>NC_090941.1:398249908-398553971 GCF_040938575.1 Ambystoma mexicanum | reverse complement strand
CGGCAAAGTTGGACATCCTCCCAGGGCTGGGCGTGGTCAGGCACGTTGGCGTGGAGAGCAGGCAGTACAGGGAGTCCGGGGTGCCAGGGTGGCTACAGAGGGGGAAGAGGCAGGAGTGCCCCACTGGGGCAGGATGCCCACCCACGTGCTGGTGCAGACATGCCACGACCCCCTGTGGCTCCTGGAGATGCAGCTGTTGCATCACAACCTGGCGCCCATATGACCCAACAGCAACTTACATCTGCTATCATGGGCCCACCGGTGGTGGTAGCTGCAGGGGCAGCTATGGGGACCACCACACGGGCTCGGGGTCAGGCAGCGGATGTTGCATTGTGTGACGAGGACTCCCAGGATGATTTCCATCTTGTCTGGAGGTGCGGGTCACGTGTGTACAGTGTAGCTGTGACTTGGGCACATGTATGTGGGGCGGTTATGACATCAGCTGCCCCAAGCAGCCGGGTGGTGGTAACTGCATGGGCAGATGCAGCAAACACCACCCCGGCACTGAGTCAGGCCCAAGCCAGACCTTCCGTCCTCATTCCAACACCCTCTGCCTTTGTCCAATCCACCAGTGACACTGCCCCCACTGATCAGGGCCACATTACCAACTAAGGGTCAGTACCACTGCTCAAAAGGAGGAAGCGTGCTTCTGTGCAACGGGCTGAGACCACAGACACGGCTCTGGCCTCCGGCACGTTGAAGAAGAAGCCTTTCAGCAAGCAGGAACTGGACTTCCTTGTTGACTACGTTCCGGCACACCAACGCGATATGATTGTGTGCCCACAGTGCCATACAATGCATCACCAGCGTTGGGTCCACTGGCAGCATGTTGCGGATGGTGTGACATCCATGGGATTCCAGGTGTGCATGGCTCAGGACTGCCACAAGCGTTGGAATGACCTCCGACGCAGTGCAAAACAAAAGCATGCCTCCAATTATTCCATGTCTCTGGTAACTGGTGGTGGGCCACCATCAGAGGAGGATGAACTCACTCAGCATGAGGAGATCGCTGCAGAGTTCATCCCGGAAGAACAAATCCATGGAGTGGGAGAGAGGATGGATTATGATGCATCGTCCGGTGAGTACTGATGTGTGTTACTCAATGACATGTGTGTTTGGCGTGTGTGACCCTCCCAGCTACAACATGGGTCCTTCCTTTCATCAATCTCCCTCTTTACCTGTGGTGTTCACCAGGGGTCTAACCTCTCGGCTTGGCTTTCCAAACAGCACCTGGCAGCTCTCGCCTACTGCATTTTAATTTTCTGCTTCAACTTCCAGTGCTATGCTGATGCCACTCAACTCAATTCCAGGCTGCCCTTGGCCACCTCTTCTCCCTCCCTCATTTCTGATTGCCTCATTGACATTTGAAATTGGTGTACTGCCAACAAGCTCTGTCTAAATACCAACAAGACTGACATCCTTGTCATTGGTACACCTTCACCATCCTTTCCCCTCACTCTCTGGCCGCCCCACCTTGGCCCTCCTCCTAACCCCATATGCAAGGCCAACAACTTCGGGGTCACCTTTGACTCCACACATTACTTTTCCGCACACATTTCTGATGTTTCTTGAGATATATTAACTTCTTGCTTAACCTCCTCAGGGGTACTGTGCCTTTCCTCTCATTCACCTACAAGCTCACAGTCTCTCAAGCTCTGGTTGTCTCAAGGTTGGACTACTGTGACAAACTCTTTCAAAATTCTACCTGCCTCCACACTCCACCCTCTACCACTAATCCAGTACAGGACTGCGAGACTTGTCCTTGGCCTCAAGTCCTGGGATCCTATCCTTCCAGCTCTGAAATCCCTTCATTGGCTACGAGTGGATGCAAGGATAAAACTTCAGACCCTCTGCATTGTGCACATGGATTTCTGGTGCCTGGGTCCAAAATACCTTCAACTATCCCTCTGCCAATACCTCCCCTCTCAAGTCCTTTGCTGCTCTACCTCACACTCCCTCCGAGACAATAGTTTATTGAAGAAATAAGCTGGCGGCAGATCTGTGTCTACGGCTGGGACCTCCCTTTGGAACAGCCTACCTGCCACGTTGAAACTTGAGGAGTAACATCTCTGCTTCCGGAAGCACCTCAAGGCCTTCCGATTTGCTCCTGCATTACCCCTCTTCTCCCCAGCTGAACAGTTTCCTCTCTTGGCACTGTGCATCTGGATACCCTCTGTCCTTCGAGCCCAGGTACCTGCTCACCCTGCCTCCCTGCTGCACTGCCTCCAGGCCTCCCATTGCAATGGGTCCTGTACGTGTACCCATACAGTCCCCCACTCTTCTTCTGCACTCATCAGATTTGCACTATCCAAATTATCTTGCACTTGCCACTTGCTGGCAGCACGTCCACCTTTTCAATGCCTATTCTATCATTGGACTTCATTGTCATTCTTTGGTCTCCTCTGTTTGGCACATTCCACTTCTCCACCTTCCAGGGTCTTCAACCCTGTATCCCTTCTCCATGCACGTGCATGTTCTCAATGTCACTGTGCCAAGTATGATCGTTGTTTTATTTCCTTTTCTCCCTTGTTCCCCTCCCTTTGCTTGGTTGCACTCTGAGCCACTTGTGTACCAGGGCAATCTTGATGAGATGTTAAATCATGTCATATACATCCTTTGTCCTTGGTGCAGTGTGTCTCACTCTGACTGTGCTTATGGCAGAGGCTACCTGTGCACATGTGTGCACATTCATGTTCCATGTGCATTCCATATATGCCCCTAGGTGTCCTTGAACGCCTGCCCATTGTAGTATGTCTCCAGGATGATCCAAATGTCATGTTATTTGGACAGCCATTTCATACACACTGTTGGTCTGTGTGTCATCAAGCATGACTTTAGGGTGTCCACATCTGTGTCGTGCACATGGCTCTCTCTGTTACAGGCCCACTGCCTCTTTTCAGCTGGTGTAGTTTCTTCTGCATACATGGGTGTACTACTAATGGTTCCTCATCTGTCCTGCATCATGTCCAATTCTCATTGACTGTAGTGACATTTGACTGATGACATGGAATAGACGCATGCCAACACTAGCTGCCAATGCACAGTTCTGTGGGGAACATTTCATTGCCATGCGGTGCCTCCCTGCTATTGCCCAGAGGGTGGGTGTTTCACGGTATCCATGCTACATGGAGCATGCCATTTGTACATGATGGCTGCAATTGTCCTTACACTGCTGTCAAGTTTGGAGATTGAAATCACTACATACGTGTTGATGTAGGAAGTTGAGGGGGTACACATGTACTGTACCTCACACACCCACTCCTGTGCCAAGTTCAGCCCTTCAACATGCCAACACAATGCTGCTGTGTGATACTGACCTGCCATGTATGTACCCATGTCCCTCCTTTTACTGTATCGAAACGCAATAGCGTAGGTGCCTCCTGTGACACATGTACTCTGCATAGTCAATGGTTGTTGAGTGCTGCACGTGAACATGCATGTTACATGTGTCATGGTGTGTTTGGTGTGATTTCCAGATGTGGCTATTTGTGTGTTCCCACATGCTTATGCTATGTGCCATCTCTTTGTTGAAATCTCTCATTTCTGCCTTGGATTTGTGCCTGCTAGAGGTTGTGTGTGATATAAACAAAAGAGGGACTCCAAAACGTACAGGCACTCAAATGGAGCAAACAGACATCTATAAACACAAGGGTGTGCCTGAACATACAAAGTCAAAAAATATCATTTGTGGAGCTAACAGTATTATTCTCCTGGTAGCCTAAACAATAGATTAAATCAAATTCAATATTTTAATTTACTGGTCTCTCACCAGACAAAGTAACCTTTAATAGAAAAAAAGGGGAAGAAGTACATTGGCATAAAAAAATATAAATTTGCTTTAATTGTTAGTTTGTTACAGCACAATGTGTCAATTTAATAAGTACATACAACATGAAAAACATACAAAAACAATGCAATTTACAAAGAGAAAAAAACAGGACTATTTAGTCCATACAATCAATGCGAGCAGAATTTATGCAAAGGTTCACAGAAGTAGGGGTACAACCCCACTAGGAAATAAACATGGGAACCCAATATATGGGAACTGACAAAAAATGATTTGGTGTTAGCAAAACAGTGAATACATTTTAAATCATAAGAGTTTTCCGAGATAGCTAATAAAACTTAAACTATCCCTAGCTGACCCTTACTTGTCTAAAGGCTCAGATTAAACAATTTTGTGAAAATGGCACAGTACATGCGCCAACCAGAGCCTGATTATGGCTACAACAGAAAAAAATATATATCACACAGAATATTGTTTGCTAAGCCTAATTTTGGCTAACCATGTAAACAATGTCGCACAGTGCTGTGTGTTAAGCCGGATTTTGGCTGAAAAAAATTTCGACATATACAATGTCATCCAAAAAGTCATTTATCTGCTGTGTTGTCACAGGCTGAAAGGGGGTGTACTACGCCTACCGCGATAAAGCGTGAATGTCCATGATGCCAAACCGCAGGAGAATGTAGTTCCTGCGACCATTACATAGGACTAGTTGGCGTTTCGGTGGTATATTGATGGGTAGCAACCACCTTCCTCAGGTACTGGGATCTTCACATTCAGCCTTAATACAGACAGCCTTAATGTAGGGGGTCCTCCTGAAAAGGTAGTAACAGGGGACATTTTGTGAACTCAAAAGGTTTAACTTTAAATGGGAAGAGAACTAGAGAATATACCAATATATGGTGAAGGCATCAGGCCTCAGTGCCCCAGAACCAAGTTGGCAGTACCCCCAGACAGAAAACTTGAAGGTTACCAGAAAGGCGCCCTTAAAGTGTAAAGAGCGTGCCCAAAAACTAAGTCACCTTGTGAGAAAAATAAGTGAAAGATATGATCATATAGTGAAAAATGTGTGTGATAGAATACAAAAAATGCTGTGCAAAAGAAAGGCACATAAATCAAAACATGGCGGAACGTACCTCAGAGGGCACATCATGTGCTCACCATGCAAGATGTCGTGCATTCAGCACATTATTTGGGTTTAGCAATTAGAAAACAAACTGAATCTGGAATTTTCACCTAAAGTGAAAGAGGAGAACAAAGACATAAAGGTGGCGATAGTTTATGTGCAGCGGTAATTTAATACGGCTGGTGTGCAGGTATGGTAAAGGTAACAAAAACTCACCATACGAATATGTGGATGCCCATGGAGCGCTTCGTATTTTGCGCAGGACACGAAAACTCCTAGCCTGGGGCTGGTGGTATCAGGCTATGGGTTGATGAGTATGGCAGTGCTGCATAATAGTAAAAAATGACAAGCCCAACATGTGAGTTAGGCAGTGTAAATAAAACGACCAGCGCGTGGGTCAGTCATGGCTTAGTGAGAAAAGTAAGTAAAATGGAACTTACTGTTGACTTCTACCACGTAGAAGCAGCAAATGACTTGCTTCTAAAGAAAGCTGCGGCTTGCTTCTGGAAAATGCTGCGTGTATCCGCTATTCTTCATAGTGAAGAAAAAGGCAGCCAGTGGGGTGTAGTAGCACTCAACTGGAAGGCATGTATCACTGAATGGAAAAGGTAGACAAAGAAAGAGGACTGGGAGTAACAAAGTGAATTGGTAACACTGAATGAAAAAGGCAGACACAGAAAGGGGACTTGGACTAACAAAGTGAATGGAAAGCAAAATGGAGCCCTTCCATGAATGACCGGACACAAACAAGGGACTAACACTAACATTGCAGGCTTGCTCAGACGTTAGTGAAGCCAGGCATTATTTACTATATGCAAAGGGTACTAATCCTATGAATGAATGACCGGACATAGACAAGGGACTAACACTAACATTGCAGGCTTGCTGAAACTTTAGTGAAGCCAGGCATTATGTACTATATGCAAAGGGTACTAATCCTAGGGAAAAAACCTTAAAAAGCGAAAAGGGGCAGCAAACCCCAAAGCATACGGAGTGTTAATTCTACCAAATTCGAAACTGCATGAAAGAAAATTGAAAACCAACCAATAATAAACATTGGTAGAAAGAAACATATAGAAATGCATAAATGCAAAAATTATGAAAAAATTGTAAAAAAGTTTTTTTGAAGAGGACTAGTTAAAAAATTAAATAAATAAATATTGCCTTAGTGCCAAAACGGAGATAGCTCATTAAGGCCATTGGAAATGGTGTCCTATTGGAAAATCCAACGAGCCTCCTTTGTGGACAGAGTTTGAGAGGGGTTGGAAGAGTTTTTCACAACATCAATCACGCACCAGCGCAGATCCTCTGTAGAGTGGCCTTATTCCATGTAGTGGCTCACTAGTGGTGAGTTAATTGACTTACATCGAATCCTGGAGCGGTGCTCCGTGATACTAGTGTGTACTGGCCGTGTAGTTTTTCCAATATATTTAAGTCCACACGGGCATTCAATGCAATAGATAGCCCAGGCAGTCTTGCAATTTGAATAGTGTCTCAGTTCCCAAAGTTTACCATGCACCAGGACTGTTTTTGTCTTCATCGCAAATTTACAAATAGAGCAGGACCTGCAGGGAAAGTTACCCGTCAGTGGGCGAAGGTCCCAACTGGTCGTAGTGGATCTAGAAGATTTTAGTGAAGAGGAGGCATGGACTAGTTGGTCCTTGAGATTCTTTTGTCTCTTCATGGCGAAGATCGGCAATGGTTCAGCTGGTAAAGCTAATTGTGCCACTGACCAATGCTTCTTAATTGCATTTTTGATGAGAAAGGAATGGGGACTATAGGTAAGGGCACATATTAGTTTGTCCTGTGGCTCCACATTTTTAGGTAGTAGCAAGGTGTCCCGAGGGGTGAATCTTGCTCGTTTATTGGAATTGGTAATCAATTTTTAGGGGTACCCTCGCTGGCGGAACTTAGTGGTCAGGTTAGTAGCATGTTGGACATAATCTGCTATGGATGTACAGTTCCGTCTAATGCGTAGAAACTGGGAATAGGGTAAATTTTCTTTCAGAGTGCGTGGGTGGTAACTGTCGTAATGCAGTAATGTATTACGATCTGTGGGCTTGGTAAAAAGGGAACAGACGAGTTGGTTGGCCTTATGTTGAATGAGTAAATCAAGAAAAGGTATTTCGATATTGCTCATATCGTGAGTAAATTTAATCGTCCGGTGGCAAGAGTTCAACCAGAGAAGAAAGGGGTCAAATTGCTGGGAGGTGCCGTGCCAGATGAAGATTATGTAGTCTATATAGCGCCTCCAGCTCTCGATATATTGACAATATGGATTAATGTCAGAAAAAATGAATTTGGACTCAAAGTCAGCCATAAAAATGATGGCCAGGCTGGGGGCGAAGGCCACACCCATTGCAGTGCCTTGGGTTTGCTGATAAAATTTATTTTGATATACAAAGTAGTTCCTGGTAAGTGCCAGGGAGAGTAATTCCATGAGAAACTCAGTGGGAGCTTTGAAACTTGATGCAGAATGGGTCAGATTGTTTCTGATACAGTCCATAGCCTCATCGTGTGGGATGTTAGTATACAATGCTGTGATATCTAGTGTGACCAGAAGGCTGGTAGCTGGGTCAAAGGTCTTGCCTTCAAACAGAGAAATTACTGCAGTACTATCTCTTAGATATGTCTCTGTTTGTTGGCTAATGGGTTGTAAATATTTGTCAATGAATTGGCAGACTGGTTCCAAAACGGTACCACAGCCGGCTAATATAGTCCGCCCGGTGGTTTAGCCAAGTCTTTATGGATTTTAGGAATGGCGTAAAATTTAGGGGTGGAACAGTCGGGTTTGTTAAGAAATTGTTCTTCTTTTGGAGTGATCCAGGAGTGTAGTAAGGCATAATCTGTGATTTCTGAAATCATCTTCTGGATGTCTTTAATTGGATCCTTGCGGAGGGGGCGGTAACTGCCTGGTACACTGAGAAGGTCTTGTACCATAGTATGGTATTGAGACTGATTTAATATTACTATGCCCCCACCCTTAGCCGCAGGTTTGATGACAATTTTTGAGTTACTGCTGAGGGATTTTAAGGCTAGTCTCTCTGCTTGTGTTAGATTGTAGCGAACAGTCCTATGCTGTTTCTGTAGCTGGTTAAAGTCTCTTAGAATACATTTCTCAAATGTAAGGAGTTCAGCTGGCATAGTGCTGTCTTCCGGGATGAATGTAGAGGGTGGGTGTAACCCTGTTTCACTTTCATCCGATGCACCCTGGTTATCTGAAAAGAAGATCTTGAGTCTAACTGACCTAAAGAATCTTTTGATCTCGGAGTGCACACTGAACCAATCAGTAGGATGTGTTGGAATAAATTAAAGACTTTTGGAGAGAACTTGAAGTTCCATCGCTGTAAGCGGTACTTGTGATAAGTTAAATACTGGTAAGTTTACTGGTTCGTTGCTGGTCGATTGCTCCTCCTGCAGAAGCGTGGCCGTCTCTGGGTTCGTCCCAATGGTTGAAACTGGGGAGGGAACCAACCTGGGCCGGGGCCTCGTGATGGACCTGACCCTAAAAAAGGTTGAGGGGGTCCTTGAAAAGGGTTATAAAAGTGACGACAATCGAAGTCACTATCCAACCCTGATGAACTACTGCTACCCGAGAACGTTACTCGGCGTCTTTGCTGTGCACCCCCTGCTTGGTTTCTTTGGTTTGCAGTGATAGATATGTAGTTAGGGTCAAGATATGGATATATCACCTCAGTTTTAAATTCTGCAATGTCTTTAGCCAATTTCTTTGTTTTCTTTGCCAAGGTAGTGTCTTTAAACTCCTGGAAGGTTTTAATTTCTGCTAGTTTGTCCTTTGCATTTGTGATTGAGGGATCATTAATAAACAGTTGTTCCGCTGTATCTAATTCCTGCTGGACAATAACACCTAATCTTTGGGCTGTTGAAATAGTTAGCACCATTAGATCCCGGCTACATTTTGTCGCAATATAGCTGAAGTTATTCTTGTATTCTTGGTCATCTAAAAATACACACGGTTCAATTCGGACAATGAGTCCGGCTGGAATGGTATTCTTTTTAAGGTACTCCTTAAGGAAATGACCATGGAGCGTGGTACGAACATTTTTCTTTTTTAATTTAAGTAAGTCATTAGCAGTGTTTGGGTTAGTGCGTGTCTCATCTAAGCCTGTAGGGTCAAAAAGTGAGGGGCCACGAAGTATGTCTCTAATCTGATCATCATCATTGCTCAAGGTTGTCGGCCATACTAGGCCGGCCTGTTATTATGGTGATAGAAAACTATACAAGAGAAGAGTATTAATGACAGTTTAACAGAAACACGGGGGGAAGATGAAAAACCTCCTTGGGTTGGGGAGCAGAATACTCAGATGCCAATAACAGTGGTGATCCCTTAGCTACTTGGGATCAAATTAAGGTAAAAAGCAAATTATGACCCTCTATACGCAGCCCTGGCTGCAAATACGATATAAACAAAAGAGGGACTCCAAAACATACAGGCACTCAAATGGAGCAAACAGGCATCTATAAACACAAGGGTGTGCCTGAACATACAAAGTCAAAAAATATCATTTGTGGAGCTAACAGTATTATTCTCCTGGTAGCCTAAACAATAGATTAAATCAAATTCAATATTTTAATTTACTGGTCTCTCACCAGACAAAGTAACCTTTATGAGAAAAAAAGGGGAAGAAGTACATTGGCATAAAAAAAATATAAATGTGCTTTAATTGTTAGTTTGTAACAAGACAATGTGTCAATTTAATAAGTACATACAACATGAAAAACATACAAAAACAATGCAATTTACAAAGAGAAAAAAACAGGACTATTTAGTTCATACAATCAATGCGAGCAGAATTTATGCAAAGGTTCACAGAAGTAGGGGTACAACCCCACTAGGAAATAAACATGGGAACCCAATATATGGGAACTGACAAAAAATGATTTGGTGTTAGCAAAACAGTGAATACATTTTAAATCATAAGAGTTTTCCGAGATAGCTAATAAAACTTAAACTATCCCTAGCTGACCCTTACTTGTCTAAAGGCTCAGATTAAACAATTTCGTGAAAATGGCACAGTACATACGCCAACCAGAGCCTGATTATGGCTACAACAGAAAAAAATATATATCACACAGAATATTGTTTGCTAAGCCTAATTTTGGCTAACCATGTAAACAATGTCGCACAGTGCTGTGTGTTAAGCCAGATTTTGGCTGAAAAAAATTTTGACATATACAATGTCACCCAAACAGTCATTTATCTGCTGTGTTGTCACAGGCTGAAAGGGGGTGTACTATGCCTACCGCTATAAAGCGTGTATGTCCATGATGCCAAACCGCAGGAGAATGTAGTTCCTGCGACCATTACATAGAACTAGTTGGCGTTTCGGTGGTATATTGATGGGTAGCAACCACCTTCCTCAGGTACTGGGATCTTCACATTCAGCCTTAATACAGACAGCCTTAATGTAGGGGGTCCTCATGAAAAGGTAGTAACAGGGGACATTTTGTGAACTCAAAAGGTTTAACTTTAAATGGGAAGAGAACTAGAGAATATACCAATATATGGTGAAGGCATCAGGCATCAGTGCCCCAGAACCAAGTTGGCAGTACCCCCAGACAGAAAACTTGAAGGTTACCAGAAAGGTGCCCTTAAAGTGTAAAGAGCGTGCCCAAAAACTAAGTCACCTCGTGAGAAAAATAAGTGAAAGATGTGATCATATAGTGAAAATGTGTGTGACAGAATACAAAAAATGCTGTGCAAAAGAAAGGCACATAAATCAAAACATGGCGGAACGTACCTCAGAGGGCACATCATGTGCTCACCATGCAAGATGTCGTGCATTCAGCACATTATTTGGGTTTAGCAATTAGAAAACTTTAGAGGTTGTGTGTGATGCAGGTGATGGGCAACATGCAAAACATGTGTTGGCTTCACATTTTGCACGCATCCTTTTCTGCTTTCGGGATACCCTTGCATTGCAATGCCACTGGATGCATGTTGGGCTTTGAGTTGCGTGTGACATGTCTGCTTCATGTGTTGGCTGTCAATTTTGTGATCTATACATGTGTGGTATGTGCTACTGACATGCGTGTTCTTGTTTCTTTTGTTTATGTTGCAGGTGATGAAGCACTGGATTCAGAGGATGAAGATGCCATCCCAGACATAGTGGTCAGTTTCACATGACCATCCAGGCACCAGTGTTGGTCATGGGGTGGTCAGGCTCTCGTGTATCCTCTGACCACTATGTTGTGCCGGATCTGCATCATGACGGTAAGTGTTGTTGCCGGTAAGTGATCCTGTGTTGGATGATCTTCTGTCTGTGACATCTGCAGTAGGGGGCCAGGCAGGGTTGGAATGTCTGCCTGTGGTGGTTACGGGTGCACATCACACTCAACTCCAGTTGGCCATGTTCCTGGGGCATCAGGGTCATGGAGGGATGCAGTCCTGCAGCCGTGGGCGTCACTAACCCAGCAAGGACCACGGCTCCTTGGGCCCGGCAGGTGTCGTGTCTGGCAACACGGTGGCCGTGCGCTACCGGGGTCAACTGAGTTGGAGCATGCCATTATTGCCATAGCACAGCAACAGGGGGAAGCAGTTGAGATGATGGCTCAAGGTATGGAAAGTGTGGGACGTTCCATCCTCCCCCCTGAAAGGCAAGTGCAGCTCCAGCAGCAGGCTACGCGGTCCACATGCCGCTCACTTAGGCTGGGCATGGCTGCCTCTGACAGGGCACGCCAGGCTGACATGGTTGCCTTGTGTCAAGCTATTTCTGCTCAGGCAGAGGCACGCCGTGAGGCCCTGAGGGTCGCACACCAAACCCTCTGATCTACTCTGGTTGCTCTCATGATGGACGACAGTAGGCGGGCAGAAGACAGGTTGGAGTGGCTTGAAAGAACCATCTCAGCTGAACTCCGTGCAAGCCTGCAGGTACTCCATATGTCATGTGAGGCCATGCAGGCTGAACTCCGTCTTACACGTGAGTCCTTGCAGGAGGAAGCACGTGTGACACGTGAGGTAATGCATACAGACCTATGTGTCATTGCCATGCAGGACCTGGCTTACCAGACCCGCATGCTTGCTGCCGCGGATAGGCGGTGTGAGGCAACTGTGCCACGTCCACCTTCTGATTTCCATCCAGAGGGGTGCGACGACAACCTATCTCCCACATAGGTCGGGCTGTGCAGGCGCTGAGCCCAGTGAGGTTTTTTTTTATCTGAACATCTCCACATGTGGGTGTTGAGGTGCACCCTGTACCTCCCCCCTCCTGGTAGTCCCCCCACCCCAGGATCACATGCAGCCATTTTTGATTTATTTGTCTTTATTTTTTTCCTGCAAGTAATTTAAAAAAAATATGTGTTTGTCTATTGTGCATTCATGTGACAGTGTGGTGCTTTGTGCCATTTGAAGGCATCCACTGTGTGTTGCAGCAAGGCCCATTCAGGCTTGTCTCGTGTATGTGTTTTGTTTGGGGTCCTGACACATATTCTACTCCTGCTTCCCCTTTCCATGGCCTTGCAAGGATGGCTCGGTGTGACAGCATCTCACACAGGGGCATTGGGTTTCCATCATGTCTGTGTCCAGCCTGCAGTCCTACTTGAGTGTACAGCCCTAGTGGGTATTCCGGATGGCTTCTCCAATGCATGTCTGCACTTCATTTTGGTGAGTATTCTGTTGACTGTGCATTTCATCATGTTGCTTATGATTTATTTATGAATTGACTGTCTATGTACATGCACTTCCTGCTGCACGTGGTACCATACACCCTTTGGCTGTGTAACACATACTGATGGTGGGAAGGGTCCGTGTGCTGACAATGTTGCATTGGGACACTTGGCCTCCAGTGATTTTGATATGCCACATGAATGCTGCACGCTGAGTTATGCTTGTCACCACGCGTTTCAACTACCCCCATTTCCTTGCTTCCCTTGCTTTGGCCTTCTTGCAGCCCTGCCTGGTGTTTTGTTGTGTCATTGGAAATATGGCCGCATTGCTTTTGACTTTACTGTCGTGTTTGTGCTCTGGACCTGCTCCCCCCTCCCATTGGTTGCTCTTGACCCTTGTGACAATCCAGCCAACCAGGAGGCGGGAGCCTGCCACCACTACCCATGTCCCACAATGGAGGCCCTGTCTACCCCTGTCCATCCCTGTCCGCCGACCTTCTGGGTCCTTGATTGTCCCTCTGTCTCCTCTGCCCCCGGCCTGTCTCCACCTGCCCCCTGCCAGTCTCCCCCATCTCCCTTGCCCCCTGCCAGTCTCCACCTGCCCCCGCCAGTCTCCTTCTGTTTCCCCATTCACCATCACACCCCCGCCCCTTCTGCACCGTCTTCTTTCCCTATGCCCCCTATGTGTGCTTTCTTTCCCCCTCACCCCCTTCCTGCCTTTACACCTTGGCCCTCTCCTCCCTTCTCTCCTCCCTCTCCACCGCCCTTTCCCCTCCTCCTTGTCCTCTGTCTGTCTTTTTCCAGCACTACCCGAATTGCCATCAGGCAGGCATGGTCACATGGGATTGTTTGTGTTTAAGTAGCTAGGGATAACACAATGTGGCACTTCCGTGGACACATTCTCAGGGTGGTAAGGTTGTGACAGTTAACTGTCCCTTTCTCATCATCGATTGTCACCTGGTATGTGCCAGGCCTGTGTGTACTCCTCAGGGGTTGGAGTTTAGGTGAAAAATGTGGCCTCAAGCTGGGTACGGGCTGCCTCGCCACATGCCCTTTCCCCTCCCATGAGCAGCGGCCAAGTGTGTGGTTGGGGATGTGGGGGCACCACAATGTCCACCGGTACGCCCCGCTGTGTTGCAACGTTGTGCAGGACACATGCTTCCACAATGATCCTGCACACTACTGGGGTGCATATAGTAGCTGTCCGACAGAGCGGTCAAGGGAGCGGAAGCGTGACTTGAGCACTCTCAATGTGCGCGCTCCACTATGGCCCTGGTTGCAATATGGGCTGCGTTTTATCTTACCTGGGGTGGTGTGGTGGGGTTCCGTATTGGCGTCATCATGTAGGTGCTCAGAAGGTAGCACTGTCCCCTGGTAAGGTGATAATGGTTGGCATTAGTTGGGCTTGTGTATTTGTCTGTGTGTGACATGCATGCATGTGCACAGGCATTTGTACTCACCTATGAGCCATGTGTCGCCATGCTTCCCAGCTTCCAGGGCCCGCCTCAGGGTGGACATACTGTATATGAAACTGTCATGGGTGGACCCTGGATAGTTTGCATAGACAAAGGTGATGATTCCCTTGGCATTTCATAAAACCTTGACGTTGATGGAATGCCAGTGCTTGCGGTTGTGGTAGATGTTTTCAGTGGCCCTAGGTGGATGTAGGGCCACATGGGTGCAATCTATGGCACCAAGCATTTTTGGGAAGTGTGCCACCCTGTAGAAGTCCTGGACCACGGCTTGCCTTTCTGCGGGTGTTCTGGGCCTGTATATGTGACTGCGGACTGAGGGGCGCGCAGTGATGATTGCCAACACCTGGTGTAGGCAACGTGACTGCGTGGGCTGTGAGACGCTCCCCACTATGGCAGTTGTCCGCTGAAATGACCCAGTGGCCAAAAAATGCAGTATATTGAGCACCTTCTCCAAGGGGCTCAATTCTTAGGAGCACAGGGTGAGTGATGTGAGTTCATCCTCCCACTCAGTGACCAGCTCTAGGATGATATGAGGTGGAAACCTGAACCTGGTCATCAGGCATCCCAAAAAGGCTGGTCCTGGGCAAAAAAATGCGGGCCTGGCTATTCTCCTCTTCATGCGGTGTCCCACGATCACTGCTGCGAGGAATGGGACATTCATCGTAGCTGTATATGCTTGTTTGTTGTTTGCACGCCTTTTATGCTGCGCAGGGGCGCTTCCACCTGCTTTTGTGTGGCGGACGTATTTGTGCATGTGCGTGTGTTTTGATGTGCGCAGGTTTTCCCTATTCGATTCCATGAATACGTGTTGTTCACTAGCGTGTGGGTGTTGCGTGTTTCCCAGCAGTACTTCCCACTTTACGCCTACATTTTCATGCGTTGTTCCCCATTCCCCGTGTTCCGCCCCCTTTTTAGGTGTGTGTGCGAGAAGTTGTTCGCTTTCCCTGTTCCTGTTGCGCACGCGTTTGGAATGTCACCGTGATGTGCAAGGTAAGCGCCGATTTGGCGCACTTCCCGGGAAAAACACGTGCAGGGCCTTCCATGAATTGCACGCGTGCAGATCGCACACTTGCACTAGCTTTTTCATGCTTGCACCAGCGTGTGGCACAAGTTTCGGTGCACATTATTCCCTGAGTCTATTCAAAATGGAGGAAATGTCATATATTGCCGGGCAAGGAAGTAAAGAGGTAAGAGGAAGAAATTAACACCATCTTAGTCAGACAATATGACAAAGGTAGGGTTAAATATCTTGATAAGTTTTTCTTGGATGACAATAAGATACAAGTTGTGCTTTCTATGGTAAGGTTCAGACGGGATGAACCCATGAGGTTACAGGTTGGACAGATAGACCTTTGAGTTATTAACTAGGGATCCATAACCTAATTGCTTAAATTACGAGCGCAATAATTTTGTTAGTTTTTTAGAGGGTAGGTCCAGTAAGAAAAAATATTGTTAAGAATGTGGATGAAGAGAAGCAGATCAAGTGTTGCTCGTGGCACTCAAGAATTATCTTTTGCATATTTGCTCTTATTTGTCTTCATGTTACAGAAGCGTATCAGTATCATCACAGCTTTGGTTGGACAAGGAACAAATATTAGAACCGTGTGGGCATGTCTCTAGTCGTTTACAGCCTGGTTTGTTGTGATAGTAATACAAGTCACAAAATATTGCATGCAATTAAGTCGGATTAATACATATTATTTCTATGAATGTGTCTGATTGATATCATTGAATCATTGCATCCTTACCGCATGTGCATGGAGTGGCAGATGCACATAAACTCTAGACATAGTCCACACATTCGAGGAGGTGACTCCAGCTAGGGGTACAAAATAATCCCAGCTGCATGTCGACCCTTCGGATGACGGAATGCTTTGTCACGTCTTTAATACAGTTGCTTTATTCAATTGAAACTCTCATGTAGCCTTGTCAGCTGTTGCCATCTGCTTAAAGAAGACAGTGCATTGTTTAGGCATTTTTGCAATAAGCTGCATACGCAATCATTTGAAAAATTCAACATATCGCATATCTGAATAACATTTTTTAACCTACAGTATTAATTTACCGATCAGTTGGACGCATGAGAAGATCAAACTCATGGCGCAAACGACGAAAGTACTGTACATTGGCCAGTAATGGGAAGTCTGACACCTGACCAATAGCAGCATCTTCAGAAAACAAGCATTGGCAATGCCAACAGTTTTTGCTCTTGTGGAGGAATGGAAAAGTAATTTGCCAATAGTTATTTACAAGCCACAACTGTTGGCTTTGCCAATGCTTATTATTAACAGGACTTCAGTGAAGAATATGCATAGTTCTAATAAATCGAGGGGCTAAAGGTAGACCTGGTAAAGACATGTTTATTACAGCAGTAGCATGTTTACAGCTCTGTTTAAGGCATTAAATCTCAGATGACTGGTTGAACAAAACACTGACAGGCATTTCCAGCACAAATGTTAATGGTAAAGCTTGATAAAGCTAGCTCAAAGCGATCGGAGGAGGATGTGATTTGTGAGGGCGGGGAAGAAAGTGGGTGGGAATGGCCTTTGGGTTTACCATGGCCTTGGGCAGTCAATGGGTGGTGTGAGACAGGCATGGTACCAAGAGAGACACAGACTCAAGAGTAACAGTTTGAAAATCCTTATTCAAAGTATTTGGGGTTGGTGTATTGCCTGACTTGCCATATCGCTAACTTGCCATTTCCCTTAACTGATGCTTCTAAGGATAGTCAATGTCCATAAATCCCAAAACAAAAACTTTCTATGTCCAACCTATTCTTGCCCTCACTCTGAAAACACATTTAGTGCATGATTGCTCTAAAAGAAAAATAGTGTCCCAAAGAAATATATCCAAGACTGGATTTGATTGGTCTTCTTGTCAGGATTGGCACTGCCAGTATGTAATATAATTCAACTAACACAGGCCCTTGGAATCTCCCGGCAAAGTTCTTGAAATGCCAAAACAGCTTAGTTCACAAAACCTCCTTAGGTTCGCTTGGGTTCCCTTGCCCAAACTTCTTAAAGCACCTAGTTCCTTTGGGCCTCTCAGGATTCCCTTGCCCAAGCTTAGGCCTCTCTTGTTTCAATAGATTCACAATTCCTTTCAGGTCTCCTAAAGTTCCCCTCCCCAAGCGTAGGCCTCTCTTGTTTCAAACGATTCACAATTCCTTTCGGGCCTTTCAGGGTTCCCTTCCCCAAACCTAGGCCCCCCTGGTCTCCTCCTGGTCTCAATGATGAACAACATGTTCACAAAACACAAAAGTTCAGTATGTCAGGATTAACTTTTCAAAAGACAATTTCCTTCTCTTTAGGTCAGAACAGCCTTTCATAACAGTTTGGGGATTATGCTCCCTGTAGCTCCCCCTTGTTCCACTTTCTCTCAAGTGGCACCGTTGACGCCTCCTCTTTTCATCACTGGGTCAGAATCAGAGTGAAGAGAGGGTCCCTGGAATGCCCCTCCTTGCACCCATGCAAATGACGGCCTGAAGAGTAAAAAATGCACAAATTCACTCACTATTCAGCAAGGCCCCAGGAAGACCAGTGACTGACACATATTCAGAAAGATATTCTCTCAGCCATGCAAACCTTAACCAGTGGATGTCTTTATGGGTACAGGTGCTTTGAAAGTGGTCATGGACCCAAATGACTCAATGGATGACGTTGACTATTGCCAGGAAACCACTCTGCTGACCTAATTAGTGATGCCACGACATAGCCACATTAGTCATGAAGTAAACTTGCAACCATGCACAGTGTTACACAACCACACACTCGTATACATGAAGAGCATGCTTACACAGTTCTGTAGATAGAGGACAGATACATATACATACTGTCAAAAAATTGAATTATTTGTCTCATTAGCCAAGTGCAGACACGCTCAATGCAAGACAATGAAGAGATGCAGAACAAGCTTGCCGATGCTTATGGCAACTAACCCAATGGAACTACAGTATCACATAAGGAACCTGGCAGGACCAAATTTGACTAACCTATAGGAAACATAGCACGATATAGGTGTGCAGAAATCATAGTATAAGTATAACGAGGATCACATAAGGCCATAAGCTGTAGGGCGAGAGACGAGGGAAAGCAGAACTAGGCTGCACAGAACAGGAAGGCAGGGGCTCACAGCAAAGGTCAGTAACAAGCAGCACATTCGAAACCTAAAACGATGTGGGGCCATCTGCAGAAAAACAGAATAAATCGTCATAAATTACTGACCACAAGAGCTCAATTTTGTGATCCTCAACCAAGTGATGCGGCCGAGCTAGGCAATGGTTATTCACCTGCAAGAAGTGAAACACGAACAAGTAAACAATGTTGCAACATGTAGAGCACTCTCACAGGTAAACGTGGTACTGCTGGAGACACATTGGGAAAACATAGCCATTCTCATCACCTTGAGGAGGTGCACAGAGAGCTGTGAACAGATCTGGGTCCCAGGCCTGGGGTGACCAGTTCCAGCCAATCAGGGGACAGAAAACCAGGGGTGGATGGAAGGGGTCAAGGGCCAATGGTAATACTGTGACCCTGCAATAATGTAATAGATTGTTTCATGGGGAACGGTCAGGCCAATCACCTGACATGGAAGGGTAAAATTGACTAAGATCCAATACTGTCTACCACTCAGATCACCCAACCAGAAAGTGGGATAGGTTTTTGGGGAGGAGTCCATGTTGTGACGACACTCTGCAACAAAAAGGCTTGATATGGGTTTGGGAATGGTGACTCTGGAGATTTTTGAATGTTCTTTATGATCCTTGTCAGTTATTGTAATAAAAGAGTCTAACTTACCCTTGCTTGAGTCCTCCAATTGTTCTGGGGAAGGGTTGTTGGGCCCTCAGCGCTGAACGGGTAAATTCGTAGTAACCCCCAGACCTCTGGCGTACCAGACCACACCAACAAGAGGCTTTCAAGAATGCATGACTTTGACTCTCCCTGATGTGTGACCACTCTAATACTTGGTCCCCTTCTTTTCTTGCTTGCTTTCTTGGTTTTACTTTGTTTGTTGCGGTGCCTCTAACACATGGGCCTTTCCTTCCTCCCCTTGCTTTTGGTGCACTCTGTGTTTCCCTTTTCCTGCCTCTTGCACTCTTTAATTATGTTTCGTTTCTTCTGTGCAGTTGGCCCCTTTAAACTTGTATTATTGCTTTCCTTTCGGGTCGCTCACACCCTCTTAGTTATAGCCTTCCTTGAAACAAAATGGACTTCCATTTGGCTGAGGCAATGCATGTGTTTCAATTATTTCCTCTTCTTTATTACCTGGGTCCAAGACCACTTTAACTTCCTCACATGTGCAGGTCCCAGATGCTTTTGGCTTTCTTGTATAAGTTGGCTTCTCACTACAAGTCCCACAATGCCCCTCTGCCTATGGACAATAGTGCACTTTAAGTTCACAAACAGATTCATACGTTTCTTGTCTTTCTTTTCAAATCCCCTGCTTCAGCCTCAGACGCACACCGGGTTTCTTATCTCACAGAATTTCACCATTTAACACAATTCTGTCAGGAAGGCTTGCTGACTTCAGCGCTGAGGTCAGGGTCTCACCACCTGCCCCTCGGATACCCCTGGGTCCTGCATACCACCCAGAGGAACAAGCACTTGCTTAGCCACAAACAGCAGGGTTCAGCCTGCTTCGACCCTGCTCCCTGGAGACACATCTCTCTTGCTACACTGAGACCCTTCTCACAAACTTGGTCAGCCTCCCGGCATCCCATTATACACCATATACCTCAAGGTCTTCCTTATGATGCAGCTCCCACGGCTCCTTCAGCATCCACAGCGTACTCTGCTTTTCTATAAATCGTCTGGCTTGGGACTGAGAAGGGATCCCCTGCTGGACTCCCTTCTGCTTTCCCAACTGCTTCTCCTGTACTGCTGAATGCCACACCTTTTATACACCTGATGCGTGTTAAGGGGCTTCAGCTGTGCGTCCTTGGTCTCCCTTGCCCGACCTTCATTGGGCCAATAAATAGGACATGCCTAACCATTACAAACTCTTCTCTCCTGTTTAATCCTGAAATGGTGTTTAATAGAGTGCAGGTGTGTAGGATCACTGTCAAGCGCCTGACCTTACCTGACACTATTAGTGAGGCAGCCTAATGGTGGAGTGTAGTAGGCCTCCTCCCTGAACAGTTTTGTTCTTATGGTTAATCCGTATAACTGGTGGTTGCCTCGTCTTCATTCTAGTACATGTTGGTTATGGGGAGGGGGAACGGGATGAGATTGAAAATAACACCCTAAAGGCAGAGCGAGAGTGTGATGTTAGGAAGGGGAGAATGTTGTGTCCCTGTACCAGTAGATATCACCTCTGGGAAAATGAGGGAAGATGTTTTACGGCAACCTAAAGAGGTTATGAAAGGGATAAGAGTAGATTGGCCATAAGTAGGAAAAGGGGGATACTGCGTCTTGCCCGTGGATACCTCACTCCCAATCCACAAGGGCCCTCCACCCTGGTGATCCTCCCTCACTTGTCCATCCCCAGGTTCTGGATCCAACAACAATGGTCGTCCCCTGGCCACCTGAGCAGAGGATCCAGGTGGAGAAGGAGTGAGAATACACTTAGGTTTCTCACAGTGGGTAAATTGCAATGGACAAAATTCAACAGATCATCGAGGCAACCTCCCAGAGCACTAGCCTCTCTGCACTCCAGAACACACAATGCCCCTCTGGAATGAATTCTCTCCAATCTCCCTCCCCTCCAGAATTCATAAAAAAATGTATCCCTCTCAAACCTACTTCCTACTCTGATGATGTCATCCTGGTCTCCATCATTACATTAAGGCCTCCCTCACAGAAGGATCATTCCCAGACACCCTCAAGACTGTCTCATATGACCTTGTTTGAAAAAAACAACTGTATAGGCAGATGTATTGGCCAACCAACGGCCAATTACGAACCAACCTCACGTTTATTGGCAATCTTGGAAAAGATAGTCGTTATACAACTACTCGCCAGAATCAATCAACTATGCCAACTTAAAGGTTATAAATCGGGTTCCGTCTGCATAGTAGCTTTGAGACGGCCACCATCCAGGTGGTGGATGATGCCCTCCAATTAATGTTTAAGGGTTACACATGCCTCTGCATCATCCTTGACCTCTTGGCTGCATTTGATACAGTTGACCACCGTATCCTCCTCACCGACAGGGTGGAATTCCCTGGCACTGTCCTGAATTAGTTTACCTTTGACCTGTGTTGGACACTGGTTTGCTGAATTGAGCATGTTGCATCCTAAGCAAGTTGCAGTCTCCTATGGAGTCCCCCAAGGATCGATCCTCTCATCGATCCTTTTTGACCTATGCATGGCCCACTGTGTTTTAGGATTTTCATTCCAGATCCGATTTTAACAAGCACCAACAAGCCCAAGAAGGTCTATCGCTACGGTCCTTTCTTGCTGGATTTAAGAAAGGGATATAGCCATAGGGATCTATCACAGCCATGTCTCTTGTAGGCATATAATGTCAAAAGAGGATCAGTTCATATTGTCTTTATTAAGTAGGTGGGCAAATCTCCTAGTATTCCAGGAACCAATCTGGAGTGTTGTCCTCATCTCTGTGGCCTCGCATTAATTTTCTTTAGAGGAAGCCAAGGCTGTCTGGATCCAGTCCCAATCTTCACCATGAGGTGAATTAAAATTGTGATGATTCTCAAGCTCCACCATTCTCTCATATCACTTTGGTATTGCATCCATCACCGAACATAGTTTCAGCTTCACCTCCAAATATGCTGACACTATGGAGAGCAGCCGTGGGTTGTGGCAACAGTGTTCTGGGAACTTCCCACCTGCACACCTGCATGCGTAAGAGGAGTGGTAGAAAATATTTGGCCCCTGGCACTTATTTCTTAACAAATTAAGCACTGCACCCTGTGCTTTCAATTCTAGCCCGTGATAGACTATAAACCACCACACTATCACATGCTGAATCCAGTGGTTTCATTTACTACATATCCATCCCATCAGACATACTTTAGACATCCCTAACCACCCCTTCTGTGTTCACGTCCACATCATCCATTGTCAGCTGATCCCTCTTTCCCCCCTGTTTTCAGCTGCATATGCAGCCAGCAACACAGAGATGGGTCCTGCATTACACCCACAACTGTTAATGCAGATGTTGCTCCTCCTACTGATGGTATCACTGAGTACAACATCAACCTGGGAGAACTGCTCACCAAGTTCAGTACTCACCCGAGATAAAATGGATATGCATGTTTTTATATGCAATACACACCAGTAAGTTAATTTGAAAAACAACTTCGGTTTGTGCTTGGTTTCTTTGACGTTCGGTACTTCACAACATAAAATCAGTGTTTTGCTGTGTTTTGTTCTCTGTGTAGTCATATGTTTTAGAAATATGACTCACCAGAACTAACATCCATGTGCTTTTTGTTTTTACTATTCATTCCACTATGCATAGTATTAATGAAGTCAGGTGTTTATGGATCTCTATCTACTATATTAATGGCTGCTATCATTACCCAATTCACTTTGCCCTGCAAAAATACACTTTGCAAAGTTCCATGAATCAGGGTTTGTGTCTGCAGTGCAAAGCCACTTTTCAGCACTGCATTGCGAAGTCACTTAGAACCTTGCAAAGAATTGCATTAATTGGGCTCTCTCTGAATGTATCCACCTAAGCAGCATGAACGACTGTGTTGATCCTGCTGGGATTTGAACGTGCAATGTGCTGGCTGGCACCTGTGTCAAAGGCAAGGGCTTATTGCCGAAAACATCTGCATTTTTCGAAAAAGCCGCAATTATGCATGCTTATCTGTTCCATTTCTTGTTGTTTAACACATGCATCATTGTTTAATCAATGTAAATAGATTTGTGCAGCATTATTGATTCCTCAATTCACAATGACAGCGTCAGCAGCTCGATCAAACAGCCATGAATTGTAGTTATTTTCAGAAATTGCTAGAAAATCATAACACAATTAATGTTTCAATCGATTGATTTATTTATAAATCTATCATTCTTAAGGGGGTGGGTTCACGATAAAAGAAAACCTGAGGGGAAGAGAAGTAGAGCGTGCAAAACCCAGCAGGTGCCAGATATCTTGCAGTTGCAACAGCCTTGCTGCGTGTACAATAGGTACAAAAGCAAACTGGTATGGCCCTACTATCTAAAAATGTGTGCACACGTGCAAATCGTGTAGCAGACTTCTTTTGCTACACTTGCTGTGCAAAATACAAACAAATGAAGAAATCACATTTATTTATGTTAAATGATTACACAGAAAATACATGTTCCTGTTAATTTCGAAACGTTTCAGTAAATATGAATTGAGATAAACCTGTTTGCAGCATTCCATATAACCTAATTAGCAATGCTGGCGCTAAAAGCATTTGGTTTTTTGTCATCAGTGATGGGAATTTTATAATCTGTCTTGTTTTCTGTTTTAAAACTGCACATTGGGGACACCTTGGCTAAATCCAAGTAATTACAGAAAATTCAATTGTTCAAGTATCATACATTTCCAGAAAGTTCTACCAGATCCGTTCAGACTTGTCAATTGTATCCATGTGATCAACGTATGTTTCTTTGAAGCTATCAGTTTAAAGCAATCCCCCAGCAATGCGTTGACATTGCATTCTCCACTTGCTGTCACAGATTTAGTTTTACTGTTTTGGCATCACCACCCAAAGAAGCCACTTAATATTTTCGTAGTACACTAAATGCACTTGAAGAACATAAAATGACATAAAAAGCTCAACCTGTGTTGGTTTCCCAAATGCATGGCAATTTCTTTCAGACACCTTTTTGAAGTAGCCTGTTACTTTTCAACATGTCCATGACGTGTAGGTTAGGTTTGTTGGTGGGGACACACAATACCAGAAAAAGCCATTGTGTGTCCCTACCTTGAATGTGTAAGACTGTGACCAGTCTAACTCAAACTTATTTTTGTGCCATAAATATTATGGTCAAATTTCTTGAACATTCTTTCATTTTTGTTTTTATGTTCATTCTGTTTCAGTTATTGCTAGTTCAGGTTCAATCGGTCATTTTTTTTTTGTTTTAGATAGGTCATCTTCCTCCTGGTTGGCAATCCATGTATATATCCAAAAGATCCTAAACGCATCATTGGATCCTGTATTTAGCACTCACTGTGTGTCTCCCTGAAGTAAGATTCCCTATATCACCATTAGTACTACACTCAGTAGGCTTTTCATAGTGTCTTTCAAATTAAGTTGCATTGTATGATCTTTGCCCTTTTTTCAAGGAGATTACTACTATTCCACCAAACCAGTCACCTGCTCTTTCCCTGCATTCCTCAAGTCCTAGGAGCTGGTTGTTGCCCTTTAGACTCACCTTGTTGCGGATTTTCGTGTTCTGGGAAATGCAAGTGTAACAACGGGTTTTCCTTAAATATTTCAGCTCAGGTCTTGCATTCTGGTTTTGCAAATGGAATGTTTCCCTTCTCAGTGATGTTTTATATTTCATTTCTGAGGTTAAGTCTTTGTGTAGATAAGGTGAACTTCAAGGATGACGGAACAGGTCTGAAGGAAGGGATTCGGGATCATCCATCTCTCACGGAACACCTTACCTGCATTGAGACAATGGGCCTCATCACGAGTTGGGCGGTATCCGGGCGCATATATCGCCAAGCGGTATTTGCGTTAAGGCAGTGATGTGTGATCCAAACAATGCACCATCACGAGTCTGCGTGCACGCGCACACGGACGTGTCGTTAACGAAAATAGCGTTCGATGATAACAGCGGCTATGAGGCCAAAAACCCAGCAAACATTGCATTGCAGTTGTCATCCTGCGCTATTAGGGTGCGCTAATAGCACAACAGGAAATCCATCACCACCAGAACGGGAAACAAAGCGGTGGCTATTTTAGAAATCACAATCTGCCAAAAATCACAGCCCCTGCAAGCCATCCATACCTGAAAACATTGGAAAATGTCTTAAAGAACATAAAGAAGAAATGGTTGGTTTACTTATAGGTAATATCCATTACTACCAGTCCTACCCTTCCTCATCACAGTACTTACTCTATCAAAGCGCTCAGACAGTCAACCCCAACGCTCAGTTTTCCTCCTCAGAGTACTTACACTATCAAAGCACTTCATCAATTATGCACCCTAATCTTCCTTACCCCTACACCCACTCATCCTCCTCAGATTACTTACAATATCAAGGTGCTCCCTTAGTCATGCACCCCCAATCCACATTAACCCTACACCCACAATTTTCCAACTCACAGAACTTACACCAGGTGTTGGAGTAAGTGTCAAATATCTGAGTGATGATCTTTTCAATCAGCTTACCTCAGAGGTACATGACGATGGTCCAGGCTACCATGGTAGGCCTACTCTGTTCCCAGAACAAATGGTTACTTCATGTGCCCTTGTTATTTCTTGCACTCAAGAGCACAACAATTCTGTGCTCACTCTTGTACAATTGTTGTTGGCTGGTCAACACACAAAACTATTCTCAGCTGGGCCACACTCATGAATTTTAGTCAATACAGCTTGTTTCCCATACACCAGAGTAATGGATTTGCATAGCCCCTCATATACACTAGAGGGGGCACAACGGGCTGGGGACATAGCCCAGCAGGATGGAAGGGTCAGCCCTACAATGGTAGTAAGTGCATGGTGACTCGACAGCTATGGACATTGTAGTCTCCTGGGCCAGCTTCAATGTGAGACCTTTCTGATGTCACCACCTCCCCATCTACCCTGCATTTTTCATGAACTGCCACAGGCTTCTATCAAATTCTCACACTATCAATACATCGCTCTGCTGTATTTGCGAGCACCATCACCATTTCATTTTTTCTCCTTCACCCTCAGCCAATCATCATCTCAACACATTCTAGGCTGATGGTTTGGGGTGCTAGACTGGGGTCCTTTGGCCTTCAGGTGAAATGGTGGTTACGGGAGAA
Source organism: Ambystoma mexicanum (assembly GCF_040938575.1). Classification (NCBI taxonomy): domain Eukaryota; kingdom Metazoa; phylum Chordata; class Amphibia; order Caudata; family Ambystomatidae; genus Ambystoma; species Ambystoma mexicanum. The sequence continues at coordinate 398,528,058 of NC_090941.1, read as the reverse complement.
GGAGAGTACCTTGCATTAGAGTGAATCAACAGCCATAATGTATGCATTCCAATATTTTTAACATTAATGTGTTGTGAAGGGTATCTCATGGTCAACAAAGTGGTGAAGGTACACCAATACTGCAGTGGAAGATCAAATTCACACTTATCACAACATTTAGCAATCTGGAGATCTCCATGTTTTGAGGTGAATCTGCTGCTCCAGAATACTCCTCTATGCCACCACTGCAGAACATCCAGGCAGACACATTAACATGTGTGTTGCTGTCCTCACTTGCCTATTCCTGAAGGGTTCTTGTGTTAAGGCATATGTGTGCTTACATGATCATTATTGAGTAACCTAAAATTGAACATTGGACCACTACTGAATGACTCACTGGTCAACTGCTATTGGTCACTTCACAATTAAACCACTTTCCAGGCATCACTGCTAAGGTGCTGTGAGTGAATGAGCAGTGGATGAATTCCGGCTAATGGATAACAGCTGCAGCTGAAAATGTCAGGAGCATTGTTGGGAGGGAGGATGCTCAGCATAGAAAATGTGCCCATCAGCACAAATGGATGATCACTTGTGCTTTTGAAGAGTCATGTGAATGTGCACCCCTAACCACAAAATCATGAAACATACCAAGCTATCGCTATACTCTGTCTACTACTGTAGCGTGTTCTATGTACACACACCATGCAATGAGTCATGGCCTATATGGGAACACCCTTTTGCTGCTCTGTGTGAGTAGGTACTGTTCAAATACAGTACTTTCCACTGGACATCACTGCAATATGTGTGACATATGCTCCTCTGAGGTGGATATGTATTGTCATTTCTCCACCACATTTGTCAGCATACCACAAGATGATGCACACAATGTTTGAGGTTGTGGAAGAGCAAGGCAACAGGGTGTGTATACACACAGGTGCATGTAGTTCCACATTCCCAGCAACACTGTGGGACATGGGTAGGATGTGCAATGGCCAGTCATGGTATTACCTTGAATGTTGAGTCATGAGAGGAGGATGCCTCACAGGTGCACCCTCACAGCCAACACTTGACATCATCAAATCAAGTGCTTACTTGTTTGTTCACTTATCCATGGACATGGATGAGGAGTGTGGTTGGACTCATGTTGAGTGAAATACTAAAATACTGCTACACTTACAGTGCAATTACAAATCCATATCACAGCTTTCAAGTGAGTCCATGACAATGAAGGCAATGTTAATATTATACCATTTTCAATAAACTGGGCATCATTCTAACTATGCCGGTCTGGTAACAACGGTGCTGGTAAGCCTACCAGCACCGTTGTTACCGGACAGGTGCAGACTGATTCTGCGGGCGGGTGCCATCCCACCCGCCAGTGTCAGACCTGGCAGGTGGAATGGCACCCGCCCTCAGAGTTTCATGGCAGCACTGGCACTGTTATTAACTGTGACAGTGCTTCCGTGGTCCCCATTTCCATTGAGTCCTATGGGAATGGGGACATACAATTACTGGCGCCTGACTTCCCGGAATGCGGGGGTTGTAATCCCCCAGTATTTCCAGCAAACCCGGCACCGGTAAAATTTGCAAGTCTGGCAGCAACCTGATGATTTTGCCGGCGGTTTCCACCAGACTTGTGATGAGGCCGTCATGGTGCATGCCCCCAAAACCCTGAAAACCGCGAGCCCAGCCCAAACTCTGGCTTCCTTTGGGACATCCCAGGCCCCAGCTAGGCTCACCTGGGCTCAGTCCTGGCGCCGCTGGTGCCAGGCTCGTGGTAAGCGTTAAATACATGATCTATTTACTTGGCTCTGAGATACTGAGCCATTCAGTACAGGGTGTGGCTTGGGACTATTTTTCCTGAGAGGCAGGATACGATGAAGGGGACTATTCTCCTGGAACTACTTGCAAGGCTATTTAAACTGCACCTTGCAAACTGAACACGCTTCGCATTAATCTGCACTCCTGCAGCGTAACGCTCACCGTGTCATTTCTTGCTTCCTTTCTGCCACGCCCGTCCAGAGTCTTCTATCCATCGGCACCTGTAAAAATAGAAGAACAAGAGTTATTCACGCATTGAAGGCCTTACCTGCAGAACATCCGGACCTCGCCTTCACGCGTATCCAGGGGCCGCCGCATCTGTGGAAGGTCAGAACAGAAGGTACCCTCTCGGGTAGCGACGCACCTGACTCGGCCTCCTCCAGGTACTCCTGCGAGCAGTTCTCCAACATTCTGCATCGCTCTGCATCTCGACACCATCAGTCAGGCCTTCCATCTTCTTCCTGGAAAAATGCCACACCTGCCGAACAGAAAAGACAAAGCAGGTTAGTCGCACAAAAGAAGGCTAAAATACAGCAAACTATTAGTGTATCTCGCACAGCGCTCTACTTACCGGCAAGAATCCTGCACATCATTGTCAGGAGAGTCATCCATCATCCGAAAGCCGCTTTTGTGCCGCACCTGAAAGACAAAAAAACGAACATTAGATATCTTGCATGCAAGGACTTAAGGCAGCTATTCCAAGGAGTTATTGGAATAGAGACTTACCTGCTTACTCCGGTCCATCCACTTCAGCAACCTCCATCGGATCAGTGAAGTAACTCGATCCTGGAAATACTGAAAACCCGCGCCCCAGCCAGAGAGTGTGCAGGACGGAGAGCTCACCCATCTAATTGACAAGGTGAGCCAGGGAAAGAGAAGGATAACACGGAAGGAGGTCAAAACCAAAACCAGCTCCACACAGTTGGCTAATATCTTGTTTCAACTTGCAGACGAACATCTCCTGATGCAAGACAGAAGGGAAGACGCAAGCAGGCCCTCATTAAGCTGAACAACACCAGTGCAGACATCATCCTTCGCACACGAGCACGCCACCGTGGAGATCAGGTGAGTGTGACAGAATGCAAAGCCTTACACAAATTCTCTACCTGGGCGCCATGGAAACCTCGGAAATGGATCAGCTAGCTCAGCTTTTGGGGGAACTCAGGGCCGAGGTCCATTCTGCTAGGCAGGAAACCAATGCCTTATGAAGGGAACTGATTGTAGCAAAGGACTGCACCGATGATCTCGCCAGACAGTTGCTCCAGTAACAGGTGGGGCAAACGCCGCTACCTGGAGTGGGGTCAACGGTACCCCCTGCATCAAACAACCCAGTTCAGGTGGTCCTCCCAGGAGCTGTACCTTTGGCACCCCCAGAACGATTCGCTGGAGATCCAAAAAGGTATGCGGTTTTAATGAATCAGTGCCGTCTACACTTCTTATGCAGGCCAGGAGCCTTTCCAAACAACCAGTCCAAAGTGGCCTTTGTACTTTCATATCTTAGTGGCAGTGCTGCTGACTGGTCGGTACCGCTGGTCAGTCGGGATGATCCAATCTTGAGAGACTTCCAAAGATTCTAATTGGATATGGAGAAGCTGTTTGCCCGGCGCTGCCAAGGTCAGGCATTGGACAATGAGCTTTTGTCTTTGCGTCAAGGCAACCAGGATATGCTAACTTACATTGCGACCTTCAACAGACTGGCTGTGGAAATTTATTGGCCGGACGACAAATGAACAACGCTGTTTTACCGCGGCCTGAGAGGGGAGTTAAAGGACGTTTTAGCTCAAGTATTTAACCCGCCCAGAGACTGCGCTTAGTTCATAGACTTGGTGGTCCAGCTTGATCACAGGCTGTAGAACCGTAAGGCTGATCGTGCTAGAATCGATTCAAGGGTATTTGTACACCCCAAGGGAAACACCTCCAAGACCACCGACGTGTCAGAACCCATGCAAATCGGAGGAGTGCGTGGGCCATTATCCAAGGCTGAAAGAGATTGGAGAAGACAACAACAACTGTGTTTGTATTGCGGGTCAGCCAGCCATATTCTTGGAGCGTGCCCAGTAAAGCCACCTAAAAAGGCAGTGGGAGTCGATGGTAAGGTTGAAGCAGAGTCTGAGCTGGAAAACTTCTCCGCCCGGCAAGCGAAGAGGTCTGCTTGCCGAGCGAAAAGAAGGACTCCCCGACCTTGCACCTAGTTTTGCCTATGGTCCTTATAAACCACCAACAGCCATCTCGAATGCATGTAGTCAGAGCATACATTGACAGTGGAGCCATTGCAAATTATATCGATCAAGAGTTGGCTTCAAGGATGAACCTTTCCCTTTGCGAAAAGGCAACAACAGGCTTAGTCACCACAGTCGACGGAACTGAAACCGCTTTTGGTCCAGTAACGCATTCTACGATAGAGATGACACTTTTGTGCCAAGACGGTCATCGGGAAACCATAGTGTTTGATATAATCAAGGCGCCACAGTTTCAAATAATTCTGGGAATGCCATGGTTAGTATCACATAATCCTTGCATAGACTGGCGTGCCAAGAGGTTGACCTTCTCAGTCGACTGTGCTCAAACTTGTTATCCAACTAAAGGACCTTTGGTCACTGGAGCGACGACAATCATGACACCAACCAATTCCCTCCCTCTGGTATATCAAGACTAACAGGACGTATTACAAAAGGATCAAGCCAACACACTGCCCCCTCATAGGTCGTATGACTGCCAGATCGACCTTGTACCAGGAGCACAGATTCCATGTGGTCGAATCTATGCTCTCACAGAGCCCGAAAACCTGCATTTGAGAAAATATTTAGACCAGTACCTGGCTAACGGTTTCATGCGCCCATCCAAGTCCCTGGCGGCATCCCCCTTGTTCTTCGTGCCCAAAAAGGAAGGTGACCTTAGGACTTGTATCGACTATGGCACATTGAATCAGGTCACTGTTAAAAACCGTTACCCTTTGCCTTTGATTCCTGACATATTGGATCAAGTTAAAGATGCCTGAATTTACACCAAGTTAGACCTTCGCGGATCGTACCACCTGGTACGGATCAGGAAAGGGGACGAATGGAAGACCGCTTTCGGCACCAAATACAGGCTATTTGAATACCAGGTGATGCCTTTTGGCCTTTGCAACACCCCAGCGGCGTTCCAGTATTTCATGAACGATGTTTTGCGAGAAATGATTGATGTGTGTGTCGTAGTATACATCAACGACATTCTGGTATACTCTCGTTCAGAGCAAGAACACGTGAAACATGTCTGGGCCGTTTTGGACAAACTTTGACAACACAAACTGTTTGCAAAGCTGGAAAAATGTTTTTTCCATGTCACTGAGGTCGAGTTCCTTGGATTTGTATTAACCCCTCATGGTGTGTGCATGGATTCACGAAAGGTTGAAGCCATTCTCAACTGGCCATCTCCAACTTCGATTAAAGGAGTTCAGAGCATGCTTAGATTTGCAAACTTCTATCGTCGTTTCATTCTTGGATTTTCGCAACCAGTGCACCCCATCACCACTCTGCTGCGCAAAAACAAGCGATTTCAATGGTCCGAAGAGGCTAAGAAAGCCTTGCAGGAGCTAAAACAAAGATTCATCTCAGCCCCGATCCTGAAACACCCTCGTCCAGATCTTCCATACGTGGTTGAAACAGATGCTTCCAGTCAGGCAATGGGAGCGGTCCTTTCGCAAAGGGACCCCGAAACTGGTCAACTTCACCCAGTAGCCTTTTGGTCACGGAAGTTTACGGCTCCTGAGTAGAATTATGCTATTACAGATAAGGAACTGTTGGCCATCAAGGCGGCCTTCAAAGCCTGGCGGCATTACCTCTTAGGAGCTAGGCATACCATCACAGTAATAACAGACCATCGCAATTTACATTACCTGAAGGTGACAAAAGCTCAATCATCGCGTCAACTCCGATGGGCATTATTTTTTGCAGAGTTTGACTTTGTAATTACTTACCGACATGGCTGTCGATATAGGAGTATACAAGGAATATGCCAATTCCGACCCTGTGCCCATCATTTCTGGTGAAAAGATTCTTGGAAGTACTACGTCTCTAACGTTAGAAGACATTCAAGAAGAAATCCCTCATCTCATGGATTCCAACGCCCTAAAGAATTGGCTGACCAAAAGTCCTCACCATTCAGTCACTAACCAATTACCCTATTTTCAAGGACGTCTCTACCTACACAGCAAAGAACTTCAGGAAAAGGTTGTTTCACATTACCATGACTCATTAGCAGAAGGTCATCCCAGAATTGCAAAAACTGAGGCCAAGGTCAAGCGACATTTTTGGTGGCAGACATGGCGTAAAGACGTCAAGCAGTTTGTACTATCCTGTGGTGTTTGCGCTCAAAAAAAGGCCCAGAAAAGAAATCACTGGGCCTGCTTCAGCCATTAGACATCCCCTCTACACCTTGGCACACCCTATCTCTTGATTTTATAACGGACCTTCCTCCTTGTGACGGGTTCAACACAATTTTAGTAGTGGAAAGGATTGCCCTCAGTTTCAATTCTGGCAAGAGAATTTCTGGAGCAGATTGTTCGAATTCACGGATTTCCTTCCATCCAAATCTCAGACCGTGGCAGCCAGTTTATCTCACGCTTCTGGAAGAAATGTTGCGAGTTATCTCAAATCGACGTAAGGCTTTCCACCAGTCACCATCCCCAAACTGATGGCCAGACAGAGAGAACAAATCAGACCTTGGAGCAATATCTCAGGTGCATGTTGCATCAAACTGAAGGCAGCTGGAAGGATGTTTTATGGATCACTGAGTATGCCTATAACAACTCCCTGCACTCCAGTACAGGTCAAAGTCCCTTCTATACAATATACGGGTTACATCCGCAAACTTCCAATCTTGACCCACTGCAACTTCTGGAAATGCCAGCTGTGAAAAGTTTGCACTCTACCATCTCCCAAGCCTTCAAACAAGCGACGGATCATCTAAAACAAGCTAAGGAAAGGTACAAGAAATCAGCCGATGTGCATAGAAGTGAAGCTCCAAAATATCAGGTTGGAGATGAAGTCTGGTTGGTGTCTAAGCACATACCAGTGAAGGGACCTCGTACCTTCAACCCCAGATATTTAGGTCCATATACCATTAAAGCCATTATAAATCCAGTGGCTATGAAATGGACTTACCTCCGCACATGAAGATTCATCCTGTGTTCCACGTCTCACTATTGAAACCAATGCAACCTGGAGCACGAGTTGTGAAACCACCGAAACCAGTCACTGTAAACGGGGAACCTGAGTTCAAGGTGAAAGAAATTTTTAACTCAAAAATCAGTAAATCAAAACTATTTTACTTGATAGATTGGAAAGGATACGGACCACATGAAAGATCATGGGAACCTAGCGAGAATGTGCATGCTCCACGGTTATTAAAAAGGTTCCACCGCAATCACCCAAACAAACCAGGACCAATGGCTGAGTCTGCTAATAGGGGGGCCTTCAGAAGAAGTGCTGTCATTGTGCATGCCCCCAAAACTCTGAAAACCGCGAGCCCAGCCCAGACTCTGGCTTCCTTTGGGACTTCCCAGGTCCCAGCTAGGCTCACTTGGGCTCAGTCCTGGCACCGCTGGCGCCAGGCTCATGGTAAGCATTAAATACATGGTCCATTTACTTGGCTCAGAGATGCTGAGCTGTTCAGTACAGGGTGTGGCTTGGGACTACTTTTCCTGAGAGGCAGGATACGATGAAAGGGACTATTCTCCTGGAACTACTTGCAAGGCTACTTAAACCGCACCTTGCAAACTGAACAAGCTTCGCGTTAATCTGCACTCCTGCAGCGTAACGCTCACCGTGTCAGTTCTTGCTTCCTTTCTGCCACGCCCGTCCAGAGTCTTCTATCCATCGGCACCTGTAAAAATAGAAGAACAAGAGTTATTCACGCATTGAAGGCCTTACCTGCAGAACATCCAGACCTCACCTTCATCCTTCGCACATGAGCACGCCCCCTGCGGTGTACAGGCAGGCACATGAGGGTGGATGAGCATTAATAATACTGAATGAGGGGATGTCTGTCCACATCTTCCATAGACGGCCACAACATACTGAACTGTAGGCACTGTGGATGAAGATGTCTAGCCTATGTGTGATGTTATGTGACATACAGATGTCAATCATGGTGGAGTCCAAGTTGTCTGTGGCTACCTTGCCAACATAGCATGCATGTTCTGTAGGGCACTGCATTTACGTGAAAATCAGTCCTCAGGTACTTGGGCAGCTGTTATTTGTCTTCTGATGTGCCTGCATGCAGCCAGTTTCCTGTATAGCTGCCAAGAGGAGAGCCACCCCCCAGAGTTTGAATGGTGCTTGGGTGCTGATTGCCTGGGCTCTTGCATAAAAGCCATGGATCATGAGGCTGAATAGAAGCTGACCCCTAGAACAGATGAATCAATGAGGAATAAGAGAAGATGATGTCTGCAGTCACTTATAGATGACCGGAGAAGCCCTCTGAGTAACCTCTGCTATCTGACCTCTTATTCCAAGCATCAGGAAAACTCCAAAGAGGATGTCTCTCCATTTTTGAAATGAGAATTTGTGCTTGACTGAAAAGAGACACATGGTGAGCATGATCTTGACAATCAGGGTACATCACATTTTGTGTCTTTGATAATGGATTAGGTACGTGCTTTGTGAGTTTGTCATATGGGAAAGTTCTAAGTGGCCAATAGGCTACTCAGATGCATGTGCAGCCATCCCATTGAGGGTGTATGAATTGAAATTGTTTCATACATGCAAGACTGTGTATGATTTTTGCTGTATATCATCTTGCAGGTGATGAGGCAGCAGATGAGGAAGAGGTTGGGCCATCAACCAGTGCAAGCCTGGCAACTGTTGCTGGTGAGAATTCATTCTTCTTGCAGGCCATTATCAGCAGGTCTGACAACTCTGCAATTGGTGATGGTGGTGTGTCTGTTGTCGAGATATTCCTCCAAATCATGTAGGGTTGACCTGCGCTCACTATTCCTGATCAGCTCCAGTGTCTGCATCTTAGGCATCTCCCATCTTGGAGGCAGGAGCAGGAGATGATGCTTGTGGCTCAGGTGTGGAAGAGCTCCCACCGAATCCCTGTGACAGGGCCGGCCTTGGTCCTCCCACATGGGTAGGCTTCACACATGTAGGGGACATTTGTCTGCCCCACTTTTGGAGTGGGATGATATGATGATATGATATGATATGATATGGCATTTGTAACGTGCCTATACACAAGTGTTTCAAGGCGTGACAAGGCAGGGAGGGGGGAACAAGGGGAAGACAGACAACGATCCTACTAGGCCAGGTGTCATTCAGATCACGCAAGTGCATGGGTGGAGTGAAAGGGAAAAGTGCATGGGGAAAGGGAGGGGGGAAAGTGCAGTACAGGGTAAGTAGAACAATAAATAAATACTAGGGCCAGCTGGTGGCAAGTGCAAGGTAAGTGCAGACAAGTGCTGGGAAGGGGGGCTGTAGGGATACAGAGACAGTCCCGCAGTGCAGGGGTTGCCAGGGAGGCAGTGCAAGTGGAGAGTGGCTGGGCCAAGGACCGAGATCGGTGAGAGTGGCCCAGTTGCAGATTCAGTGCAGTTTCAGTCAAGAATTTAGCAGGGGAGAGGGGGAGAGAAAGCAGAAGCAAAGAGGAAGGTTTTGAGGTGCTTCCGGAACCGGAGATGTTTCTCCTCAAGTTTCAGGGAGACAGGAAGGCTGTTCCAGAGGGAGGCCCCTGCCGCGGAGAGAGATCTACCCCCAACTCGTTGCTTGGAGAGGCGGCTGACCCTGAGGGAGTTGGAGACGGATGAGCGAAGAGCTCGAGAAGGAAGATATTTAGGAAGAGAGAGTTGAAGGTATTTAGGCCCCAGGCTCCAGAAGGCCTTGTGGACAATGCAGAGGGTTTTGAACGTAATCCTCGCAGCCACTGGGAGCCAGTGTAGAGATTTCAGTCCTAGAGAGATACGGTCTCTGGGCTTGAGGCCAAGGACAAGTCTTGCAGTCCTGTTCTGGATAAATTGCAGAGGGCGGAGAGTAGAGGCAGGCAGATTAAGATAGAGGCGGTTACAGTAGTCCAGTTTCGAAAGAACCAGGGATCGGGAGACAGTGAGCTTCTGGGGGAAGGAGAGGAAAGGAAGAATACCTCTGAGGAGGTGCAGCTGGTAGTGTGACTTCTTAGAGACGTCAGATATGTGAGGAGAGAAGGAGAGTGTGGAGTTGAAGATGACCCCAAGGTTTTTTGCCTTGTAGGTAGGAGCAGGAAGAAGGCCAAGAGAGGCCGGCCCGAGAGCTGCAGGGAAGGAGGGAGTGGGTTTGCCGATGAGTAGAATCTCAGTCTTACTGGCATTAAGGCAGAGGTCATTGGCGGCACACCATTCCTAGATAGCAGACAGACAGTCAGAGATGAGGGAAGGAGAGGAGGAGGCCGAGGGTAGCCTGAAAATGAGCTGGGTATCATCCTCATAGCACTGAAAGTCGGGGCAGAGAGCGGCGATGCGGTGGGCAAGGAGTGCCAGATACTGGTTGAACAGCCAGGGAGAGAGGTTAGATCCCTGGGGGACACCACAGGCAGAGTAAAAGATGTCAGAAAGGAAGGACCCCAGTTGGACCTGGGAGGGTCGATTGGAGAGGAAAGAGGTCAGCCACGCCAGAGCCTGACCAGTGATACCCAGGTTATCACGGAGACGGTTGAGCAGGATGGCATGGTTGACAGTCTCAAAGGCAGAAGAGAGATCGAGCAAAAGGAGAAATTTTTAACTCAAAAATCAGTAAATCAAAACTATTTTACTTGATAGATTGGAAAGGATACGGACCACATGAAAGATCATGGGAACCTAGCGAGAATGTGCATGCTCCACGGTTATTAAAAAGGTTCCACCGCAATCACCCAAACAAACCAGGACCAATGGGTGAGTCTGCTAATAGGGGGGCCTTCAGAAGAAGTGCTGTCATTGTGCATGCCCCCAAAACTCTGAAAACCGCGAGCCCAGCCCAGACTCTGGCTTCCTTTGGGACTTCCCAGGTCCCAGCTAGGCTCACTTGGGCTCAGTCCTGGCACCGCTGGCGCCAGGCTCATGGTAAGCATTAAATACATGGTCCATTTACTTGGCTCAGAGATGCTGAGCTGTTCAGTACAGGGTGTGGCTTGGGACTACTTTTCCTGAGAGGCAGGATACGATGAAAGGGACTATTCTCCTGGAACTACTTGCAAGGCTACTTAAACCGCACCTTGCAAACTGAACAAGCTTCGCGTTAATCTGCACTCCTGCAGCGTAACGCTCACCGTGTCAGTTCTTGCTTCCTTTCTGCCACGCCCGTCCAGAGTCTTCTATCCATCGGCACCTGTAAAAATAGAAGAACAAGAGTTATTCACGCATTGAAGGCCTTACCTGCAGAACATCCAGACCTCACCTTCATCCTTCGCACATGAGCACGCCCCCTGCGGTGTACAGGCAGGCACATGAGGGTGGATGAGCATTAATAATACTGAATGAGGGGATGTCTGTCCACATCTTCCATAGACGGCCACAACATACTGAACTGTAGGCACTGTGGATGAAGATGTCTAGCCTATGTGTGATGTTATGTGACATACAGATGTCAATCATGGTGGAGTCCAAGTTGTCTGTGGCTACCTTGCCAACATAGCATGCATGTTCTGTAGGGCACTGCATTTACGTGAAAATCAGTCCTCAGGTACTTGGGCAGCTGTTATTTGTCTTCTGATGTGCCTGCATGCAGCCAGTTTCCTGTATAGCTCCAAGAGGAGAGCCACCCCCCAGAGTTTGAATGGTGCTTGGGTGCTGATTGCCTGGGCTCTTGCATAAAAGCCATGGATCATGAGGCTGAATAGAAGCTGACCCCTAGAACAGATGAATCAATGAGGAATAAGAGAAGATGATGTCTGCAGTCACTTATAGATGACCTGAGAAGCCCTCTGAGTAACCTCTGCTATCTGACCTCTTATTCCAAGCATCAGGAAAACTCCAAAGAGGATGTCTCTCCATTTTTGAAATGAGAATTTGTGCTTGACTGAAAAGAGACACATGGTGAGCATGATCTTGACAATCAGGGTACATCACATTTTGTGTCTTTGATAATGGATTAGGTACGTGCTTTGTGAGTTTGTCATATGGGAAAGTTCTAAGTGGCCAATAGGCTACTCAGATGCATGTGCAGCCATCCCATTGAGGGTGTATGAATTGAAATTGTTTCATACATGCAAGACTGTGTATGATTTTTGCTGTATATCATCTTGCAGGTGATGAGGCAGCAGATGAGGAAGAGGTTGGGCCATCAACCAGTGCAAGCCTGGCAACTGTTGCTGGTGAGAATTCATTCTTCTTGCAGGCCATTATCAGCAGGTCTGACAACTCTGCAATTGGTGATGGTGGTGTGTCTGTTGTCGAGATATTCCTCCAAATCATGTAGGGTTGACCTGCGCTCACTATTCCTGATCAGCTCCAGTGTCTGCATCTTAGGCATCTCCCATCTTGGAGGCAGGAGCAGGAGATGATGCTTGTGGCTCAGGTGTGGAAGAGCTCCCACCGAATCCCTGTGACAGGGCCGGCCTTGGTCCTCCCACATGGGTAGGCTTCACACATGTAGGGGACATTTGTCTGCCCCACTTTTGGAGTGGGATGATATGATGATATGATATGATATGATATGGCATTTGTAACGTGCCTATACACAAGTGTTTCAAGGCGTGACAAGGCAGGGAGGGGGGAACAAGGGGAAGACAGACAACGATCCTACTAGGCCAGGTGTCATTCAGATCACGCAAGTGCATGGGTGGAGTGAAAGGGAAAAGTGCATGGGGAAAGGGAGGGGGGAAAGTGCAGTACAGGGTAAGTAGAACAATAAATAAATACTAGGGCCAGCTGGTGGCAAGTGCAAGGTAAGTGCAGACAAGTGCTGGGAAGGGGGGCTGTAGGGATACAGAGACAGTCCCGCAGTGCAGGGGTTGCCAGGGAGGCAGTGCAAGTGGAGAGTGGCTGGGCCAAGGACCGAGATCGGTGAGAGTGGCCCAGTTGCAGATTCAGTGCAGTTTCAGTCAAGAATTTAGCAGGGGAGAGGGGGAGAGAAAGCAGAAGCAAAGAGGAAGGTTTTGAGGTGCTTCCGGAACCGGAGATGTTTCTCCTCAAGTTTCAGGGAGACAGGAAGGCTGTTCCAGAGGGAGGCCCCTGCCGCGGAGAGAGATCTACCCCCAACTCGTTGCTTGGAGAGGCGGCTGACCCTGAGGGAGTTGGAGACGGATGAGCGAAGAGCTCGAGAAGGAAGATATTTAGGAAGAGAGAGTTGAAGGTATTTAGGCCCCAGGCTCCAGAAGGCCTTGTGGACAATGCAGAGGGTTTTGAACGTAATCCTCGCAGCCACTGGGAGCCAGTGTAGAGATTTCAGTCCTAGAGAGATACGGTCTCTGGGCTTGAGGCCAAGGACAAGTCTTGCAGTCCTGTTCTGGATAAATTGCAGAGGGCGGAGAGTAGAGGCAGGCAGATTAAGATAGAGGCGGTTACAGTAGTCCAGTTTCGAAAGAACCAGGGATCGGGAGACAGTGAGCTTCTGGGGGAAGGAGAGGAAAGGAAGAATACCTCTGAGGAGGTGCAGCTGGTAGTGTGACTTCTTAGAGACGTCAGATATGTGAGGAGAGAAGGAGAGTGTGGAGTTGAAGATGACCCCAAGGTTTTTTGCCTTGTAGGTAGGAGCAGGAAGAAGGCCTAGAGAGGACGGCCCGAGAGCTGCAGGGAAGGAGGGAGTGGGTTTGCCGATGAGTAGAATCTCAGTCTTACTGGCATTAAGGCAGAGGTCATTGGCGGCACACCATTCCTAGATAGCAGACAGACAGTCAGAGATGAGGGAAGGAGAGGAGGAGGCCGAGGGTAGCCTGAAAATGAGCTGGGTATCATCCTCATAGTACTGAAAGTCGGGGCAGAGAGCGGCGATGCGGTGGGCAAGGAGTGCCAGATACTGGTTGAACAGCCAGGGAGAGAGGTTAGATCCCTGGGGGACACCACAGGCAGAGTAAAAGATGTCAGAAAGGAAGGACCCCAGTTGGACCTGGGAGGGTCGATTGGAGAGGAAAGAGGTCAGCCACGCCAGAGCCTGACCAGTGATACCCAGGTTATCACGGAGACGGTTGAGCAGGATGGCATGGTTGACAGTCTCAAAGGCAGAAGAGAGATCGAGCAAAAGGAGAACACATGGAGTGTTGGAGTCAAGGTTTGAGAGCAGGTCCTCACGGATGTTCAGGAGAGTAGTTTCCGTGCTTCTGGCAGCTCTGAAGCCAGACTGATGGAAATGAAGACTACCAACAGATTCAGCATGGAGACTAAGCTGGGAGATGGCCAGTTTCTCCAGGAGCTTGCCCAGGAAGGGAGTGATGGAGATTGGGTGATAGTTAGCCGGGCAGGAGGGGACAGAAGAGGGTTTCTTAAGAAGAGGGTGCACAAGGGAGTACTTAAGGGGGGATGGAAAGACTCCAAAGGTGAAGGAGTGGTTGCAAAAGTCAGCCAGGGCAGGAGCCAGGGAGTCGATGTGGTCCTTGATAGTTTTGGAGGAACAGGGGTGAACCTGTTTTGACAAGACTTTCCTAGATCGGACTTGTCTGGAAACCTCGTCAGCGGAGAAAAGGGGAAAGGTAGAGAAGGAGGGAGGACGGGTAGCTGCAGAAGGGCCAGAGGAAGAGCAGGGAATAGAGGGAGGGAGGTGATGGGAGGAGAGTGAGGACAGGATGTCCTGAGTTTTGGAGCTGAAGTGAGAGGCCAGTGCCGTGCAGAGGGCCTGGGCGGGGACAGGAGAGGCAGAGACTGCAGCAGGGTTGGCTAGCTCCTTGCAGATTTTAAAGAGTTTGGCTGAATTCTTAGATGCCGCAGAGATGTGGGCTTGGATAAGGGCTCTCTTCTTGATGAGAACGGAGAGCCGGTATTGCCTTTGGAGCAGGGGGCAGGCCAGTTTGTCAGAGGATGAACATGAAGCCCGGCATTTCCTCTCTGCCACCCTGCACTTGCGTTTTAGGGTGACGAGATCCGAGTCATACCAGGAGTTACATTTGGCTTTGGGCTTCAGGCGGATTCTCATGACAGGGGCAAGGATATCCAGAGTATCAGATATAGCGGAGTGGAGCGTGGAGAGGGCTTTGTCAGGGTGGGAGTCAGCCGAAGGGGGAAGGGGGGCGAGAAGGTGGCAGTGAAAGCCTCAACTGAAACGCGCTTCATGGGTCGGATGACCGAGAAGGAGGGTGGCAGTGATGAGGGTGGCTTTGCCTGTGGGGTAGGGAAGGTGAGGTGGGAGGATATGAGAAAGTGATCACTCCAGGAGAGAGGAGTGGAGAGAGGGACAGAGAGGGGAAGTTCAGAAGAGATCAGAGCATCAAGAGTGTGCCCTGCAGCATGATGAGCCAGGCAATTGACAGACAGCCTGAATTCCTGCAGGAATTATCTAGGCACATACATCAAATACTGGAAACAGGGATAAAGTAGGCCTTTTGAGGGAGGAGAGGATGAGACAGGACATGCAGCAATTGAGTCAGGCCATTCAGGAGGACATGTTGACCTCAAAGGTTTCCTTTCATGATGAGGTGTTAGACTTGAGGTAATCTCTGCACAATCAGATGTTAGACTAAAGGGAATACAGGTACCAAGAAATGGCCACCTTTAGGCAAACCGTGAATATGCAGATGGTTGCTTCAAGGGACAGCATGTTGTCGTATGGAGACAATTTGCAACAGGACATGGCTGCATTTGGATGCTGATGCATGCCTCACTGTCAAGAGTAGCACTGGCGAATCAGTACCAGGGATTGGTCATGCATGATCTGAATACCCCATTTCCAGATCCTCCACAGGACAGGGGATGGCCCCACACAGTCCCTTTTGGTGCCTACCCATCCACTACTTTTCCTTTTTGGAAGTGTCCCCTTCTTCAACTCCCATGATCCTGTGGATTATTGGGTATGCAATCTTTACTTTCACCCGAGGTGGAGCTTTTTTCATTTAATATGTGAACCATTGTGCTCTCTATCCCAGTGGTTCAACTGGGTGTTGGACTGTGCGGAAGCCTAAGTTGGGTATATATATATATATATATATATATATATATATATTTGTTTTTATGATCAGTGACATCAACTGACATTGTGATTCTGCTTACTGCAGGCTCCTGGGTCCAGGTAAACATTTGGTTAACCAACAGTGGGTATTATATGTGTTGGTTATTAGGCACAATCCTGTGGGTATTCTAACCACATCTCACCTCTTGTTTCAAATCTCATTGCACATCTGGTACCCACTTACCCAGAAGAAACACATAGAGACGCCTGAATCCACTCCTACTCTCTATTCCCTCTGTTAGACACTGACCCTTCGAGTATAATTGAGGAGGGGCAGTGTTTGGCGGAGGTGGTAATTCACAACACAACAGTTGTTCATGAAATAAGGCTGTACATTGTCCTGCATTTCTGCAGCTTTGGACATTAAAATGCCAAGTTTAGACTGATGTGGCACTCATAGGGGTGTGGATATATGTGGTAGGCATTTTCATTTGGGGTGTTGGTCACTGTAAATAATGAAGGGAGTGTTACCACTTAATAAACAACAGAGACCCTCAGATATAGTAGTGCAGGTGGTAAAAAAAGGATCACAAATTTGTAATTGTATTATACAATGCACTTACAATCTTTATGAAGAAAATAATTAATTAAAAATATTAAAATACATACAAAAGTGGCATGACTAAGTGACAAAAGGCCTACACAATTATTAAAGTGCATTGTGCAACTATTGTAGAGTCTGATGGGTCTTTGATTCATTCAAGAAAGGTGGGGCGAGTGGGTACAGCTGGTTATTAAGTAATATATATATATATATATATATATATATATATATATATATATATATATATATATAATTATTAAGTAGATTTCTAAAAGAATATGTTGTGCTATAACCAACAAACATCACATGCCCTATGAGGTATGGAAATATAAATGAGAAAGGATCCTAGGTGAGAAAGCATAGGAGGTTTGAATACCCTGTGTGTGTATTAACACCATACATTCTTTAAAAAAAAGTGTTTTTATACAAATTGTAATACTTGTTATAATCTGGATTCAAATCCTGTTCTCAAGCTTTTCCTTCGGTATCAGATGGTTCCCCAAAAAATCTCTGGTATGTAAAATTATCCAGGAGGATATACAAGAGAATATGAGATCAGGATGTGAAATACTTCATTAGCAGGATTTGAATCACACTTCAGGCTCACGCTCTGACAAACTGGCCTGCCGACTGATCCAGAGACTCAACAGATTCTCGATCTGTGCCAAAAAAGAGCCCACATTCAGGCACGATTGTCCAATGCGTCCAACAACACGGCTGAACATGTCAAAATCTGCAGGGAACTTGCCAACCCGTCTGCAGTATCTTCGGCTCCTACTCCTTCTCAGGCCCTTTGCAATGTACTTGCTTCTCACTTCATTTCCTTAACCCAGGACATAGTGAACAGCCTGTTCATGCATGATTCCAGCCCCACTCTCCTCCCTCTGCCCCCCCACCAATCCCCTTTCTCCTCCTTTGCTCCTGTCTCCCCTGAAGAAGTCACCATAGTTGTCAACTCCATGAAGGTCTCTTTCAAACAGGTTGCCCCATGCACTTCCATAACCATCAAGGACAACATCTCCTCTCTCCCCCCTGCTCTTGCTGATCTCTGCAACCACTCCTTTGCTACTGGTTCTTTTCTATCCTCCCTCAAGCACTCCCTTGTGCACCCCTTTCCTTAAAAAAACCCTGTAGACCCTTCTTGCCCAGCCAACAACCACCCCATTTCCATCTCCCCCTTCCTGGGGAAACTGCTTGAGAAGTTGGCCCTCCGCCAACTCAACTCTCATACGGAACTTGTTAGAGGTCTACAAGACCACCAGTCTGGATTCTGAGCATCCAGAGGCATGGTAACTGCTCTTCTGAACACTCGTCAATAACTGCTTGCATCCCTTGATTCCAACTCCCCTGCTGTCCTCATCCTCCTTGATCTCTCTTCTGCATTTGACAAAGGAAACACTTCATCCTTATAAAAAGTTGTGTGTCGTCAGCGTAGCACGGGAAGTTGGGGGAAAAGGAGGAAAGACATATGTTAAAGAACCAGGGTGACAGAATGGAGCCCTGGGGGATGCCACAGGTGGAGGAGAAAGTAGGGGAGTAGAAAGGGGCCAGAATTATTTTGGAGGAACGGTCAGTTAGGAAGGAGGTAAGGCAGTCCAGTGCCCGCTCCAAGATACCAAGGGTATCATGAAGCCTTTTTGTAGGAGATATCAACTGCATGTTTTGGATAGTGAACGACTATGCGTGTTGGCAGGAGGGAAGTCTATCTATAACAATACTTGGAACAGCAGGTCATGCACTGAGGGCAGTGAAACCTGGACATTATGTGTCTTAATTAAACCTGGCTACATGAACCATGTGGCCCAAAAATAGGCTTAGTCATACCCTTGGGTTACAATTTCTTTAACAAGAATCGAGATCACGGCTGTGGAAGTGGACTTGCATTCCATGTCAAGTCAAAATGGCAGGTTCCTATTACATGCAATGATTGTGATATTATTCATTTAAAATGTATTCCCCCCCGGACTGGCCACCATGGGCACACAGGTAACCATGCTCTCTGTGCGAGCTCTGCTGCTACGGGCCGAAAATTGGATTGAGCCCCTACTTTTGGACCCCCCGCAGAAAAAAAAAGTGGCCGCAGCGTGAACACCCCCCCTTCAGCAGAAGAAATCCCAGGGAGAATCGCGGACAAATTTCCCTCGAAATCACCAGCCAAAAATTACGGCCTGCCGGACCCGGACTGAAGAAAATGAAAGTGGGCAGGCACACGCGAGCTGACTGATCCTGCACTGCTGAAAGGTCATTCTGCAGCGCCGCGGACGACGTGCCAACGTGTGACACCCAGCTCCAGTCCTGAGTGGTACGCGTTTTGAAGAAAACAGTCTGGCGGCCAAGCGGCCAGAAGAGGTGGAGGAATCCAACCACAAGGCGAGCGACCTTCCGGAGCCCATGACCCCCTCATCCCCATACCCGCACTGAGGGAGCACTGCAAAACCACTCTCAACTGTGTGCTGCCCCGCCCTGGGTCCCGGGGTGCGTGGCATGAAGTACAAAGCACGAGATCGGGCTGCACAGCGGGAGCTGCCGGAACCCCCCACCCAAGGAGGACCAGAAGTGGAGGCACCTTCAAGCACTCTCCTGCCTGTGCGGCAGCTCTAGAGGTCTAGGGCTCATTGCCATGAAGTGCCTTAGAAACCTTGAGGACGCGTGGGCCTCCAGGACATCAGATACCTGTGGGACGGACTCTCAAGGAGTACCAGACATTTGTGCGGTGAGTAGCAAATATTAGAACTTGCTGACCCCTGCACCCCCATGGCCCCATGGCGTGCAGAGCAAAATAATTCTGCGTGCTCTCATGCCAATCACTGGAGCGCTGTAAATATAAGTGGGAGCCCCTACTTTCAGCGACTTCACACAAACGCTCCCAGCCCTGACCCACTACACAGCGCCACCCAAGTGGGCAAGGGTTGGAGCATGGAGCGCAACAAAGGGACAATTAGATATCCACACAAAACCGGTTGAAAACTAGAACCAGACCCCACAACATATGCGCAGAAGCAGTTTACACCGAAATAAATAATTGCAGTTCCCAATCTCACAGCACCAGGAGAGGAAAAACTTGTGAACTCCAATAACGCCTCCTCACGGGGCTCCATCAGATCCCAGCCAACCTAACAACTGTAACCCAGCACGCTAAATATGTCCTCACAATTAGACGAAAGGAGAAAGCGCACAGCGACCCCCACCCGGTGCAATCCTGAAGGGAGAATAAAGATGGGCCCAGTTTAAAGGGCAAAACGCACCACCACCCGCCATCCTCCTTAAGGTGAGCAATGAGCAGAAGGCAACTATGCCCTGGAATAAACACACCTATGGTAGACTTGGCAAAAACCCCAACACCGCTGCCCACTCCTGGAATCAATCTGAGGGCATCCTCTCATACCTCAGAAGTACTACGATCCCACGGTTTGACATTACTCTAAGAAAGTGGTACGGGGACCAACCCAACACGCCATATAAACAATTAAAGAGGAAAGAGTGGTGCAGAAAAGGGGACAGGATTGAAGCAGCATCTCCATTGGTTCAAAAAGCGAGATATTGTGTGATGTTTAACGGGCAGACAAATTACTGGTCATGGAATGTAAGCCATTTCCCCCCAAGAGTACTCAATGGCAATGACATCTGATGCAAGGGGAAGGGACTCCCTAAGAGTAGGAACACTCAATGTGAAAGGTCTCAACTCACCAACTAAGAGATCACTGGTGTCCAGAGAATTCTGTAGGGCCAAGATAGATGTTCTCCTACTACAGGAGACTAAATATGCAAAGGGGGAAGAGCGGCAAATCCTCAGGAGGCGTATCAGTACAGAGTTCTGGGGATCCGGACCACTAAGGAAGGGAGGAGTGGGGATCCTCATTAGGAAAGGAATAGAGTTGGAGGTAGCCAAGACCTGGTCCGATGTAGAAGGGCATGTCCTATTGGTGACGGGGACCATTGGAAAAGTGAAGGTTACGATCAGCACAATGTGCTCCCCCAGTTCAGGACAGGCCCTATTATTGGCTAAAACGATCCCTAAAATAATGGCCATATCATTCTAGCTGGTGACTTTAACCAATGGGCAGACCCAGGAAGCCTGGTTACCCCAAGGCGAGAGACCAGAATAGGGGTGACCGCACAGGGTTTGCTGAGATGATGGATATATATGGAATGAGAGGTGTGTGGAGAGGCAGGCACCCAAACAAACGGGGTAACACTTTTTACTCCACCTCACACAACACCTTTACCCGGATCGACTATATATACCTATCCAAAGATCTTTATGACATCACAACACGGTCAGAGATAGTCCCAGTTACATGGTCAGATCATTACATGGTGGTAGCTGACACCCGGTGGGAGAACCTGCCAGTCGCTGGAGGGAAATGGAGATGTAATGAGAGTCTTTGGAAGGACCCTTTCTTCAAGACAGAAATGGAGACAGAGATTAGTGAATACTTTAAACTGAATAATACCAGGGAGGTATCCAAACAAGTAGTCTGGGAAGCGGGGAAAGCTACCTGGAGAGGTATCCTAAAAAGAGAGGGGTCCCGCAAGAAGAGAGAGAGAAAGCTTATCGAAAACAGACTCAGAACCGAGATCTGTCAGCTAGAAGGGGAAGTTAGCAGAGAGGATGAGATTGATCCCAAAAAAATCAATGAAACAAAAAAGAAAAGGGAGGAACTGAGGCTGTTAGAATGCACTGTTGGCCACCAGACTTAGGGAACAAAGGGCTGAGCAAAAAGTGCTAGAAATAATTGAAGATAACCCTGCCCCGGCCGATACCACTCCTACCATCAGAGAATCCCTTGGCACTTTCTATGAGACCATATACACCTCGGAAACAGGCCCTGACCAACCAGATACCGAAACCTATCTGTCCTCTATCACTAGGCCCAAGATATCAGGTTCAGACTCAGAGCTGTTAAAATCCCCTATAACTGAACAAGAAGTCCAAAATGCAATAAAGAGGTTAACTTTGGGTAAATCTCGAGGATAGGATGGTTACACGACTGGATTCTATAAATCCTTTAGCGCACAACTCATACCATTCATGGTAGAGCTTTTCAACAAAATACTAGATTCAGGAAAAGACCCAGACACCTACATCCATGTACTGATTACGGTAATTCCCAAAGATGGAAGGGATCCCAAAAAATGTGGATCATATCGCCCCATCTCCCTGCTTAACTTAGACGCGAAAATTTACACAAGGGTTCTGGCCGCCAGATTAGAGACACTAATGCCCCAACTCATCCATCCCGATCAGGTGGGCTTTATACTGGGGAGACAGGAAGCCGACACAATGCCCAAAACCCTCAATCTTATTCATACATCAGAGAATATGCCCAATGAGCCTGTCCTCCTCTCAATCAATGCAGAGAAGGCCTTTGACAGGGTAGAGTGGGGATTTTTTAAGGGCGGTCCTATGCAAGGTGGGGATAGGCCCAAGGTTCAGAAAGGGAATTCAGGTGGTGTATACATCTCCCAAAGCATCCATTACGAAGCCAACTTCCCTCCTCTTCTCCAAAAGTTCCACAGCGGTCTTAGTAAATGGAGCAAGCTGGATGACTTAATGCCACTAAAATGGTTTGTCTCCCCCGATTCTTGTACCCCTTTCAAATGCTCCCCATCGAGATGCAAGGAATTTCTTCATCAAGGTCAAGAGGGCTATTGTGGGATTCCGCTGGCAGGGGAAAAAGGCTAGGATCTCATATGACACCCTAACACTTCCCAAAGACAAAGGCGGGTAGGTCTCCTGGATCTAAGAAAATATTATGAAGCGGCCCAATTACGAGTCCTAATCCCCCACCTACGCAACCACAAAGAACCCCAATGGATCCCCATGGACAATCATTACTTGTCACCGGCCACAGTTTCGGAGTGGCTTTGGGCCCACAGGAAAAAGCTCTACAATATACTCAAAAAACACCCAATACTGAGCACCATATGGGGGATTTGGAGAAAGGGTAGAAGGATGCAAAAGATCTCCACATGGCCATCCCCACTGAGCCACTTATGGTCCCCAGGAATTAACATACACATTCCTAATGTGGAGAGATTCCAAACATTATATGAGTTGGGTCTAGAGAGGGTGGGACAGCTCTTGAAAAATGACTCTTTTGTTACTCTACCGGAACTGACAGAAGCCCTGGGGATAGGCACATTGTCCATCTTTCAATACCTACAGATAAAAGGCATTCTGACGAAACCAGAGTGGAGGGACAAGCTGAAGAGGGACCTTAGCCCCTTTGAAATGCTATTAGACTCTAGAACAGAGATGAAGGGCCTGATATCGGCCGTGTATCAAGAACTGGTAGAAGCAGGGGATGGGACTACAGAACAACTGAGAGGCAGATGGGAGAGGGACGTAGGTGAACACATAAACTCAGACATGTGGGGGAGAATGTACATAGCGGCATTGCAAACATCCATCTCGAGCCAATATAAACTACACGGTATCAAATTATTACATAGATGGCAATATGACCCTCTCAGGGTCCCTAAGATGTTCCAAACAGCCAGTCCACGATGTTGGCGTGAATGTGGTGGTGTGGGCGACTATTGGCATATGTGGTGGGGCTGTCCCCGAATAAGAATATACTGGGATGAGGTCCTGGATTGGATCAGAGATATAGACAGCATCCACAGAACAGCAGACCCCCATCTTATATTATTTGTCTTGAGAAATGCAAAGATGAATGGAGAAGGATTAAAGGCCTCGTGCCTCAGTTATTGCTAGCTGCCCGTGCCATAATGGTGACGAAATGGAAGTCTAGAATGATCCTGAGGGAGAGTGAATTAGTTATCGTGGCCTCAAATATATGTATAAATGGAAAAGATAACAGCTTCTCTCCATGGGAGACCCTATGGATGGACTTCACGAGTAAACACTTGTCAGGAGTACCAAAGTGATGGACAAAGGAACAGACGGTGGAGGTCCCCACCCCCTGAGCGGTTCTAAGCTGACTGATGCACTAGGTTCAAATGTAATGCATGAGATCAGAAAGGTTGTGAATGAAGGCATAAATAGACTCACCCAACGGGGCAGTCCCCTCACCTTCCAACTGTGACCACTCATAGACACACACAGACATGTCTCTAAAGATACTTGCTCGTCCCACGGGGGTTGGAGGGAGGGAGAAGGGAAAGTCATATTGAAGACTTGCAGCTCGAAGCCGGATGTACCTAAAAGATGTATGATTCGACATTTGCTTTGAAATTTCGAGTTTGTTCTTTTTACTGTGACTGGCATTGAACAAAACTCAATAAAATCAAATCATTAAAAAATGTATTCCCAATGCTAACTGTTGTATTAACTTCATACTTCTGTACCGTCCTCCCGACACTATGCCACTTTTCAATGAAGAACTACTAAGCAATCTGCTGCTTTGACAACAGATCTACCATCGTTCTTGGGGATATGAATCATTGGCTTGGAGTGGCTAAAGACAAGAACGCGAGGAATTTAGAAAAGCTACTACATGCTGCTAATTTCGAAATCCTCAACACTGAGCCAACTCACACAGGGGGACATATCCTTGATTGGATTATTGCTAGAAACATCAGCTTGGATGTTACCCGCACTGAAGCCTGCCCTCGGTCATCTTATCAGATATATCCTTCACTCACATCCCCACTAGATTGCACCTTAAACCACAAAGAATAACCAGCAGAAATTTCAAAAGAGTCAAAGTCGAAGGCTTAGATAAATGTCTTAAGAAATTCATGGAACTCACTCAGGACTCAGATTTAGCATGCATACTAGTGAACACTTATAATACACAATTGACCCATCTCTTGGATGAAATTGCCCCCCTTAAATCGAAAACAGTGAGAAACAACCCAGGTAAAGAATCCTGGTTTACCCATGGGCTGTCTCAAACAACAGAAGAGAAGAGATGCCTAGAAAGAGTTTTGGTAAAAATAAACACCCAAGGAGAATAAAGATGCATGGAAGCACGTTTATGCTTTGTACAACTGTCAAATCTGTGACGCAAAAAAAATACTAATGAAACAGAGACTGCTAATAACAAATATAAGACGCTATTCGAAATGTAACGCTGTTTAGAGAAAGCAATTGTACAATCACAACAATTTGTTCCCACTGACGAAGACTGTACTAAAGTTCAACGAGCGTTCAAGAATGAAATCTCCTTAGCTCGCTCTAAAATGTCAGCATCTATGAATCTACACCCCTACCTGTGCTATGGACATTCATAACATTGTGAAAGCTATACGGCCAGCATCTTGTGCGGGAGAAATTTTGCCTTAAAAATTCATATTGAAAAATTCTGACATGTTTGCACCCTTTCTGGCTGTCTTTGTCAACTCCTCTTTTAGAGAAGGCTTCCTACCCAAAATCCCAGGTTCCGACTGGGACAAGAAATAGGCCCGGACACCCAAAAGAAGTGGCCCACCCCTCGCCTCAAAAAAGTGACCCTCAAACCATCATCAGTGAATCGCATCAATTCACGACTTTACAGAAAATGCTACTTATCGAGGATTCATGTGCCTGTTGCTTGTTATGTTTTGTGTAAATGTTTGAGAAAGTGATAGCATAGCTTAATACTTATTTTGCAAAACCAGACTCAAGGCAGGTCTACTCGTTGACACCAGTAACGAAAATAGAGTTATATTTAATAAGCAGTACAGCCAAATTATGACACTGGAAAGTACCAGTCACCAGTTGTATTTATGCTAAATTAACAACACAACTCATAAAATAACATAGCTTTGCATACAGTTCTGAGACAGGGTCCACAGCTCTGAGGTGCATAAGTGGCATGAACCAACCACTCCCACTGTGCTTTTGGGACCTGCTGCAAGTCGATGCTTTTACAGGGCTCCGCAACCCCAGCAGGGAAGATGGGTTAGGGTGACGATGGTTGGATAGGAAGGGGGGGGAGTAGGGAAACCGGAATGCGGTTTAGGGAGAGGTTATGGATAGGTTGGGGATGTTAGGGTAAGGTTTTGATCACTGCGCACGCTTCCAGTGAACTGTTACACTCACAGAAACTCACGTCCCTGCTTCTGACTCTACACACATATACAATATCACAATAGCAGTATAAAAAGGCACATCAACATAATAAACACACAGGAGGTAGTGCAGCATTTAGCTTAGGTTAGTTGTCACCAGAGTGTCCCTGCGATTGTTGAGAGTGTTCTTGAGATCCTGAGAGTGTTGTCTCCTGCGATTTTGTTGTGCCAGGATGTGTCACAGTAGCTGTTCAAATGCTGCAAGAAAGTGCTACAATTAGAACACATATCAAACACTGCCACAAGTGGCTGTTCATGTGCTTGTACACATGCAAGAGATTTAGAGAGGGCACACGTGGCTACTAAACATGCACAGTAGGGGACACATGTGGCTCTGGTAAGTGGTGGTAACATGTTAGATAGGGCATGCAGGATTAAGCAGTTAGTAATGCCCTAGGAAGGTGTTCTGAATTAGCCGGCCTGCTAGTCAATGGTTTATGCTGCTTTGCGTGGCTGGGAAGCGCTGATTAGTGTTGTGCTCTGTTACGGGCATGCAGTGTCTTACTGGTATAGTTAGCTTTGTAGGAAGCAGGGGCCAACTGTCTCTGGCTGGTGGGGCTGGGCCCCCTGCGCGACCACACTGCTCCCTGTGGTTATGCAGAGTGCTGGGGCACTTATCTGTGTCAGGCGAGGGGCCAGAATGTCGATCCGGAGGGGCGTTTCCCCTCGCAATGTATATGAAGCCGGAGCTGCTCGGAGGCACGTCTTCTCAGCAAGAGGACTTGAGCACAAGCACTGTGCCTTTGTTCCTGAGCACATGCGATGAAGTGCCACTCACAACTTGGCCTTCCTCTTCCTGTAGTTCTGGGGCCAGGTGCTGCTGGGAAACATAGTTTGGTAGGCGGTTGCCCTACAAAAAGGGAAGAGAGAAGTCTTCTGAAAGGCTGGATTGTCCATTTGGGGATGCATTTTAGTTTTTGCTGTGTTTTTGGCACTATTACAATGACATTGGCATGACTAATGCCATATATTGCTCGCTTGCCTTTCTTGCTCATTTGGTGGGGTGCCCCCCCCGGCCCACAGACCTAACTTCTGTGGAAAGTATTTTTTCTGTTAAAAGTAATGTAGTTGGACTCAAAATCTGCTGATACCCAAAGATGTAAAGCTGAATGATTCATATATTGTCCCCACTGACGTTAACACTGTCTTGATGAACGGTACCATACCATCTTCACAGAAACTTCTTGTAGTGCTGGATCTTCACTATTTAGGGCTTGAAAAGCACACTCTTCTGGTAGTGTCCTCCTCAGTTTAGTCCACTTGGTTACAAAGTTCAAGAGTGCTTCCTTTAACCCCTGCACCGTTTTAGAGTCATCCAGTCTTTCAAGCAAGGAACACATATTTCTAAGAGCATTGTCAGGTAGGCTTTCATTGACATTTTTGGGATCCAGGCATGCTAAATCTGCAGCAAGAGATAAGTGGGTTTTAAAACAACTAGTTAGGCTTTGAATAATGTGGTCCATAATGGCATTATGTACAGTAACCCCAAACCGGTCTTTAGCCAAGGTGATTGGCTCATCCATTGCACTCATTCCAGGCATCCTCTTTATGTAGGACACTCTCCCCTCTGGAAGTGCAGTTTCCAGTCCTTTATCAAAGCCTCTCTCTTCCTAGCCCACTTTGGCCCATTCTGCACATTTTTCTGCTGCACAGTACACAGAATCAGAATTTCTTGACTCTGCAGCACATGCTTTTGCAGTGTCCGAGACCATTCTTTGTGCCTGAAGGATGTCCATTCCACTTGTTTGGAGCTAATTAGATAATGGGGTTGTCGAATTAAATACTCAGAGATATAACTGTGCAGCGAGCACTGGTTGAAATTTGCACAGAGCCTCAGAAATGTTTAAAGCTTGGGAAAGGACGTTTGCATTGAATTTATCTGTATTTGAGCCAATATTATTGAGTGCAATAACCACACGAATGAACATTAGTTTGTTTGGGTTAATAAAGGAGCCAAAAACATTCCTTAGTGCTGCATCCTTTGCCCACCACCTCGTTTCTCCTATTATTTTGGACTGTGTAGCCTTCCACAGACTGCTCATGCCACACATCCATCTTTTGTACAACTCCTGTAAAAAAAGGGCACAGGAGTTTAACAGGCCAAACAAAGATGTGGATTCATTTGATGCTTGTGTCCCTTCTAAAAGTACAAGATGTGATACATGTGCATTGGACCAGACATGTATTTGACCAAGGAATTCCTTACTGAGCCAGGATGTGAGACCATTGTATTGGCCCTGCATATTGGATCCACCATCGGTTGAATTTTCAATGCACTTGCGTAGGTCAAGACCATTATCTTTAATAACACTCTGCACCAACTCAAACAGCCCCTTTCCAGTAGACAAAGTGCAGTTGGTTACTGCTAGCGGGCGTTCATGTACAGTGTCTTTAACATATCTAATAATTATAGAGCACTGATCAGTAACACTCACATCTTGGGTTGAGTCTCTCTGAATGGAAAATAGTCTTGCTTCCATTATGCCTGATTACCATTTTAATCAGTTTGGAAATGGCTTCAATAACATACCCAACCATAGTCTTTGACATGAAGGTCACAGAAGCACCCCGTCCTTGCCCACTTTTCTTTTTGGATTTGCTTTGAATAGCCTTAATATGTTCCTTTAGAGATCTGTCATATTTACTTAGGAGCAGCAGGATTTAAAGGAAGTGCCATGATCCAGCTCTTTGTTATTCAGCTCAAACATGGACTCTGATTTCCCCTGAAAACTGAGCCCCCTTTTCCCAATGACTTTTACAACGTCAATGACGTGCTCCAATAGGTCTCTCTTTTTTCTGATTTGGTCACTACGAGCTCATTTCTGTCGGTGAAAGAGTAGAGCACCTATCTGGACCTCTGATGACCTTGACCAGATAAATGTGTGCACCTCTGATGACCTTGTCCTGCCTCATGTTCTGCAATGGGCTGGTAAAGCCGCCTCCAGTTTTTCATCCCGTTGATGAAAGGACCCCTTCCTCCATGTTTAGTAAACGCTAAACAAACTGTGCAAAAAAGGGCCTTTTGTGTTTCAGAGTAACTCAACCAATGCCGTTTATTCCCATCTTTCCTCCAAAATGTTAACTCTGCTTTAATGTGTATATGTTTGGGAGGTTGAATTGAATGGTGCTGAAAGACATGGGAAAGTTGATCTGGTTTTGGACGTTGAAACACATAGTCTGCCACCTGTGGATCATATTTCCATGGTCTGTGCTGCACACCCCAGTTCCCTTAGTCTTCAGTATGTGGTAAAGCAGATAAAGATTCTTCTGAATGACTAGTACCTGCCACTTCATCTGGGGGGATGATGTCTCCAATTACTTGAGGCACACTGCATTCTGCCACTTCCTCCTTGGAGGAATCTTCAATTGTGTTTGACAGACTGGTACCACCACCGGCTGCCACTTCTTTGAAAGGGATATCCTCAATTATTTCAGACAAACTGGTTTCTGCCACTTCCTCCTTGGAAGAATGTTCAATTGTTTGTGAAAGACTGGTACCACCAAAGGCTGCCACTTCCTCGATAGGGATATCCTACATTTTTTCTGGCAGACTTTTGTTTCCGACACTTCCTCTAGGGGGGCACCTTCAATGATTGCTGACATTGTAGTGGCTGCTGCATCTGCCTCTGTTGAGATGTCCCCAATAACTGCAGAGACTCTGGCTTCTTTCACTTCCTCTCTTCTCACATCTTGACCTCTTGTTGATGGCTCCAGTGAGGAACCAGGTTTAACAGTTGTACCTGAAGAAGATGCCGCATCAACCTCCTCACCTTTTCTCCCAGCAATGCCACGTGACATTTTGATGGTCTGAACTGTAAACAGATCTTCCATTTTTTTTTTTTTGCCGGACTTCCTCTTCAATCCGCTTTTTCGTCATTTCTCGTAGTTTTTCTGCTCCTCCCTTTCTTTTTTTTAATCCATTTCTCTCCTAAAAAAATAAATAACCTACAATGGGCATCGGATTCCTGCCTTTATCACAGCAGGCCTAAGTAACCTGGCTGCCAACATCCAAACTAGCATTTCATTAAGAAGAAACAAGTGCTTTCCATTAGAGCAATGTCAGCATTTTCAGATTTGACTGTTCCCCAGCCGCACCATAATCTCCCTCCCCCAAAAAGAGAACAATATCCAGCTGGGTCTATAAAATGTTGAGTCTAAGGGTAATCCAGCCCCATGTCATGGCATGTTAAATTAACTGGATGCATGCATGTTATTACTCCTGGCCAGTGGCCCGAACGTTGTATCACGTCTCAGAAAAAATAGTAGCCAAAAAGTAAAGCTGTGGCAGCCTTTTCATTGATTTATGAAAAACACAATGGGCCATGCAGCAATATATACATATATAGCAAGTGAATTCCTGATGCATGCACACACATGCACAGATTTGTGTAATAATTCTACACTCCGCCCTAGTGGGTG
This sequence comes from Ambystoma mexicanum, assembly GCF_040938575.1. Classification (NCBI taxonomy): domain Eukaryota; kingdom Metazoa; phylum Chordata; class Amphibia; order Caudata; family Ambystomatidae; genus Ambystoma; species Ambystoma mexicanum. The sequence continues at coordinate 398,498,190 of NC_090941.1, read as the reverse complement.
CTCTGCAACAGAGACTTCGAGAGAGGTGTAATCCAGGATTTTCTTTTGCCCTGTCACACATTAAGCCAGGATGCAAATTCACAATAACAAAACTTGGCCAGATTAAAAGAGGAGAGCAACTGATTCTCTAACTCTAATTTATGTGTGGAAGAATAGCATAGGAGTTGCCAGGTCACTGCTCTTCATAGGCTGGACTGGAGACTATGGTGGCTGGGCTCCTGGGGGAGACAAAATGGTGTGCATAACAAAGGCTGCCAAAGTGGTTTACGAGTGCTCTACAGGACCATCTTAGATTATATTGCATTGAAGATATATAGTCAATAGTGGTTACTTACCCACAGGGATGGGCTCGTCTTGCTGGCTGTTGGTAGCTCTGCTAAAGCCTGACTAGAGTGGATACTTGAACAGTGACCTGTCTGCAAAAACTAAGTAAAGATGACAAAAACCCAATAAACACAGTATATATCATATACATACAGTACAGGGCTTGTAACAAAGGTATGATGAGCGCTGAAGCATCCCCCAATAGCTAGGGGCGAAACCACAGATAGTCTGTCACAATAAAATGAGTCAAGCATCCAGGACCATACAAGCTGTATACAAATTTAGCTAAAAAATAATACATCATGATTTGGGACGTGTTGATGTATTCCTTGCTTCATTTGAAGGGTGCAAATTGCTAAAGAATTTCCAGATAGTAAAATGCTAGTGCAGGGAACTGGGGTTGCAGTAAACAGGTAAAGGAGGTCATTTGTGTATAAGCTTTCAAATAGACAGCAAAGGGATTGTAAAAAACAATGTGTGTGTGTGTGTGAGAGAGGGAGAGAGAGAGAAAATTGGGGTGCTTTGAAACACAATTTGCTTGATGTATAAGCACCTTACAAATTCACAATAAATAAATAAATAAAATAAAGGGAATGAGAGCGCAAGAGAGAGGAGTAGAGAGGGGGACGGAAAGAGAGACAGAGAGAAATAGATGGTAGTAGTGGGAAAGAAAAAGACAGCGTGAGAGGGAGAAATAGAGGCAGGTGGTAGAGAAAGAGAGACAGAGAGAGAGAGGGTGCAACCGTATCCGGGAGATTGCTAGGCTGACACCCACATGCTCATTAGGTAAATAAAATGCTTTTCAAGACCCCATGCACTACAATGCACAAGCTCTGATTTCCAGCACAGCAATCATCAGGTTGGCTCATTTATTGAAAAGAAAATGCACAACATGTACCGGCCTTAACAATCTGTGCTTGCATTATCACTGTAACACATTTTCATGCTGCCTGCCTCTTGTCCCAGTTCTGCCCCACCCATGTCACTCTTCTTGTCAAGGTATTGCTGATTGCTGAAAGGTGCTTTCCCTGCTCGAATTTCACCCCATGGCTGCCATTGTGCTGCACTATATGAAATTCTATCGCAGGGAGAATGTGATGAATTATTCCATTTGAGTGTAATAACATGTTGGCATACAGTGACTTGGATTTGTCTAGCAATACTGAACATTGATGTGTGCAGGGTGGTTGGGATGGACCTAAAATAAGCATGCACCGGCAAAGCAAACAGTTGGAATAGGAATTTGCCAGGCATTGCCATAATGGTACTATCTGGGAATATGATGCCATTGCCTGGCAAATGCCTCACCAATACACAAGCCAGCACTGTTTGCTTTGGCATTGTTTGTTTTTAACACGACTTCAGGGCAAGGAACAATTTCAAGGACATTTTACTTATATATCAAGTAGCTGAAGGCACACCTGGTTAAGACATTTTTATTACAACAACAGGGGCTCGTTTACAGCAGAAATTGAGTCATTAGTTCTCAGCAGACTGCTTAGATAACACAAGCTGACCAAAGTTTGATGTTACTGCTTGAAAGAGCTTGATTGATTGATTGATGTTTAATTTCTATCGCGCTCGTACACAAGTGTTTCAGAGCTAGTTCAAAGAGATCCCAGGATTGTGTGTTTTGGGCAGACAGGGACGGGTAGTTGGTGGGAATGCATAATTAGCATGGTTTTGTGCAATCAATGGGTGAGTACAGGCGATTATGCACTTTACCAAACAATGCAGATCATATAACACGTTATGAGTGCAGCTTTCCCACCTCCACCCAAGGCACTAAAGGGGCACTATTACTCTCCTGGAACAACACCCTTACCACTGTGAGAGAAACTGAGCCAGCAGCAGTCGAGGTGGGCAGTGCAAAAAAGAGAGAATTAACAATTCACCTTCGGTTTTGCGTCTTCTCTGCTGGCACTCTTATTTATGGTGCCAGTGGGGCCCAGACAGCCACCCACATGCTTGTAAATAAGTTGAGTTGCATTTTGTAAGAAAGAGGACAGAACAACCAAAACACAGTTCCTTTGTGAGCGAGACAGAGAAGGCAGAGACATAGAGACAGAGAGAGAGAGACACACACATACACAGAAATAAAGAGAGACATGGAGATGAAGAGATAACGGGAGAGAAATAAGTGCAGCAGGACCGACAGAACCGGAGACAGAAGAAGACCGGCACCCAACAGGTGAGACTAGTGGGGGAGCTGAGAGAGACGCCAAATAAAAGCATGCCATCGAAGCAAGCAAGAAAACAGAAGTGAGCCTCAAGACACTGGGAGTGCTTGAAACCGGCTAGGTGACCCTTTAAAGGTCCAACACGGGGTTCTCCATTGCACATCACTCAACTCACTTTGGGAAACATAGTTGGTAGTATTCTGAGACCTGTTGGTATGTAAGGAAGTATCCCTTTCATTACAGTCCATACCCGTTAAATCAACCTTCGCCAAATTGATGTCTCTTGGAATATGAGGGAGTTCAGTAACATTAGCACTAGCCCCATTCAATGTAGGCTCTTTCCTCTCAGAACCCAAAGGGGTAACGGAAAGTATTCTGTCATGATAATTATCTTTTATAGAAGCTCTTGTGGGCACAACGTTATCACAACCAGCCTCCAACATCTCACTTATTGTAGATCTAATGAGTGCTTCAATCCGCAACTTATTTTGTGGCATTAATTCTTTAATTTAGTGTATCTAAATTTGGCAAAGGTGACCTCGGGGCCAGGACTGTGTCCTGGATTCACTTCTTGTTAACAGCTTGTGAGGTTTTTGCTGGACCAGCAGTTAATCTTGGTTGAGCCACCTCTTCGCCTATTGTGATGTTGCATTTTACTGAGTCAATTGACTCCTCACCTAGCCGGGGCACGCTCCTATTCAAATCTTGTTCCCCAAAGTCCGCCTCCAAGCTGCTTCGTATAGGTTGAACCTTTTAAAAAAAAAATATGTGGTACAACGCTTTCGGGGGAGCACTGGTTGTATTGAGTGGTGGAAGAACCCCAGAAAGTGATAGTAACTTTTTCTTGAGATCTTTGTGCCTCATTTCCTCCATAAGAGTGTTACTTGCCTCTCTTCCCGCCCCTTTGTCCATCAACTCATTTTCTGATTCATTGTCCAAGCCATACCCCAACTCAGTCGATATTTGTATCTCCTCAACAATCATATTGCGCCAGTGATTGCGTGGAAGATTTTTCTGTAACCCATGTGATTTTTGAAAGTGCAGCTGTTTTTTTTCTGTTTCTTTTTATTTTGCATTTTACTACTTTTGTCATCAACAATTTGTTGAGCCGCCAAAACATCAGGTGCAGTGGATGTAGACTTTACTTTCTCTGGAGTTTTATTTTGCTCTTCCCCATTGCAATATGGAGCAGAGGGAGGAGAGGGCAGTTCCGTCATAGTCTGAACTCCTACCCTCACCAATGAAACCACAGTAGGAACTGCCTGGTGTGGTTTAGTATTGTGCGGGCAAAAGGTCTTCCAATTACGGACTGAGTCTGTTAATTTGCCCAGATGGATTAGTATAGCCTTCAGACATACAGTATGTTCTCTTAATTCATCGCCAGTGCCCAAAGGATCATTGCTAGTACCAACATCCATTACTTGTTCCTGAGCTGACTGAAAAGGAGTATCACCATAGTTTCCCAAGTTTATGGAATACTGTGACAGATCCAATAGATGAGCATTTTCCGGGCAAAAGGCAGAAGGCATATCCAAGAGGGATTTATCAGCCTCAGGTGAGATTGGCCCGAGTACTTTATACCTCTGTAGTGGGCGACTAGTCAGTACCTCTTCCTCCCTGGTCTCAGGCACCCCTGACTCAATCAGGATCGGGGAACCTCCCCTAAACCCCAAGCAGAGCATTAGAGAGTTGCTACGACTCACTGGTGAGGGTGGCAAAGGTAGTGCTAGTGCCATTTTTATGGTGTTCTTTACTGGCGTGAAGACCAGGGGCGCGGATAAGATATTATCATACATTCACATCCCTGGTTTTAAAAAACTCCTTGTACGGGACCCAAACGCAACCCCCCTATGGGAGTCACCAAACATTACCCTTCCTGTAATCTTGCAGGTGAAGGACGTATTTGTACATGTGTATTGAGCTTTTGCCCCAAGATTATGTTTATATGGCCATAAATAGAGCACAAAAGCAATCCACCACAATCAAAGCCAGAAAGCAATCCTGCACTGTTATAGCTACCCAGCAATATAGAGCATACTAGGGCTGTGCCATAGTAATACGCATAAAGAGAATGTCTTGGTATAAATGGCATAAAAAAGGGCCCCTTTCGTGCGTGGAATACCTCCTACCACCCCAGCCTCCAACCTAACAGCCCAACAGCCACTTACGTCCACTTGCAGGTGCACGCGCAGGTGCGCAGGCACGCCACTATTAGTGAGCTTGCTGAGAGGAGGGGGCGGGATGACCACAGAGGCGGGACCGCTAAAGAAGAAAAAAAAAAAGAGAAGAAATTAACAGGGCGCAATAGTGAATAGTGAAAGTCCCAGCACTATTGTCCCAGCACGATTGAAGAGTCACTCTCACAAAGTTCCAAATGGCAATTACTTGTGAGCAATCCTGGAAGGGCTTTCTCAGCGTTTCGGCTCTGCAGTGATTCCTCTTGCCGACGCGAGACCAAAGCAGCACAAAGAGCAGCAGAGCATCAGTCCAACAGCCCACTTACGTCCACTTGCAGGTGCGCCTACTGTATAACTGAGATTTCTTTATTAAATGTATGAGAGCTCCAGCGAACGTCCGTTGATGTAGAAAATTGATATTAAAACAGAAAACTTTGCCATCTTCCTGAGTTTACCCTGCAAACGTGCAGGGCTACTTATTATCATTATAGGTTTGGAACAGGGGGTGCATATCTTCAATGCAGCCTATGTCCTCAGAGACTTGACTGGCAGTGCAGCTGTCAATGGGGCACCTGTGACCTCTGAACTTGCTCTGTGCCACTGTTGGAGAAGGCGCTGCAGATCAGGATACTGATCCAGTAGGAACAGGTACATGCTATGCTTTTGGCGTGGAGTTTATAAAAGGGGATTCTGATCAGATTACCCTTTCAAAGATGGAATGACTCACATAGTGATTAGTTAATCACAAGACAATACAGGGATTTCACACCCTTACCAGCTGGCAAGTCATCACAGTTGTACTGAAAATCATGGGTCAAATAGAGTTCACATTTTGCTATTTTTGTAGACATTCACCTACGTAATTTTCACATATCACCAGAGTAAAAATACAAACACCAAAGTTCTCAGGTTTGAAGTCAAATTAAATCACAGACTGTGGATGATTTGGCAAATCCCCACGTTTGAATATGTCTTTATCATGAATTCACTGCACAAACACATGGACATTCAACTTGGAAAAAAAAGCTGTGCTTTACAGTAAAGCTAATGAAAATGTTCACTAGAGCAAAACTCATTAAGCAGCAGTAACTTTCTTGCAAGGACACCACAGTGAGTGGAAATTAGAGATGCTGCCTGATATGACCCCACTTGAGGATTTGGTGAAGGGGAAGCAATGCATTTAGCTAATTTTAGAGACTGCATGTACACACTGCGCTGGAGATATTACAAATATGTGTTCCTACTCTGACAGTATTTACCTCATGATAGACCTTTGTGCACAATGCAGAGAAGGAAAAGTGCTGAGAATTGCATGCATTTTGTCTCCACAAACAACGTGTGATGTGAAACTCTGCTGTACCATACGCATGTACAGCCCTTTCACAGGGATGTAAATGCATTTGTAAAGTTTAAAAAACGTGTCCACCACAACTTTACAGCAACATGGCTATGGTAAAGACATAATTGTTTGGTGCCCCAACATTAACCCACATGCAATACAGTAATGACTGAATTCAAAATACCTGTCTGGCTTATCAGAGAAGCTGACCTGCTGTGGGAGTGTGGGAGCTTTTCACAAATCTAAATGAACCTTCAAATGTATGACTTGCATAGAGGAAATAACTGAACCACAGTAACAGAAAGAAGCAAGCATTCACACCTGATATGCCATCCAAAACACAATCCTTTATAGTCTGCAATCTGTGCTACACTCTGGCCAGATTGGCAAACCCATTGTAGTAGTCAATAAGGAATTATAGAGATGCAGTTAATCAGCTGATATCCTACATAAATCGTCTCTTTGTCTAAAATAAACGTTTTTTTCTGGAATAGAATGTTAGAAAAGATATAAGAAATATTCATGAAAATATCAACTCTGCTGTTTATATATTGTTTGGTATCACAAACAAATCACCCTTAAGTGCAGATTGCAACTGTGATAGTTAAGATGCAGACACTGCACATCGTGTACTATATTATTATATGGGCAATGGGTAAGTAACCACACTCACGTGCGCATAGTTTAAGTAATTCTGCATCAGAGGCAGGACTAAAAAAAGATCATATAAACCTCATGAACTCTTCCAAGTGACATTGGGCCTCATTACACGGTAGGCGGTAAGGGTTTACCGGTACCGGTATTTTACCGGTACCGGTAAATCCTTACCGCCTTACTACGAGGTCCCTTTGCGGGTTGGGGAATTTAACGCCTGCTTTTTGCAGGCGTTAAAAACCAACCCGCAAAGGGACCCAGGGAGCTAATTACGGTACCGCAATTTGCGGTGCCGTAATTACCACCTTCCCCTTTCCCATTATGCCCTATGGGGCAAAAATGGAAATGGGGAAGGGCAATGGTGGAAGGGGGAATTACCGCCCCGCCAACACTGAAATGGGGCGGTAATTCCCCTTTCCACCAAGGCGGTGCCAGTATTTTACCGGCATGAACCATGGCGCTAATTGCGCCATGGTTCTCCGCCTACCGTGTAATGAGGCCCATTGTCATTGCCAGGCCAGAACTCATGTAACTCGAGATTGTAATTGAATCTGAAGACCCATGGCTTGAAATCAACATTGAAGATTAACTGTATTTTTTCTGGCTGTGCCCCTTTCAATGCGCTGCGAAAGTAATCAAAATAATTACAAATTAATCCTAACGTCTTATTTCGTGAAAACAAGAACGAGCCCAGATTGTGTTAACCCAGTTCTAGCAGCTGCCAAAGTCACTCACCACTAATATACTCATAATTTTACATGTTGTGCTACCAACGTATGATGCGGCGCTCTGCATGTTTAATCTCAACATGCTGCCTATTCTTATTTCTATATCCTATCCACACTATTACTCATTAGACTATGGGCCTGAAAAACAACGCGTTTTCCAATGGTTTTAACACTGCTTTCATATTATATGATCTGACCAATCCATCTAGAGACTACCCATTTTGATCTTTTCCATGCTCTCTTGCCTCCAGAGTCCCCATCCCCAAAAACCAATCCATGGAAGCTGAGGTGCCACGACTATGCCACCCTCGGGAATTCCGACCACCAAAATGCATGGAAAGAAAAGAATGTATGTGGGTGTACAAATAAGTAAATGGGGCAGGGGGTCGGACAGCAAATGACTCACTTTTCAAGGGTACATATCTCATAAGCAAAAACAACAAATATGTTTTGTGAAAACCACTAACGTGTCAGTAATGCATGGCATTTCCTTCTCAGCCTTTATCTCAGTACCTTTTCTGATATTCCAATTCATGTAGCCCTAACTACAGGCATCTTCAGGCAGCCATTATATTTTCGGTATTACCCGAATTGTTCATTTACAATTGTTCGAATGACACAATTGTTCGAATAATAGGGGTCCTAATTGACCTTCTGCACATTTGACCGTATGGTCATTTTAATATATATTATGGGTTGGGTTGGTGTAATAATAATATAAGGGGATTGGGAGGGGGGTTGGGGTGGGGGTTGGATTGGGTGGGGGGGCTGCGGGGGGTTTCCCCCCGCATATATATCCTAATTGAACGTTTAAATTCGGTCAATTGTGCAGAAGGTCAATTGTTATTCGAACAATTGACATTCAAACAATTCGTATACAACCATATTTTCCCCGCCCCAATACTCTAGCTTGTTACCTTAAATATTCTATAGGGTCACTCCTATCTTGGATTTCTGTTTTTAAATTCTCCCCAGGTTGTGCAGTGTTGTTTTATAATAATTGTCTCTTTTACTGTTAATATATTGAGATTTCTTTTTCCTTTCCAAGCAGTCTCCAAAGTGGAAATGTGAGACAAATAACGAATTCTAGAAATTCTTGTACAGATTTTTGAGATTGTGTCTATTATCTTGCAATGTCAGAAAGTGAAAGGCATCAGCAGATTCTGAAACAGAACTTAAAACATGCTGATAGTACTTGCAACCCTTATAATAACTGTCTTACTTTAAATCATATTTGCATTTAACAATGAGAATTACAAACCACCATAGAGAGAGAGAGAGAGAGAGAGAGAGAGAGTGCAGTTGGGGTGATAGTAGGAGGAGGAATCACTGGGATTATCACAGGTTGGTGTTAGTCGACAGAAGTCACAACCGGTTTTTTACGGGCCATAATGATCCACAAAGTTTTTCTACATCACATACAGTAATTTACCCAGAGTTCCATATGCCAATTTAGCACTCTGTCTGTCTGTCTTTCAATCGCTCTGTGAGAGTAACATCATCAGGAGTATGTTTGCTAGAGACAAACGGCCTCATTACAAAATGGTGGAGTGGGAAAAATTGCCTGTAATAGAATTACAACCAATATTCCCGCTCCACCATGACCTGGATTTGAGGATTTACCTCCTGCTTCTGCTGGAGGTAAATCCTACAACTCTCTACCAAACAATTGGCAAAATAGGTAGAATTACTGCAGCGTAATTACTGTTGCAGTATTTATGTAAAAAAAGCCCCATAGTGTCCTATGGACTCATAAAAAATGGGGATTTACACCATCTCCATCACTGGATCTATTTTCAATTTTGAGTGAAAAACGGTGGGGGCAGATAGCTTTTATGAGGGTTGCTGGAGATTATGCCTGGCCTAGTCTAGAGTTGCATTCATTATTTTTCATGTAAAGTTTGCTAATTGATATCATTTCTTAAAATGTGCAAACTGGATGCAGGGCATCACCAGCATTAGCAATTAAGTGATGCTGTGTCACCCGAGTGCAATGTTCAACGTTTCTAAACGTTGGTACCAAGTGTGACCGACCCACTTATCACGCTCCAGAATTCGCCAGCCTTGATAATGACCCCTCAGGTCAAAACCCGTGTCAGCAAAATCACAATAAATATCACAGTCCAAAAAACAGATGCCTAGATCTTTTGAAAGTTATGCAAAAGCCTAGTGGCTTCATGGGTACTGCAACATGTCACCACACAGCGTAGTATATCAGTGGAAATGCAGGTGGGACACTGCCCGCATCCACATGCACCACCCTTGCCGAATGTTTGCAAAATAACACATGGAGAGGCTGCACGCAACCAGCTGGTACAATCATACTTGACATAAAGAAACAGCCCCTTTGGAGCGCACACGATGAAGCCACTTCACTGGTGCCATTCAATGATGAATTGGGTCCTATCCTCCGTGCCCACAACAACACCCTGAGAATGTTCCTCTGGGAGGGCAAAATTGTGTGCGCCCATTAGACAAAAAACAACATGCACAACCTCTGCCCCAGTTAAGATTTGTAAGTGGGTTTATACCACTCACAATTCTCAAAGTAAGGAAGCAAAATGATTCTGGAGGCAGACAAAATATAGAATTGTGAAAAATACATAAACAAGTAAAGATATGTTGGAACAGAAAAATGCATCAACTTGGCAACATTCAATTATTCGCACCTAGTCCTTCATGGACATCAAAAGCAACATGTTCATGAATTCCAATCGGCCAATCAAAATACTATTGTACAGCTGTGGGACTATGTGCACTACAGGCTCAAACCTATCCATATTGCTGTGAGCGTGAAAGCAGGGGCGTACAATTCCACATGTTACATACAAACTGTGAATAAGGAGACTTTTCATCCCATATCAAAATTATGAGCCAATTTGTAAGTGAGAAAAAGTGGTTGGTACACCCGAAGGGCCTCATTCACAGAAGCGCCAAATAATGGTGCAATCACATAGGGAAATTCTCTGTGAATTATGCCCCTAATCTGTCTGGCTGTGCACAAATCACCAACACAGTCATAACAACTTGAACCAACAGTGTCCATGTACTACACCCAAAAGCACACAGCACAAGCAACAAAGTCCCTGACCACCATCACATTGACAACAACTGGTGTGCATGTAGATACAAAAACACACACATGAATCCACAAGTAGGAAGTTATAGTACAAAATGTACAAACCACAAAGACACGTGAGAACGGCCCTGGTCTCACTATGCGTGTTCCACAACAATAAACATGTTGAGTGGCCAACCCATTCCCTGGCAAAAACTATGCTCACAATACAAAGTAACATCAAAGCTATCCAGAAAAATGCAAGTGCACTGTAAGAACCATACACATCTCACTTGATCCCTTGCGTACCTGCACCAGCTGGACTATGCAATCCATGGCTGCCCCCCTCTGTCAGACTGTAAACCATCAAACCGTGATGCTGTTTCCTGTGCACGCTACAACAGCAACTTCACCTTCAATCACAGCAACCATATTCCCATGCAGAATGCCTCTCTAGAGAAATATAAAACAACGTGAGGGCATGCAACACATCCATGCACCCAAATATACAGCAACATATGCCCTCCTGAGTTACATGCAACAAATGCAAACAATAACTCACCAGCCACCCATCACCATGTGTCCCGGCACCCATGCAGCCAGATCTGCCCACCTCATGCCAATGCAACATGAACACCCCACATAGTTACACCTTCCCCACCCACAACATCTACACTGCCTTAACCCCCAAGTGCCATGCAGTGTAGGACAATGTAACACTTACCCATTTTCATGCTGATGGGACATTCTGAGCACTCGCATCTGGCCACAGTCAGTATGACACCGAGAGGATCCCCAAAAAGATACCACTGAGAGGATGGAAACCCAGGGTCACCTTGGAAGTACTCCCAGTGCCACGATATGCCATCCCCTCATAAACACTGGTCGGGGAGCCGATGATGCAAAGTCCAATATGTGATTGCACAATATCACCAATTCCACAGAAGACATGATATGGCAGAAGGCAGCACTTTACAGACACAGCTGTCATACTGGAAGGCAGGTCACCGAGGCAACTGACATGAAACACACACGCAGAACTGATAAAGCAATGAGAAAAAGAGGCAAAGGACAATGACACACAAAAAGGAGCAGGCAACAGGAAAGTGGAAGGGAAAGCAGACTTCACTGGGACTGGATTAAATTGGGCCAAATGTGCTTTGAACTGAAGGTATAATTGGGATGCACTCAGCAGCTGTCAACAGGCCTCATAAAATCTGCTGGTGTACCATGCACGGTACATGTTCACCATAGCAAACAACTGCTGGACAATGGTGTGTGCCTGGTGTCTGTGGGGAACATGGCATCGCATGAATGGCCAGCAATTCTGTTATGTGTGTGGATTTGCCTCGGGACAGCACCCCCAGAAGGGGAAGAAGGACCAAGATTGGACTGCCTGTGTCCGTAGACATAATTATTGAAAAATGATTGTATGGGATGCCATGTGGCTGGCAAGACACGTGCGAAAAAGTGCAAGGAAACATTCACCATCTCAGCCATCACCATGTGTCAAAGCACACAAACATCTGGCCCTTCCTCCCTCATGATAACTCACCAACAAAGGCCCTACAGTGACAGCCTCCCTCACAACTATGACCCGCAACCAGTGCCACCCTAATTGGCTTGAGAAAACAGCATGCATAGACACACTAGCCTACCATAACCATGTGTCACATGCACCCATGAAGCCGGACCCATTCACCGACAATACTAGTAAAAGAAAAGCGACCCCACACAGTGCCAGACTCCCTGCCACAAACCACAACACAAGTCACACCCTGAATGCCGTTCCCTTACCTGCACAGGGTACCCACCTGGCTTGCATCCACTGCATCCCACCTGTAAATACATTAGGTACCGGACATTCATGACAACACATGTAGGGAACAAGAAAATAGGCATGGGCCACCCAGTGTTGAAGGATGACAGAGTGCAAGAGGGAGACAGGACGCAGAGTGAGGATTGCCTTGCAGTGAAGTGGAGCGAGAGAGAGATAGGGACAGGTTAACAGCACTGCAAGGAGGAGACAGCTGGAGGGCAACTGAGCATGAATATGTCTGACAAACCACCGGAAACACCCACAATGGCATGCAAAGCAGAAAAATACCCATGTACCCTACATCCCTGCAAAGAAGTCTTTACAACCACGTACCCATACTCTACACCAACTAACTGTTGGACACCACTGTAAATGGACCTCAGGAAAACATGAAGCTGTTCACTCACCCCCCAACAGACCACACCCCCTGAGTGAAACAGTAAGTGACAATGTACGTGTACATGGATTCCATGGTGCACTCACAACTCACAAAGGGAGAACAGATGAAGACAAGCTGTGGGGAGCAGACTATGTAACACAGGCATGGGCACACAATGTGAACACACAATGTGCACTCACTGACAGTCCCGGATGAGATGAACAAGGAATGGAAACCCAAAAACATGCAACACACCCCAGTGTAGATAACCAACTTTTTAAAAAATATATATTTATTGTGCTTTAGCCAAAATGTTTGACTTTTAACACTTTTCCTTACATACAAAACATTTAACAATAAGAAAAAACAATACATATTTCATCTACATACACTTCAACATATATCAAAGAAAAAAAAAAACTAAAATATTATTAAAATTCAACTATCATCTAAGTTCCCTTTCTTGATAATTGTCTAACTTTAAATCTCTCAGCAATCTTACCATTTCAGCTGTTAAAAAAGTTTCAACCCCAGAAGAGACTCTAAACCAAAATTCCTCCGTGTCTAGCCAGCTGATATTGTGTACAAATCTTCTCAGTCTCCGAATTCTCAGCTCCCTTGTGTCCGTGCACTTAATTACCAGATGTTTTAATGTTTGACATTCATTAGCATCACATTTCATACAACAATTACCAGATTTAATTAAATCTCTGGCTAATTGAATTTCCAGAGTAGGAAGTAAATTAAGTCTGAACCTCAAAAGGATGTCCCTGGAACATGGATCAGGATATTTTTCCAAGTATGGGGGAAGAATTGTCCTTTTTTTACCCATGCTGGAAAAGGATTGCGATAATTTTGTCATCCTCATCCTCTCTCTTGTGGTCACCCAATCCCACCTTTTCAGGCTGTCTTTCACTTTCATTGGGTTTTGTATCAGAAGATCGGCTGTACAGTCTAAGTTGTCTAGCACATCTCAATATTTCAGCCTTAATTTTTCAACAAATGTATTCGTATTATCCTGGAGTAGGATGGCAAGTCCTCGTATAAAGACCCCTTTATAGGAACCAATGGTGACCTATGCAAAGAAATCCATTTCCACTCCAGCCACGATCTTAAAGAAGAAAGCCCCAATTCAAACCTCACAGATACAATTGGAACACAATTCGGGAGGGATAATGTTGTTTTCCAAAGTTTTGATTCTATTAAGTCCCAATTCACATGTAATGCAAATAAATGTGTGTCCATGCTATACAGGATAATCAGGACCACCTTTCCTAAATAAAATTTTATCAGCAGAAGTTTAAAGAATTTACAGAATTTCATTTTTATCCTTTTCATCTGAGCCCCCAGCTAAATAGTTTTTAAATTGATCATTTCTAACAGATGGATCTTAGTCGGGTATGATTTAATTATGGCTCGCAAATAAGTTAGCTCAGAGACAATCTCAATTTTTCTGTGGTCCAATTCCCAAGAATACTTCTTGACTATTTTCTTCGGATGTTTAAAAATAAGGATCCTAGATTTCTCCGGATTTATCCTAAGATCGTTCTTTTGGGCATATAAATCAAGTGCATAGAGCAATCTCTGTAGGCCGACCTGTGAGTGGTCCAGTACCACCACATGATCGGCATAGGCCAACCAGTTAATTTTAGTTGAGCCGATGCGTGGTGATATTAGCCCACTATCTTTCAAGTCCAATCCCAGATCAGCCATAAAGAGAATAAACAAAAGAGGCACGATCAAGCAACCCTGGCGCACCCCTCTCTCTACCCGTATTGGGTCTGTTAATTGTCCACTTTTAGAGATTCTTACTCTCATTCTAGTATTTTGATGGAGTTTAACTTGGATAGAGAGCAAGTGTGATGGAACTCCCCAGGCATGCAATTTCTTCCACAGAAGCGCCCGATTGACCGTGTCAAATGCTTGAGTAAGGTCAATCCAAGCTCCAAAAAGGGGTTTGCCATATTTATTTCCCACATCTCCATTCAAGCAGCTAAGAACCAGACCATTCAGGGAGGTGGATAGTCCCTTTCTGAAACCAGTTTGCTGTTTCAGGATTATGCCATTTAATTTGGCCCACTCTTCTAGCTCCCTTAAAATGAAGCCGACAAAAATGTTACTGTCAGCATATAATAGTGAGATTGGCCTGTAATTCACTGCTAGGAGTCTGTCACCTTTTTTAAAAATCGGAATTGTCAGTGAATTTTTCCATGACCCTGTGAGACGTTTTGTTCTAATAATTTGATAAAAAAATAATTTAAGCAAATGGGCCCACAATGATGGATTCATTTTCAATGTCCACTTACTGGGCCCATTTGGGCCAGCCGCTCTCGATGTGGAAGAGCTCCTTATCAAAAGCCCTATGTCAGCTTTAGCATACGAGAGTGACCAGTGAGCAGCTTCCCAATTGATATCTATATAAGACCCTGCAGACCCATATACCACCGAAAAATGGTCCACCCACGACTGTTCTTGTAATACAGACTCTTGATTACCCACCTGCTGATCTTGCTTTGCCCCTAAAATAGCCCAGAAATTGCTTGAGTTTCTCTGACTCAAGGACCTTAACATAGCTTCACCATCTTGCTGAAGGATGATTGACTTAAATGATCTTTTCCAATTTCTGTAGTCATTATTGTTGGAGATTAGCGCTATCTCAAATGATTTCCTATCGAGATTAGCTCTTCTTAACTCAGCTTTTTTCGATCTTATATACCTCTTCTGTTGCATTATCTGGCAGTTAAAGGAATGCTTATGAAACAATTTACGTGTTTGGTTATTGTGTTTCTGAGGATCCAAATCCATTAATAATAAATGAAAATTAAATGGACTACAAGAATCATACATTTGAGACTCAGGAACATTATCCATCAAATTTTGCAATTTGTTGGTCAAACGTTTTCCACCTCAAATTTTGTAATACAGTTACCAGCCAAATTCACAGTCAGTTTATCTGTATATACAGAGACAGTTGTGGAAAAGTTGACATCTATTATTAATTTAACCATTGCATGATCATCAACATTTCCTTCTTCTACCAGTAATGTAGCACAGTTTTCAAAGATATTTCCAGAGGCAAGAAAATAGTCAATTGTAGAGAAAGCTGATCCCCTATGCCAGGTTGGATTACTCGGGATATCTCCCCTAATGTTTCCATTAAGCATCTAAAAATCCCAACCCTTCATAAAATGTACCCACATTATTCCATTATGTGTTTGATGGCGAGTTTTTCCTGTGGCTTGATCTTTTGTTGTTAAGCATTGAGAGTTCAGATCTCCTGCTATTAGTACTTCATCCATTGGAAAGAGAGACAATATATCAACCAAAAGATCAGAGAGTTGTGATAAGAAATCCAAGAGACCCTCCTGACTAGGGTTCCAATATATATTTACCAGAATCCAACTCTGACCTATATTTGAAGGTTTCAATTCCAGCCTCGCTATCAGAATACCTCGTTTCACATTTGATAATAACCTGGTTTCATAGTGAGCATTGTTTTTACAGCTTGTCATCAGTCCCGCAGAAGGTCTCCCTCCTTCTGACATTGCTGCTAGTTGATGATACGTGGTAAATTTGTCTATTCCAATTCCACATGTCAACCAGGTTTCCTGAAGAAAGATCATATCAAAGGATCCAAAGATGTAAGATTTTCTGGGTTCTAAGGCAAAGGAGTTATAGCCTCTAGAGTTCCATGATAATACCTTCAAATTATTTTTTTCTAGAGGCTCTTCTGTTGAACACCCATTCTAAGGAGGACTTGTGTAATTATCTCAGGAACCATTTCCCATGCTGCCGTTGGTACTATACCCGTGCTGTTGCTACTGTTTTGAATTTCATTGCACAGGTGGTTTCCTTTCCACTGGGGAGAGGGGGTTTTCGACCACGGGCATACCTTAGAAACTTTGAAACCCCTTATTCCCCAGGCTTCTTCCTCCCCCAGAATAGATTCCAGACCCAAATTTGATTTTAATAGTAGTTCAACAGTGTTTGTGTCAGGAGAGAAGGGGAAATTTACTGCATCAATATCATCTGAGGAGAAGTATTTCAGACCCGGGATATATTTCATTTCTGATAGAATCCTAGAGCGATTCAGCGATCCCTCACTTGGGAGTTTGGAGTCATTATTGATATATATACTCTAAGATCTTTATGCTGATTTATGTGATTTGAGGTTTTGTCACATAGGTTTGATTTAGGCTCCCTCTGAGGTAGATTTAGCATGTTTATTTTTGGCTCAGAGTCCTTATCAACACAAGGAGGGCTTTGGATGACTTCTTTGCTGCCTCCAGACACTGGATTCACCAAGGATGTACAATGCGAACCTACATTTGTCCCTATTTTATATCTCGTCACTTGCTACCAGAATTAAACCCACTCCCTCAGGACCCATCGCTTGAGGTTCAATTTTAAGAAAATTGGGGCTATCTTTATTGCAGGATCCATCGCCTTTGTTTTTTCCTTCGCAAGAAGAAAAATTGGGGCAATACGCTTTGGAGGTTCCACTATGTCCGTTTGAATGCCCACTGTCGTTTTCTTTCGGTCCGCCTCTGGGATTTCTTTTATTTGTTTCTTTTCCTTTTGTTTAATATTTTTTGGGATTTTTCCCTTTTTCTCTTTCTGGCGGATTCATTTTTTCTGCTATTTCCACCTCTCCAACCTTTGCCTTAAGAAGCTTCATAAAACGATTAGTATCAGTTGTCAGATGTTTCCTTTTTTTTTACACTTGCCTTTCACCTCCTCTGGTAGTTTTGACACGTCTTCCAGTTCCATTTTTTTCTTATTTTTATTTTTCGCTTTGCCTGACAATTTCTTCTTTTTTACCTCTACTCCCTGTTCCTCCAAATTTATAATAGCCTTTCCAGGGGACTCCAAGACAGGCACTTTAGACGTTACATTTAGATCTATAACCTGTGCCATTCAGAGAAATTCCTCCATCACTGATTCTGACAAGGGTGAATCATCTGACAAAGGCTCAGGGATTATAAGTGTTTGCTCACAGTTGCAACTCTCGTCATTCGACTTTAAAGGTGACTTTGAGTTCTTCACCAAAGCACCTAAATCTATTTTCATCAGATCACATTGGAGAGTTGTTCCAATTTTGTCACATGCGCTCTTGACATTTCCCAAAGTTCCTTTTGGAGAGCTCCCATACCTTCATTGACGGCTGTTTTCAAAGCCGCTGCCATTATATCACTCGATTCCAAATCCTTCGGTATTTCCAACATTATCCCTGACCGTTGCTGTACTTCCAATTTAATTGATTCACAAACTTTGACTAATGAGCATAACACAAAATTCAAAGCATTGATTGTTGGAGAAATCAGGTGGGGATTTAAATCGATTTGGCCTTGTTGCTGGATATTTGTAGACGAGTCCACCAACCTACTTGGTTCATAAAAAGTGGCCTCCTTTCCCCAATTCTCTTGTTGTTCTTCCGGTATTTTATTTAATTCATAGGATACATTCAATGGTATTGGCATTTCTAATTCCAATAGCTCTGCATCACAAGGGCCCATCTCAGTTGTAAGCACTGGCATATTTACCTCATTCATTGATGGACCCACTACGGGGCAGATAGTTGTTAGGTGTGAGCCTTGCGAGAAGTGAGATAATAGTGCATTTTTCATTGTGGTCGTCCTCAAAGTGTAGTCTAAATTGGAGGGCAGTGAATCACGAATAAGATGATTGACCGGTGTTGAGATTCTCACTTCCTGGCCTTGCAGGGATCGAGGGTCCACAGATGCATTCAAAAAGCCAGAGGTTGAGGGAATTTGATTATCCAAAGAGAACACACTAGGGGGTGGGCGCAATATGCCCCCACCTGTATTATAGCGCTTCAAAAAGGAGCTACTTTGCGTCTCTTGCACGCTCTCAACCTGTTCCTTACCAACACCCTCTGTAATGATCTTTTTCAAGTAGAGATCATCTGGGTTGGCAGAGCTCTGCAAATTATACATTGCAGCTATCGCACAGTTATTCATTAAATCGGCACCAGCACACCACCCTTGGGTCAAAGGCTCAATGGCCCACAGTGCCCAAGAAAGGGTAAAAAGCAGTTTACACTCAAGGTCACCGTCTTAAATTTTTAAACAAGTAGCAAAGAACACATACTTTTGGGTATAAAATCTCACAGGCATAAAGTCCACAGTCAATCCGGTACGCCATGTGTGTTTATAATTCCACAAAAAAACTCCTCTCTTGATGAATAACACAGTGTTGCTCAGGGCTCAAAGGTATTCCACCCAGAGTCGCCCTAGCACACAGAACATATTACTCATTCAGTTGCCTTATCACAGTGAGGCACATCAGTTAAACTCTGTTTAGAGTAATGTAATGTGAGAAATAATGGCACAAGTCACACGGAGTCAAAATACATGGAACATTCATTCAATTGCGTTTCTTCGGCAGGAATCCTCAATCACTACTCTATGCTGGCAAAAAGCTTACAGCTTGCAAGCAGACCCAGCAATCAATAGCAGCACAGCACGGGACAAACACGCTTGGCAGCGCCTGTGAACACCTTACCGCAAACCCGTTCACGGGATCCCAGCTCTGGCAGCCCGCTGCTCCAACGGCTTGCTCTCACAGTGTTTGCTGTACTCTAGTCTCTAGTCTCCGCCTCCTCCGGGGTTCCTCACAGGAGTCGTGGATTTACACTTACACGGTCACAGGTCACAGTGTCTCAAAAGGTGCCACCCAGGTTCCGAAAAAACAAAAAAAAATATCAGTTCACCAAGGCGCCCGTACTACTGCACTGCTGCACTGCAAGCCGCACCCCCACAGGTAACCAGAACCGGAAACCACAACAGTGTCAGTATCAGCAAATCAACAGATAACCAACAGAAATAAACAATGTACACAAAGTGACCTGATTGGGTAACACATAATTGTATTTTATTTATTTATTAATACACATATAGCTGAATGGCATTGTATATACAACATATAAGTCAACAGAGCATTGCAGACAAATAATCACACATATTTCAACAATTTAAAATCAAGTTAACTACCTTTCACAATTCATGTGTTACATACAAACCCATAAATACATTTAAAGTGGGATACATACAATGCAAGATCTTTGAATAAAAAACACCAAGCATATTCTGATATAAAATCATACCCTATAATAAAATAAGCTCTGTACTATTGGAAAAGACACATCAATCTACTATCTTAATAAATTCAATACATTTCCAATAAAATTTGAGTAAATAAAAGGTCAGATTGTGACTACTCCCATTTAAAAACACGGACCATTTTGATGTTAGGTCATCCAAGTTAATACAATTGTTACATGCCTTCAAATAGCTTGTTCTTAGCCTTTAAAGGCTTTCACAGCATAGTAACAAGTGTTCAATTGTTTCCAGTTCCCCTGTCCCACATAACCTACACAATTGTGCGTTATGCAAGATCCCTAACTGAGCACCATTAGTCATGAGTGCTAGACTTATATTAAATTTCACTCTTAAATACTGTCTTGCGATTGCACTGTTAGGGAACGTGGTTATGTATGAGTAGGCTCTCTGTGTGTGTGCTGTGTATAGCAGACGAGCAGTAATGTATGAGAGAGCATGAGGGGAAGGCAGGGAGTGAGGCATGTTTGAGAGCTGGATGTCATCTGCATTACAGTGGCATGGCCCTGCCCTGTTGCTCCAGTTCCAATAATGCTGGTTGGAAGGGTGTGAATGTGCAAATGTGTAGCACATAGAACATATCCTGAGACACAGTATTTGGACATGGTGATGAAGGTGATACAAGGTCCATGAGTGTCATGTATGTGCAACAATCAATCCCTACAGCAATGCCTCCGGCATGGGTGTCCTCGTTTGCAAGGCAGTACCTGTATATGCACATCACCTCACAATGCTGGGTCAAATGTTAGTGGCTGTACATGGTCAGACTGAACCAGCACTGCCTCAGATACTTATCACATTACACATGTTACAACAAAGCCATCATACCACATCTTGGTGGGCTATGTAGCTGGCATGCCTGACCTTATCAGACAGATGACACGGGTGTGGGGAAGTGTGCATGTATCCAGTTCACAGACAGGCCAGTGTCTGTGCAACTGCATAGCACAATGATGGAAGTGACAAGGCATGTACCGGTCAAGTATCAAGCGACGGACAAATACAGGCTTTTGAGGGTAGACAGGTGCCTTAAAATTTAAGTCGCTTGATATGTTTGAACAACTACCATGCACATGCATAGAAGGGAATGCAGCCAGGCACACTCATTGGCATTCATGATGTATATGGCCTACCATGTGGGCTGTCTACGGCCATGTGTTTTTCATGTTGCGAGGATGGCAACCTCTTCATGACAACCCACCATCAGCTATTGTACACCATTTAGGGAATGACATAACCCCTTACTCCACTGATTTGGATAAGCACCAACATCATGCCTGCAACTGGCTGTGTCTGTGTTCACTTATGCACCTTCACCCTGTGCACACCACAAGGCATAGTGAAAGACAGCTCATATATGCATCATGACAAGGCATCCCATAAGAGTAGGTGACAAATGGAACATGCAACTCAGCATGACATGATGTGATAGTTAATCATCAATCACATGTACTTGTTTAGCAGTGCAGATTGACATGCCAAAATAATGTAGCACACAACAGTACATGTAGGTGTCTCATGGTGCCCATGTACCATGTGAGTATCCTGTGGGTGATGTGTACTGTCACACAGACATGTGCCGCACATGTCCACCACACAGGGTACTCCCAGAATGATGGGCATGTGACATCACTCTGAACGTCAGCAAACATGCATTTCTCTGGGATGTCATACAACTTCAGCCGGATGTACCACTACACAAATAAGGTGGGTCATGCATGACTGGCAAAACATACAATGCACAATGACAGGCACTCACCATATGTGTCCTCCTAATTCTCCAGGCCCCCCATGCCTTTCACCTGCTCAAGATTAGTTTGTGGCCTCTTCATGTGGTGTCAGCTGCTCCTCCTCTGGTGGCCTCCCTCCAGTTGCCAGTGCACAGGTCAGGTTGGCACTGAGGTTGTGCTTGGTGTGACGGATGAGATCATTCAAGGGCTTCTAACATGTTCAGCATTGCACATCTCAACTGCTAAGTCGTTGATCGGGTCCGTGACCCACTGCCAATGCACCATATGTTGTGCAGGTCTATGGATGCTCCCTGCATACAGGCACATTTCACAATGATGATCGGTCACATAGTCAATGAGGATCTGGAGTTGCTTATCAGCGAAGCACTTCTTTCTCTGTTGGCCAGTGTCCTGTGCTATGTCTTGGGGTTGAGCCTTTTCCTACTGTGCAGGGAATCCTTTCTTGGCCCGAGTAGCACACGGTGTTGGTGCTGCCCCAGTCTGGCTGGGACCACGTTGGCATCCAGGTGCCAGGCCACCTGTGGACTGGGGCTTGCCAAGTCCTCCTGGAGCTGGGACAGATGTCTCCACACCACATGCCAACCCCTGGGGCTGGGGCAGATGTGGCCTCACCACATCCCCCACCCCAACCCCATTTGCTCCATTTCCACTCATGTCACAGGTGTAAGGGATGAATGAAAGGCACACTGAGTTATTGACCTGGGCAATATGAGTAAGGGAACAGTCTACATGATGTGCAACATAAATGTGTGGTCCAGCAAGTCTCCAATGTACCCCAAAAGGAAATAAATATGGTACGTGATATGCAGAGATACCCAGAAAATCAAAAATTGCGACACGATAACGGCAAAGCTTCTGTAAAGTCAAAAAAGTGGTTTGCGATACACAGGGACACCCAGAGATTAGAAAGTTGCATATGCGACACACCGTAGGCCTGAAAAAGTTCACAAAAACATGCACATATGCGTAGAGGAGAACCCCCCACCAAAAGAATGTGGTATGCGTTACCTGAAGGGAATGATTACTTAGCACCCCAAACTATGTCTGTGAAACTCGTCAGGATCGTAACATTCACACGCACAACCAGTTATGTGAGTCTCATGCCTTATATCGCCCCATCATTGCCGTGAGATGCGTAGGCATGCTGCGTAGGTGCATTGCATCACCGCGAGCAGGACGTAACTTACGCGTTAAGGGCTTTTACTCTGCTATCGGCTGCTGCGGATGCAAGATGAACACCACTGTTCCTCCTGCCTAGGTACTGCTGTATTTGCCTCCTCCGGCCCTGCTTTGCCTAACTCACTCCTATACTGCTGCTGACTGCTCGAGAGTGAGTACCTGATTGCAATCAGAACTGTTGAAGAGAGGGTCCCTGGAATGCCCCTCTTGACCCCTATAAGCATGACAGCCCAAAGAGTCAGAGATGCAAGGTGCGACTGTTTGGACAGTCCCCAGGAGGGTCAGTGCTATAAGTATATGGAAAAAGATATTCTCTCAGACAACCATTCAAACCTTATCCAGCTAACGTCATCATGGATCCAGGTGCCCAACACTGATCATGGATCCAGATGCCTCACTGGATATGATTGACTAATGACAAATATCTGTTCTGACGTCATTCGAGACACCATTTAATAGCAACATTAGCCATGAAGCAAACTTGCATCTCTGCACAAAGTTACATGGACACACACATGCACACACGAGGAGCATGCTTAAACGGTTCTGTAGATAAAGGACAGATACATATACATACTGTCGAAAGCCTTTACTATGTTTTCATTAGCCAAATGCAGAAACGATGAAACGGAAGAAAAGCAAGAGATGCAAAACAAGCTTGCAGATGCTTATTGCAAATAACCATATGGAACTACAGGATC
The DNA here is from genome assembly GCF_040938575.1 of Ambystoma mexicanum. Taxonomy (NCBI): domain Eukaryota; kingdom Metazoa; phylum Chordata; class Amphibia; order Caudata; family Ambystomatidae; genus Ambystoma; species Ambystoma mexicanum. The sequence continues at coordinate 398,474,762 of NC_090941.1, read as the reverse complement.
GTATAAGGAAACTGGAAGAACCAAAATATTACTAACCTATAAGAAGAATAGTACAAAATAAACATACAGCAATTATAGCAGAACTATAATAGAATTACATGATGCCAGAGGCCTCTGAACAAGAGGTGAAGAAAAGCAGAATTAGGCTGCATGAAGCACCAGGCCAGTGCTCGCAGCCAAGGTCAGAGACAAGCGGAAAATTCATAAGCCTCAGAGAAAAGGCGCCACCTGCAAAATAGCAGAATAAATCCTCACTAATTGCAGCCCAGAAGGCTATATTTTTCGGTATTCACCCACTTGGTGCAGCTGAGCCGAACAATGGGCATTTAATCACAGTGGGAACAGGAGTAGTTCCCAGCAAAACAGACATGAAGTGATACATGGGTTGTTTTACAACGTTGCAACACTGCAGGCACTCTCAAAAGGAAAGTGGTAATATGCATGGCAACAATGGGACACATAGGGCCTCATTATGAGGTGGGCGGTAAGGGATTGCCGGCACCGCTAAGGGCACCGGTGCTGGTAATCCCTTACCGCCCTACTACGAGTTCCCTTTGCGGGTCCTTCCTTAATGCCTGTTTTTTTCAGGCGTTAACGACGGGACCCGCAAAGGGACTCTAGAGCTAATAACGATACCGCAATTTGCGGTACCGTTATTAGCGCCTTCCCCATTCCCATTGAGCCCTATGGGGGCTATAATGGGAATGGGGAATGGCCCTGGTGAAGGGGGAATTACCAGTCCCGCCAACCTTGGAATGGACCGGTAATTGCTCCATTCACCAGGGCGGAGTCAGAACGAGTTTGGAGGTAATGAGGCCCATAGTCTTTCTCATAAACCTTGAGAAAGTGCATGGAGAGCTGAGAACAGAGCGGGGTCTCAGGCCTGGGGAGATCAGCTCCAGCCAGTCAGGGAACCCAAATCGAGGGGAGGATGGCAAAGGGCAAGGGCCAACGGTAATCCTGCAACCCTGCAACAATGTAATAGATAGTTTTGGGGAAGGTTCAGGCAAGCCACCTTACATGCAAGGGACATTCAGATAATGTCTATATGTGCCGGCTATAGATAATACCCCCCCAATACCTCCCCAACTACCCAATCATGCATGCTCTTAGGTTTTAGGGGAAGAGCCTGATTTGTGACGTCAAACAGTAACAAAAGTCTCTGACATGTGCTCAGGAGCTGTGATCGTTGGAGAATTCTGTTTTTCCTGTATGGTCCCTGTCTGTTATGGAAAATAAAAGACAGTTCTAACTCGCCCTTGGCTGAGTCCTCCATTTGTATGCCGGGGGAGGGTTTGTTGGGCCCTGGATGCTCTGAACAATGAATGTGTGATGTGAACCCCGGTCCTCTTTGGCATACCTATACAAAGTGGTAGCAGAGGTATGGTTCACTATGCCAATTCGGCACAGTGCCGCCTCTTCCATCGCAGTGCCTGGAAGACTGTGGGGAACCCCACAGAGTGTGAGATCACACAGAAAGTGCACCCCGTGCATATGCAGTCAGAAGCCATCTTGGAAAAATCCTGCCTGCGGCTCATGAGGAGCCCAGCAGACCAGAAGGGTGGTGAGGCAGTTTTGAGGAGAACTGGTGGCCGAGTAGCATCAGTGGATCACGGAGTGTTAGTATTGACTCAGCCACACGACAATTGAGAGGGTGGTGTAAATAAATCTCAGGTGTGGAGTGGTGATGAGTATTGTTGAGTATCGGTGTAGAATTGTTGCCAAATCATGAATTATTGTCAAGTATTGTGAAGTGAAAAGGAGCGGTGGTAGATGTAAGGGAGTTGCAGAAGGGCGGTGCACGGAGCATGCCTAAGAAGTTAGTTGAGAGCTAGAGTGGCTTGTGATAGTACAACAAAATTGGTATATCAAAATTTGACATTGTGCATGATAGGGTATAATGTGCAAAATAACTGCAGAGTTGTCAAAAACCTTGACTCATGGTCAAGTAAGTATTAAAACAGCAATGCATTGTGTTAAAGGTGTGGGGGACATGCCCCTACAGCACCTATGTAAGGCCCTTCCATGATATAAGTACAAGATTTGTAAATATATAGCATGGAATGGACGAAAATCACAGAAGGCAAATTGACTAAGTCATGGCCAACAGGCGGGAGCTTCTCCAAATTTGTACAGCAACCGTTACACACACATTTGCAAGAGCTTTATAAGGTGAAAACATTGAGCAATCGTATACAGATATTTAAGTTCTGGAAAATATTTCAGGAGGATGGGGGGATGTGGCAAGTCGTCAATGGACGCTAAGCCAACAGGAGACCCCACGGATGAAAAGCCCTTTGGCCCCACTCCCCCACCTCCTCCTGACCATGAGAATGAAGGAGCAGTAGCAGGAACACTGGGAAGTACCCTATACAGGGGTTTAAAGCAGCTGTGGGGTACTCAAATCCAACATTCAAATCCAACATTCATACGTCCACCATATACCAAGAAAGACGGGCAGAAAGGGGTTGGACAAGCAGGAGGAGGAAACGGGGTGCCACAGCGAGACCCAGAGAAGCGTGAGCAAAGGGCTAGAGAATATAGTATCAAACAAGTGGGTCGGCGGACAAATACTGCTGAAATTAGATGGGAAGACAGAGGGAGAAACAGGAGGGGCTAGTAAGGAAGTAGCTAGGTGTAAAGAGAGTAGTGAAGCATGAGAATGGGCACAAATAATGGAAGAGGTGGAGGGAAAAGAAAAAAAGGAACAAGAGGAGCATGAGAAAGTGCCAAGGGAGAAGCTAAACATAGAAGAGAAAGAGCAGGAGCAGCGAGAGTAGAGGAGGAAGAGGAAGCTTGAAAACATAGAGAGGAGAATGGAGGTAGATGAGAACGAAAGGCACGTTTTAGTAAAGGGGGAACAGGAGAAGTGGCAAATAGAGTGGCTCACAAGAGAGAGCAAACACAAGGCAGAGCGCACAGTGAGAAACGTAAGACTAAGCTTCAAATCGACCACCTTTGATGATGACAGGGGTAGGGATAGACAAGCATAGCAAGAGCATAGTAAGAAATGTGATAGGGCAGCTACACTGCCAGACAAAACCAACACAGGGCCCTCCATGTGGGGGGTCTGCGAGAACGTGATTGACCTAGAAGGGGAACCACAGGGAGCAGAGGTACTGAGGAGACTGAGCTTCCATACCGATTTTGGCAGTGACTTGGGAGACACTGAGTCAGAAGATGACTTGGTAGGGAGTGAAGAGAAGAAAGTATGTCAACTTGATCGTCAATCGACAGTTAAACACACCGATCGGAGCTCCACCTGGGGAGCAGACAAGATACAGGGCGGGTGCATGGGGATAAGGATGAGAGACTGCCACAGTCCAAGGCTACATTGTGCAGCCTTGATGACTTAACCCCATATGTACAAAGGCTTAGAGACCTTCCAACACAAAGGAGGGGAGAAATGGCAAGGGCATTCACATCTACCAAAGACACTACAACGATAGGATGGGGGTGCAGGGCTGTCACAGTTCCCCTTATTGGAAAAGGGAGGGGGGCAACCTCAATACATACCATGAAATCATATTGGCAAGGAGAATTTGAACTGTAGGTTACCCTCTTTGACCACGGGTGCAGGGAAACGGATATACAAAATAGTGAGGGTGACAGCAGGACAAAAATTAGCAGTAGGGGATGTAAAATGTTTAATATTGGTCGTTCTTGGAGAGGAGGCCGATGACGTATGGAAAATGGTGGGGTAGCCAGTAGTAACAACCCAGAACACGGGTTCATTGTTGGCTAACTGTCGAGCGGCCGTATGATATTATCTACGGACGCACTACCCAGAAACATCAGATATCAGTGTGATCATGGCACGTAGGATGGGAAAGACGAAGACCCCCTATAATATATTCAGGCTATTCAAGAGTTATGACACCTTGAAGCACGAGAATCGTGGGGCAAAACAGTGGCATCGTTCTATCATATACTATGCCAAAGGTTACCAGAACAGGTGCAAAGGCAACTAAAGAAAAGAAGTTGGTGAGGATGGAAGCAAAACCATGGTTAGAAATACAACGTATAATAGTGCATTATTACAGGCTAATACAAGAAAGCACGAGGAAAAAGCGTGAGGAAGCAAGCAGGAGAAGGTAAAGTTAGTACAAAAAAACTGTGTAAATACATCATGGAAGGGGCAGTGTTAACAAGCATGGAAGGTCAGAATGCACAACAGACACAATACGCAACGCCGCCCATGGGAGGAGCGTTTATGGGGTGGGGGATGCACAGCATGGGTTTCTAAGAAGAGATGGGTCACCAAGGGGACACAGGCATGGCCATCAAATGCAAGAAAGCAAAGGGGGATTGCCGGGAGGGTATTGAGGATATGGCCAACCAATGCAGTAGGGTCCGGAAGGGTTCTCTGGAGGATATCAGATGCAAATAAGAGAACCACCCCAGTTCTGGGTGTGTGGACAGATAGCACATATCTCTAGGGCAGTTAGAAGTAGAGGGGTATGCCACAGAATGGGGGGATGCATTACCAGCCAGCATATACAGGGGAAGGGAATTAGTTCAATGGCAGGACCAGACACAACTACAAGAAGAGGCACAAAACACATACACGCAGAAACACCAGCCAATGACACAGACACCACCAATGCAGGCACCAGCAGAGTAACATGCAGCCATCATACACGGCACAGCCAAACAACTTAGGAAACTAGTGGGTCACTGTAGTGGGGGGCAACCCATTCTTAGGTAACAGGATATCATTATACCCTCAATAGGAGAGCCCACAGACAGACCTTATGTGTTCCATCCTATCGATTACACCCAACCGAGTGAAGGAACCATGTATAGGGGTGATGCTGGGTGACACAAAGTTCTCCTTTCTTGTAGACACAGGGGCAACTAGATCCTGCATCTGGGAAGGCAAGTAAAGAATGTCAGGCCGATGCCATGAAAGTTCAAGCATTCTCTGGGATGACGGAATCAGTTCCATAAACAGATGATATTGCACCTGGCTCTACCCTTACTATGTTCACAACAAGCACGACAGGCACCAGTAAACATGATGGGGAGAGACATTATTAGCAAATTTAGCATGAGCATCTCATTCACTGATAAGAGGATAGTGTGTTCCACACCAGAGATACACGTTCTAAATGTGAGGGAAATTGTTCAAGCTTATTATGGATGCAAGGTACAGAGTGGGTTGCCAGCAGATGAGAATCTATTTCGATATGGGACTGAAATAATGATAGCATGGCTCCCAGGGATTCAGGGAAAAATGTGGTGCATTACAATGGAGTATTTGTTCAGGCCAGACATACCATAAGATGAGAAGGAATGAACGATAGTGACACTAGAATTAGAGGCAGTGACTGTGGGGGATGACTGGATAGCAGTACGTAGGACAGATGACACAGTACGACCATGGTGATCAGTGATCGCCATGGCAGAAGGGTACAGATTGACTATTGTTACAGATGAATAACTGTTCAAAGACAACTGATCAGATCACAAGATAGTGTATGAAATTAGCATCACATGCTAGGTGAAAATGTATTACAGAGGGGTGCCACAGAGAATGGCAATGTTGCTGAAGCACAACGCCGACATTTCTTGAGGCAGATTTGGCAAAGGTCCCCAGCATCCAATGGACCACAAGTCCCTATGATGTGGAGCTTCTCTAAGGGATGGGAGCAGTAAAAATAAAGCTTAAACCAGGGGCCATTTTACCAAGGGCTAGGCAATATTCCCTGTTGAGGGAGGAAGACAAGGGTATTTATGAGACATTTGCAGCACTAGTGAAGCAGGACATCCTAGTAACATCAGAATCCCTGTGCAACATGGTGGTGTACCCTGTAGAAAAGGCAGCAGGGGAGTTGTGGCATTTTATACAGGACTTGCACCCTCTGAACGATATTGTAGAAGCAGAATTTCCTTTAGTTCTGAATCCAGCAACAATTGTGTGTAGCGTTCCCACAGAAGCTACCTACTTCATGGTCATAGATTTGAAGAATGCTTTCTTCTCTATACCATTACACCAAGACTCACAAGACTTAATTTTGTTTCTGTATAGAAATAAGAAGTGTAAACATACAAGACTTCCTCAAGGGTACTGTGAATCACCTTCTATATTCTACAGAGTACTTCAATGGGCTTAGGAAATGTAAAATCAGAGAGCACAGCTATACACTACGTGGACGACATATTGATTTGCAGCAAGACAGAGACACAGTGTAGAGATGAATCAGTGCCAAGTTGACAGTATTAGCAGACAAAGGGTACAAGGTGTACAAGACCAAATTAAAATATTGCCAGAAAGACATTTTGTAAATTGGACAAATGATATCCCAAGTGATACCAGAAAGAACAGAATCAATACACAAGACAGCCAAACCAACAACCATAAGACAAATGCAGCAGTTTCTAGGATTATGGAACTACTGCAGGGCATGGTTATTTGCCTACAGCACTTGCACTAGGCACTTACTGAGTGCACTGAAGTAAGCACAAAGAGGGGAGGGTGCATTAAAATGGACAACAGAAATCACTGAGGCATTTGACAAGCTGAAAGAAGCAATATGCATAGCTCCAGTGTTGGGGATCTCAGACTATAAAAGTGAGTTTTTCTTATTCTGACATTCAAATGGAGTGGTTATGAATGCAGGACTGACACAAAAGACAAGCATGGGGTACAAACCTTTATCATATTACAGTGGGAAATTAGACCCAGCAATGAGAGGACACTATGCATGTGAACAAGCATTGGCTTCCACCGCATTTTCAGTAGAGCAATCAGTCAGTAGAACCATGGAATGCAGCACCACTTTTTATGTGGAGCATGCTCTCTTCGCAATGCTGGAAAGACCGAAAAGTACACTGACAACACAGAGAGGTTCAGGGTACAAGGTATTACTGTCAAAGCCAGCTCTCCAGATAGTGAAATACAGACTTGTCAACCCAGCGACTTTCATCATCTAATCCGTAAAGGAGGGTGACTATGTGCAGAACTGCAGAGCCAACAAAGAGGAATTCAGTGACACTAGAAAAGTAGAGGAGAATGCACTTGTGGGGAGACATGGTTTACATTGACAGGTCATCAACTATTTACCAAAGGACTGGGCAAAGACATATTGGGACATCAGTATTGAGATTGAGAGAGGATGGGACGCACGTCTTACATCACATTTATCAACACAAGCAGCAAAATTAGTAGCTTTAATATTGGGTATGGGGCACAGCAGAGGAAAGGAAGTGACAGTGTACTCAGATTAAGCCTATGACACATCCACAGTGCATTCTGGACTGTCACGTTGGTGAGGAGGGGCTTCAAATGTGCTGATGGGTAACTGGTGCAGCACACACTCCTACTGGGCAGACTGATAGAAACACTCCTGTTCCCAGAGCGCACAGCAGTGAAGTGCCAAGCACCCACGAGGGGGGAGGACCCCATATCAAGGGGCCACAAGGCAGCAGATGGGGAGGCAAAACACGTCACCTACTTTGGGAAGATTTTAGGAACATTTTAGAAATGCATTCTTCGTCCCCTTTGTGCAATTATGCACAAAGCTGTCCCACATTTGCCTAGACTCCTGTGTTGGGCCTGCAACAACCTCTTCTGTACTTGCCCTGACTTCCACCTCTCCCAACACCACCAAAGCTCCAGGAATCCCATTCCTGCCTCTTCGGTGCCATTGTTGGAGAGAATACAGGTATGCCAGAGGTCTGGGGATGGCTAAGAGCTTACCCGTCCATCTCCCAAGGGCCCAACAACCCTTTCCCCAGAATAAACAGAGGACTCAGCAATGGGCAAGTTAGAACTGTCGTTTATTACACAAACTGACAGGGACCATACAGGACAATCACAATTCTCCAGCAGTTCCAACTCCACAAAACATGTTTCCACGTTTTGTTACCAGACTGCGTAATCGGCTGTGTCCTCCCCCAAAAAAACATATCCCATTTTCTGTTTGGGTGCTTGGAGTGGTATACAGTATAGATCACCTATAGGCATCTCAGTTGATTGGCCTTCTCATGTCAGGTGGCTCATCTACCACTTTCCCGTGAAACTGTCTATAATATTGTTGCATGGTTGCAGACTTACCATCGGCCCTTGCGCTCTGCCATCCACACCTGGATTTCTGTCCCCTGATTGGTTAGATCTGGTGTCCCCACTCCTTGGACCCAGTTTGGTTCTCAATGCTGTGCACCTATTCAAGGTGATGTGCAATGACTTTGCGTCCCAAATGTATCCAGTAGCAACACCACCCTTGCCTATGACAGTGCACTCCACATTGCAACATTTTTTTCACTTCTCATCTGGGTTGCTGAGAACTGTTCGTCTTCCTACCACCGGTGAATACCCATTGTCTGTTTTGGCTGCATCATTTGGTTGTGGACCACAAAATTGAGCACTTCGGGTCTACATTTATGAGGATTTATTCTGTTTTTCTTGCCGCTGGCCCCATGTCGATTGAAGCTTGGAATGCGCATGTTAATCTCTGACCTTAGCTGTGAGCTCAATCTTCCTGCTTCGTGCAGCTTGTGTCTGCCTCCCTCATCTGGGGTCCTGCAGTTTTTCTTTAGACATGTAATGTGATTTCTACACAATTATTTTGTGCTATGTTTCCTATAGGTTAGTCGTATGTTGCCCTACCAGGCTCCAGATATACTCTAATAGTTCCATTAGGTGAGTTGCGCTAAGTGTCTCTTAGCTTGCTTGCTCAGGATATCTTTGTTGCCTTGTGTTTAGCATTGCTGCACTTGGCTAATGAGGAAAATAATAAACACTTTGACAGTATGTATATGTATCTGTCCTCTATCTACAGAACTATGTTAGCATGTTCTTCGTGTATATGAGTGAGTGTTTGTGTAGGCTGTGCATGGTTGTGAGTGTTCTTCATGGCTAACACAGCTATGTTGTGGTGTCACTAATGATGTTAGCCCAGTGGTTCCTCTACATTTAGTCGATATAGTGCATTATGGTGTAAGGATTCATGATCACCGTTGAGTCACCTCTATCCGTAAGAACATGCACTAGATAAAGTTGGAATGGCTGTCTTCTGAGGGAATATCTCTCTGCATACATGCCAGTCAGTGCTGCACTTGGGGGCTGTCTGAATAGTGAGTGACCTCCGGCGTTCTTGACTCTCTGGGCCGTCATGTTCATGGGGTGAGGAGAGGCATTCCTGGGACCCTCTCAGCCCCCCCCTCCAGTCGACTTGTCGACCAAGCCACCATACTTGATCACTCTTACTTTTGGCATCCCTATCTTTGCATGGTCATTGAAACTCCAGGTCATATAGGTACATTCTCCTTCTGGGTTGCACCACACCCACTTCCCCCAGTATCTGTTATTGTCGTATGGGTTGTCGAATTTTATGAACTCAGTCAGAAACATTGGGCATTCTTTTATCCTGATCCTTAGGCTATTTAATTCTTGCACTATCTTGTCTCTTTCTTCTCCCATGTTCACATCCACCATCACCTGCATCCCTATTGATTTCTCAGCAGTATTGCAGCATTGTGCAATGCACATTTCTACCGCACACAGTCCCACTAGTACTAATATTACTGCTCCTATTAATAACTTCAGCCCGTCTGCCAGCCATGACGGCATCCAGGACCATAGGTACGCCAACCAGCTCTGGTCTTTTCCAGTCCCTTTGGCTTCTTCCTCCATTTTGGCATGCATCTTCAATAATTGTGTCACTGCTTCTGTCAATGTGCCATTCTCTCCATCATTGGCAGGTATGAATGTGTAACAGGAACTCCTGATCTTGGCACAAACTCCTTCTTCCATTGCTTTGAGAAGGTCTAGAACATATCTGTACTGAAGTTCCATTAATGGTACTGCTCGGAGCTCTTCTTTTTTCGCATTTAAGCCATTCACTGTAGAGTGTATTGTCTGCTTCAGCTCACATTTGGTTATCTACAACAATTTTGGGTTTGCATATGTGTGGACAGGTGGAATCACTGACATGAAAAACATTTCTGTCCTGCTGAATAACCGATGTTCAGGTGGTACATCGTCTTGTAATGCTTCTGACTCTGATGAGAAGTAGTTGTCTCTCTTCACTCTACTCACTTCCATAGACCAATTCTTTGTTCCCTTTTCCTCTCCCCCCATGGATCTCTTCTTTCTCGTGTTGGTATCCCGCTTAGGGAAGTCATCTATCTTCACGTCTTTCTGTGGCACTACCAGTGCTGGCATATTGATGTGTACCAACAAGCAAATCACTCCCTAGATGGGTGGCAGCTCTCGTATGCCTTAGATAAACACGGCCAATAGTGGTCCATTAATAATGCTGTGTCGATCTTCATTGCTGGGTGTTTTTCTGTGTAACTACATTCTATGTTATTTCCAACCTTTACTGCCCCTTCATTCTTGAAGTACAATGCTGGTTTCTTCAGTGGTATTATGGGCATTGGTCTGGCTTCATTCTCTAAACAGGTAAGTAGGTTAGTGCTTGCATCCCATTCCTTCAGGCATTTGTCATTTTCTCTTTGTACTGTGTTCACTGATGATTGTACCAGGGTGTGTGCTTTGCTTCCTACTACTCCATCATTCCACCCTTTTGCTGTTCATACTTGGCTGTACACAAGCAACTGTGGTTGTTCCCAATATCCTGGTTCTCCTCCTATCTCCTTGACACCCCTCTTTGGGCACAGTAGTTTCTTTAGTGTTATTGTTTTCGTTTTGCCATTCTGTGGGCCATCCGTTATGTATTGTATAGCTTGGTCTAACTGCCAGTAATTGTTCATCATGTCAAGTCTTTATGTATCTATCTTAATAGGGGAATGTTGTTTGAGACATCAATCTCAATGTTGCTGTTTTCCCTTGGAATCTTCCTTGGGATGTAAACATGGATAGGTACATGAGGCATTGTGCTCTTACTGCTGGTATTTCAGATGCTATAAACGTTCTGGAGGCACTCATGGTATAAGGGATTAGTGAGCAGACATACCAGCTCTCTGCAGTGGTCTCTTTACCTACTTAGGTCATGTGTTTATACCGCATGTTGTTAGACACTCGGGCAGTGTCAGTGAGCTATAGGTCCACCCCCAAATGCGCTTATCTCTCATTACCATGCTTGCAGTGCTCCCCTGTCCACCTGACATGGTTGTGCCACCTGCTGGAGTCTGGGTAATGTTAGTAGAGGATACATCGTTTTCACTAGACATAAGAGATATTCGTAAAAAGAGGAAGCAAAAACCCCACTTGGAAATAAGAGACAAGACAAGATGAGCATATTTTTAATGACCCCTTCCATTTACCTGTGCTGCTTCGATCCTTGTGCAGCTTGAGGATGTCATTTGCCCACCTGAAATGGGGAAATCTTTGTGTTATTGTGTTATTGTTGTGTTAGTTCAATCCCCGTCGATCATATAGTCTGTCAACTAAAAATGAATAGCTCTTCCCACACAGTTCTAATGCTAGGGTCTCTGAGTGCTGCAAGGAGAGAGTGGTTCCCTTGTTCGAGTTGTGGGTAAGCTTGGGCCAAATATGCTATGAAAACCTAGTAATACACACTAGGAGGATGTGCTCGGAATCTGTTGAACCTTCTAATGAAGTGGGCAAATTGGCTCTGGAAAGTATCAGGTTTTGAATCAGTGGGCAGCATGAAAAATATGCAATAAAACAGTTGCACTTTCACGATGAATGTATTTAGAGAGAAAAATAGCAAACAGACAGGTTACCCACACTCTAGATGCACAGGAAGTCCTTGCCCTAACTCTGCTACCGAAGAGAGAGTAACCATTAGGTGTCCTCTGCTCAGCAGTGCCTGTTCCAATGTGTCTCCTTGCTGAGGATCGTTAGGCCTCTCGATTTCGTTGCCAGGTGAGGCCACATGTTTGTAGGGCTTGATGTCGCCGATATGGTTCCAGACCATTTTCCCCACCAAATTGATGGTTTGCTCAGTCACTTTCTTGACAGTATGCAGACTCTTGAACCAGGGTGCATCCCAATGGCGGGTGCAGTTTCTCAGGAAAACCTTGTCTCCTGAGTATATAGCTGGTGGTTTAATTAAGTCCTCTGGTTTATTGACGATGTTGCTTTCTCTGCCGGCTTCAGGCCAGTCCTGGTGTCGTTGTATATGGGTGGCTCAGAGCACATAGACAGCTATGCTGGATCTGCAAAGCCATATGCTGACAATCATGAACAAAGGCAAAACGGGCTTACTAATGCTCCTAGATCTCAGTGCAGCCTTTGATCTTTTGGACCATCAAAAGCTCCAATGGGAACTGGAGAAGGTGGCTAACTGCTCTAAGAAGGCCACCAGTTGGGTGGCATCATTCATAGTAGACAGAAAATCAAAAATCCACTGGGGAGGAAAATTCTCTCACGAAACAACCATTTTCTGTGGTGTTCCACAGGGTGCTAGTCTGTCCCCACTCTTGTTCAATATCTACCTCAGGGGTTTCTGCATGGTCCTAGATAGCAACAGAGCTTATTTCACGAACTATGCAGATGACACCCAGTCGGTGCTTGAACTGAGTGGTTGTTATAGCAAAGACAGCACTAAGGTGGCAGCTCTATATTCTATCACAGAAGCCTGGTTGGAGAAGATGTGGATGTGTCGTAATGGAAGTAAAACAGAGATGATGATCTTTGGCTCCCACCAGGCCAGGGCCAAGCTATGCCTAGAGTATAAATCATTTAACATCAAAGACACACCTATTATGGTGGCTGGAAAAGTGAAACTTTGGCAATTTTTCTGGAAGCTTCCACGGGGGCCGAAACACAGGTCTCGTACTTAAACAAAAACGGTTGGTACTACCTACGACTCCTCAAGGTCATCCAACCATACCGGAGTGAAGAAAACTGTGCTACCATTGCCAGGGCCACCATACTATCCCGGCTCGACTATGGCACCTCACTACTGCTAGGTGCAAACAATGGATGCACAGCAAAATACCATGTCATCCAGCACAATGCAGTTAAAATAGTAAAAAGAAAATCAAGAAGAGAACAGATCACTGCTGACAGAGTGGATTTACATTGGCTAACCGTAGAAGACAGGATTCAGTTTAAAATCATTACCTTAGTCCATAGATGCCTGTATGGGAATGCCCCGGCCTACCTGAAGGAAAGGAACACTCAGCATGTACCCAGGAGATCACTAAAATCGGAGGCCTTGGGTCAGATCACCGGCTAAGCCCATAAGCGATCTGACAGATTGTGTAGATCGTTTCCAGTGATGGCAGCACAAAAATGGAACAACCTTCCCCTACCACTTAGATGCGAGCCCAACTACCTAGCTTTCAGAAAAAATATGAAAACGCACCTTTTTAGATGAATGTGCGGCTCCATTAGTTAGGCCAGGCATTTCTAGGCAGACTATCCATTTGTCTTGTTTTGAACATGTTGTTTATCTTGTCGTTGTGTTGGCACCCTGACGCCTGCGGGTTTTCGGGGCATTATAAACCAATAAATAAATAAATACATCTGGCGAGAGATTAAAGAGGCACTAGCAGTCAAGGAAGTCACATAATCATACATTTCCTGGCCCAATGCATTTGCAGCATTCTGCACATCATTCACTGCTCTAGTGGGAGGAGCCAGGGGAAGTTGCATGCGCCGTCCTGTCACCACACTTTGTTGGGTTAAATGGTGGTCAAACCTGGGCTTGTTGAGCAATGTTTTTTCTGAAACACTTTGATAAAAATTGTGTATCTTTACCAACTAAAAACAACCCATAGAGGGTTTTTTCCTACTTTTCAAATTTCGAATTACTTTGTGTCAGAAAATTGGGCTGACAGACATTTTTTAGGATCTATGAATCTGCATACGCTATGTAATGGAACTAATCCTATGTCATATTATTTGAGTTAAATCAATATTGAATCTGTTGTTAGACGCTCATCTAAACCCTCCACAACCTTATTAGATTAAATCTAAACTGTAATAACGAGAGCCACAATTAATTATTGACTAGCAAGCAGTGGGACCTCTATTAGACCCCTCTTGCCTGCAACACTAACGAACTAGGGATATAATTCCCCTAGGAGTGCACTAAGGGTTGGCACGTAATGATACATGCCCCTTTTCCCTTGTTGAGCAATGCAAACAGGGATAGGGGCAAACAGTATAGCCAATTCTTATTGAGGCGGTTTTTGGTCTTGGCTATGCCTTCCGTAAGCAGGTAATTGAGGCGAGGTCTGGGGGGCGGGCACAACTATATCCTAGTGTTCATTAAATGGTGGTTAACTTAAGGTTTTTTGTGAGGTTCAGGGTGGTTAATTTGAGCTCAATTTCAGGTGCAGCAGGGAGAACCTCAAGGCCACTCGGGGTTCAAAAAATGGAAGCAAAAGACATACACCAGTTGTTGCCAGCTGGTAGCCCTAAGCTGCACTATTAGGAGGGCATAGACCCCAAGATAATGTATACCTTGTGAGTCCAGTTCAACTTCGATTGCGAAGTCTATTGACTCACAATGGCTCTTTCAATAAATGTCATTCCAATAAGGTATAATCCACATAGGTTAAATAATGTTCACTTAATAAATAGATAGTCTATAATAGTCTCTATCAGTCTGCTTGTCTACAGACAGGTACCAAAAGGCTGAGACACCCAGTCATTAAGTAGAACATAACGTTTTTTATATTTACAGCATAAAATGATACCACACTCTTAACATATAGTGTGGATTACCGCTTCATCAAGTGTTTAAAGTCATACAGTTCCAGAGGCAATGTTAGTCATACAATCAAGCTGAAAACAACGCTCCCAGAACACATGACATGTAGGCAATAATACAACTTGTACACAAAATATTTCAGTAATGTAAGTAATCACAAAAAGGAGAATTCATTTGTGACTAAAAAGCCACTTTAACATGTTAATCCTTCCGAGCAGTATAATTAATTCTGCTCAGAACTTCCTAAAGACACTCCTATGTCAAACACGTATGCCGACGCGTTTCGGATTAATTAAAATCCATCTTCAGGGCAAGGTTGATTGATTGATTGATATTTTATTTCTATTGCGCTCGTACACAAGTGTTTCAGAGCGCGACAAGGCAAGGGAGGGGAACAGGGGAGAACAAAACAGCGATCTTACTAGGCCCAGTGACATTTAGAACGCGCAAGTGCATGGGAGAGGGGGAGGGGAAAAGTGCATGGAAGGGGGGGAGAGGTGGAAAGTGCGAAGCAGAGGAGAAACAGATAAATAACAATAAATAAATAATAAAGGCACCAAACAGTGGTAATCCAGCCAGCAATGTGCAAGTGCTAGGTTTAAGGCAGCAGACAGGGTAGGTCCGATAAGTGCAGGACGAAAAAGTAGGGGCTGTATGGGTACAGATACAGACCCCAGTGCAAGGGGTGGCCCGGAGGCATTGCGGGAGGGTGACAGGATGAGCAGGTACCTGGGCCCAAAAGACAGAGGGTGGCCAGCTGCACGCTGCCAAGAAAGAACAGATCAGCAGGGGAGAGGGGGAGCGAAGGCAGAAGAAACATGGTGTGTTTAGTTTCAACAAAGTTCAGTTTGGATTCCTAAAACAGATAGAGATTAACTAATTAGACCTCTAGGGCAACAGAGAGATTTGTCAAGTAGTTTTAAGCGAGTAAGAGTCCACTAAACCTTAAATAATGTGAAAGTAAGGAATAGTGGTAGTTATCTGTGAAAAAATGTAAACCAACATCAGTTGTAAGTATCCAACATCAGTTGAAAGTCTCGTCTTCAAGAGATATAATAGTGGTCTTCTCTACTCACCCGGTCGGAATATCGAATCCTCTTCCCGGATAATATGAAGGTGATGGGCTGTGGTTTCCAATGTGAGGCACTAAAGGCACGTGGAGATATGAACAGTCATGTACACTCTGATTACGTCGTCATTCGTGGAAAAATCTATAAGTAAAGATTCATGACTCCATTAGAATAGAGTGGAATTAGGTAAACTTCGACTGAGGTCACTATATAGTTAAGAAACTAACCTGTATAGTTGTTTACATACACAATACAACAGCGCTAAATAATCTCATAGCGCGTTGCTATGCAAGGCAAGTACACCCTCGTCTACCGAAGAACATGCGCGTTCATGAACAATATTGCCGTCCGTGTATGAGCGGCAGATTAAAAGCTCAGTGTTAATCGTTACGGGCGCTTATCTCTGCGCAACAAGCATACACTCGTCTGCCGAGAAGCATACCCATTCTTGAAAAATAGTGCTGTCCGTGTATGTGTGGCAGATTAGAGGCTCAGTGTTGATCGTTACGGCCGCTTACCTCCATAGTCCTTCATCCAGCAGCAGAGAACGCGTAGACCGTCGTTATAATGCTCTGCTCGCTTCTGCTTTGTTCATATGGTTGCCATGGTGGCCGCACGCGTCCTGGGTCACGGCACCATCTTGGTATGGGATTTTACAGCTTAGTGGACGTAAATGTAGCAAAATACGCTACATACACCAAGCTTTTGGATATGATAATGTGAGTCGGAAAAAAGTAAGTAAATAAAATCAACGTCCCTCAGGGTGTTTGTCATGCGTTGCATGAGCTTCTAGCTGGGCGAAGGAGACCGTGCGTGTCGCCTAATGTGCCGAGGTAAAGATCTGTGCAGCATTAGTCGAAAGACTTACTGTATCAATAAAGAGAGTGATACGAGCACTTGCTGGAGTGTCAGTGCCGTTCAGCCTAGGTTAGTTACTGACACTAATCCTAGACATGGCCATTAAGTAAAGCACATCTTGTATTTTAACCCTTTAAGTGCCATGGGTATTTCTCCCCAGTGCCAGAGCCTTTTTTGGTGATTTTGGTATGTGGCCATTCAATGGCTTGTAACTTTTTTGTTACATGAGATATCTCGGCCAAATTTGGCTCCTTTTCTTCCCACATGTAGGCGGTCGTAACGCCACCCAGGAATCCCAGGTTGCTGTAGGGGGGTGAGAGAAAATAAGGAAAATGTGCGAAAATTTTGGGTTTTTTCAAAAAATGCCAATAAAATGATGCACAAAGAAGCCAGTGGTTTTTTCCTTGTAAGAGCTAGGAACAAATGGTTTGCTGTGCTGAGTTCCCCAATGTGTTGGCTTTCAGGAACAGGTTGAGTGGAAATGGAAAAAAATTATTTTGATGGGGATATCAACCGTTTTGTGAGAGGTAGGCGATTTTTGCCATTTTTGCCAATTGGACATGCATGGACGGAATGGAAGAAAAGGGCAGGAAAGCCAAATTGGAGGACAGAAAGGCATATATTTCTGAAAAGTAGACAAAATTCCAAGTTTAGGAAGGGGTGATTTGTATAGGTCAGGCAACAACTAGGTAGGGGAAACTGCCATCGAATGGGGGAAAAGCGGGAAAATGACTGAAAAAAAAGGTATGTGTTGGACATGGTTGGCTTGGTACGGCAATGGCTTCTATGAATTTTGAGAAAAGCAATGCTCCGCTACATTCCCCCGACTCTTGCAGTTAGGAGAGCATACCATTTTTGTAGTGTTTGTACAAAACAAGCAATACCACAAGCCAAACACTGAGCCATGGTACACAGGAGTTTTACGCTCACGGTCTGACCAGACGCACTTAGCATGTGTAAATTGGGAAAACCAATGTGGTGAGGAACGGCAGCCATACATTTTTTGAAAGAGCACAGGCAGACCTTTTCAAGGGTAGGTGACTTGTGCAGGTTACAAAAGTGTATGGTGGCTAAAGCAGCGACTAAATGTAGGTCACATTTGGGAAAAGAAAGGGTTGTGAGACAAAGGGCTCCAGCAAATGGGTCAAAACGTTATGAAAACCACACAAACACAACACATGGCCTACCATCCCGCGTTCCCACAGGTGTCCGGATGAAAACGGTACCTCACATGTGTGGGTGCACCTACCTGGCCGCCAAGGGGAAAGCCCAAAACACAAGTAACCCCAAGTCTGTTTTCACACCGGAAATGTCACACTCTCCCATCATACAGATATGGGCCTCGGGTGTCCAAGCCACCGAGGAAAACAGGGAACCCCATGCATTTCCGAAAAGAGGACACCCGTGGGAATCCGCAGAGGTATGATATGCCCAAATTGCCCCAGAATTTATTACCCAGACACCCCTGCAAAGTCGGAAATGTGGGGAAAAAAACGCTTTTTCCGTACATTTCGCTCGACGCACCCATCGAAACACGCCCCCAACAACACATGGCCTACCGTCCCGCGTTCCCACAGGTGTCCCGATGAAAACGGTACCTCACATGTGTGGGTGCACCTACCTGGCCGCCAAGGGGAAAGCCTAAAACACAAGTAACCCCAAGTCTGTTTTCACACCGGAAATGTCACACTCTTACATCATACAGATATGGGCCTCGGGTGTCCAAGCCACCAAGGAAAACAGGGAACCCCATGCATTTCCGGAAAGAGGACACCCGTGGGAATCCGCAGAGGTATGATATGCCCAAATCGCCCCAGAATTTATTACCCAGACACCCCCGCAAAGTCCGAAATGTGGGAAAAAATACGCATTTTCCTCACATTTCGCTCGACTCACCCATCGAAACACGCCCCCAACAACACATGGCCTACCGTCCCGCGTTCCCACAGGTGTCCCGATGAAAACGGTACCTCACATGTGTGGGTGCACCTACCTGGCCGCCAAGGGGAAAGCCTAAAACACAAGTAACCCCAAGTCTGTTTTCAGAGGGAAAACTCAGACATTCTGCCGACCGGCACAAGGTACAGATATGGGCCTCGGGTGTCCAAGCCACCGAGGAAAACAGGGAACCCCATGCATTTCCGAAAAGAGGACACCCGTGGGAATCCGCAGAGGTATGATATGCCCAAATTGCCCCAGAATTTATTACCCAGACACCCCTGCAAAGTCCGAAATGTGGGGAAAAAAACGCTTTTTCCGCACATTTCGCTCGACGCACCCATCGAAACACGCCCCCCACAACACATGGCCTACCGTCACGCGTTCCCACAGGTGTCCCGATGAAAACGGTACCTCACATGTGTGGGTGCACCTACCTGGCCGCCAAGGGGAAAGCCTAAAACACAAGTAACCCCAAGTCTGTTTTCAGAGGGAAAACTCAGACATTCTGCCGACCGGCACAAGGTACAGATATGGGCCTCGGGTGTCCAAGCCACCGAGGAAAACAGGGAACCCCATGCATTTCCGAAAAGAGGACACCCGTGGGAATCCGCAGAGGTATGATATGCCCAAATTGCCCCAGAATTTATTACCCAGACACCCCTGCAAAGTCCGAAATGTGGGGAAAAAAACGCTTTTTCTGCACATTTCGCTCGACGCACCCATCGAAACACGCCCCCCACAACACATGGCCTACCGTCACGCGTTCCCACAGGTGTCCCGATGAAAACGGTACCTCACATGTGTGGGTGCACCTACCTGGCCGCCAAGGGGAAAGCCTAAAACACAAGTAACCCCAAGTCTGTTTTCACACCGGAAATGTCACACTCTCACATCATACAGATATGGGCCTCGGGTGTCCAAGCCACCAAGGAAAACAGGGAACCCCATGCATTTCCGGAAAGAGGACACCCGTGGGAATCCGCAGAGGTATGATATGCCCAAATCGCCCCAGAATTTATTACCCAGACACCCCCGCAAAGTCCGAAATGTGGGAAAAAATACGCTTTTTCCTCACATTTCGCTCGACTCACCCATCGAAACACGCCCCCAACAACACATGGCCTACCGTCCCGCGTTCCCACAGGTGTCCCGATGAAAACGGTACCTCACATGTGTGGGTGCACCTACCTGGCCGCCAAGGGGAAAGCCTAAAACACAAGTAACCCCAAGTCTGTTTTCAGAGGGAAAACTCAGACATTCTGCCGACCGGCACAAGGTACAGATATGGGCCTCGGGTGTCCAAGCCACCGAGGAAAACAGGGAACCCCATGCATTTCCGAAAAGAGGACACCCGTGGGAATCCGCAGAGGTATGATATGCCCAAATTGCCCCAGAATTTATTACCCAGACACCCCTGCAAAGTCCGAAATGTGGGGAAAAAAACGCTTTTTCTGCACATTTCGCTCGACGCACCCATCGAAACACGCCCCCAACAACACATGGCCTACCGTCACGCATTCCCACAGGTGTCCCGATGAAAACGGTACCTCACATGTGTGGGTGCACCTACCTGGCCGCCAAGGGGAAAGCCTAAAACACAAGTAACCCCAAGTCTGTTTTCACACCGGAAATGTCACACTCTCACATCATACAGATATGGGCCTCGGGTGTCCAAGCCACCAAGGAAAACAGGGAACCCCATGCATTTCCGGAAAGAGGACACCCGTGGGAATCCGCAGAGGTATGATATGCCCAAATCGCCCCAGAATTTATTACCCAGACACCCCCGCAAAGTCCGAAATGTGGGAAAAAATACGCTTTTTCCTCACATTTCGCTCGACTCACCCATCGAAACACGCCCCCAACAACACATGGCCTACCGTCCCGCGTTCCCACAGGTGTCCCGATGAAAACGGTACCTCACATGTGTGGGTGCACCTACCTGGCCGCCAAGGGGAAAGCCTAAAACACAAGTAACTCCAAGTCTGTTTTCAGAGGGAAAACTCAGACATTCTGCCGACCGGCACAATGTACAGATATGGGCCTCGGGTGTCCAAGCCACCGAGGAAAACAGGGAACCCCATGCATTTCCGAAAAGAGGACACCCGTGGGAATCCGCAGAGGTATGATATGCCCAAATTGCCCCAGAAGTTATTACCCAGACACCCCTGCAAAGTCCGAAATGTGGGGAAAAAAACGCTTTTTCCGCACATTTCGCTCGACGCACCCATCGAAACACGCCCCCAACAACACATGGCCTACCGTCACGCGTTCCCACAGGTGTCCCGATGAAAACGGTACCTCACATGTGTGGGTGCACCTACCTGGCCGCCAAGGGGAAAGCCTAAAACACAAGTAACCCCAAGTCTGTTTTCACACCGGAAATGTCACACTCTCACATCATACAGATATGGGCCTTGGGTGTCCAAGCCACCAAGGAAAACAGGGAACCCCATGCATTTCCGGAAAGAGGACACCCGTGGGAATCCGCAGAGGTATGATATGCCCAAATCGCCCCAGAATTTATTACCCAGACACCCCCGCAAAGTCCGAAATGTGGGAAAAAATACGCATTTTCCTCACATTTCGCTCGACTCACCCATCGAAACACGCCCCCAACAACACATGGCCTACCGTCCCGCGTTCCCACAGGTGTCCCGATGAAAACGGTACCTCACATGTGTGGGTGCACCTACCTGGCCGCCAAGGGGAAAGCCTAAAACACAAGTAACTCCAAGTCTGTTTTCAGAGGGAAAACTCAGACATTCTGCCGACCGGCACAATGTACAGATATGGGCCTCGGGTGTCCAAGGCACCGAGGAAAACAGGGATCCCCATGCATTTCCGAAAAGAGGACACCCGTGGGAATCCGCAGAGGTATGATATGCCCAAATTGCCCCAGAATTTTTTACCCAGACACCCCTGCAAAGTCCGAAATGTGGTGAAAAAAACGCTTTTTCTGCACATTTCGCTCGATGCACCCATCGAAACACGCCCCCAACAACACATGGCCTACCGTCCCGCGTTCCCACAGGTGTCCCGATGAAAACGGTACCTCACATGTGTGGGTGCACCTACCTGGCCGCCAAGGGGAAAGCCTAAAACACAAGTAACCCCAAGTCTGTTTTCACACCGGAAATGTCACACTCTCACATCATACAGATATGGGCCTCGGGTGTCCAAGCCACCAAGGAAAACAGGGAACCCCATGCATTTCCGGAAAGAGGACATCCGTGGGAATCCGCAGAGGTATGATATGCCCAAATCGCCCCAGAATTTATTACCCAGACACCCCCGCAAAGTCCGAAATGTGGGAAAAAATATGCATTTTCCTCACATTTCGCTCGACTCACCCATCGAAACACGCCCCCCACAACACATGGCCTACCGTCCCGCGTTCCCACAGGTGTCCCGATGAAAACGGTACCTCACATGTGTGGGTGCATCTACCTGGCCGCCAAGGGGAAAGCCTAAAACACAAGTAACCCCAAGTCTGTTTTCAGAGGGAAAACTCAGACATTCTGCCGACCGGCACAATGTACAGATATGGGCCTCGGGTGTCCAAGCCACCGAGGAAAACAGGGAAACCCATGCATTTCCGAAAAGAGGACACCTGTGGGAATCCGCAGAGGAATGATATGCCCAAATTGCCCCAGAATTTATTACCCAGACACCCCTGCAAAGTCCGAAATGTGGGGAAAAAAACGCTTTTTCCGCACATTTCGCTCGACGCACCCATCGAAACACGCCCCCCACAACACATGGCCTACCGTCACGCGTTCCCACAGGTGTCCCGATGAAAACGGTACCTCACATGTGTGGGTGCACCTACCTGGCCGCCAAGGGGAAAGCCTAAAACACAAGTAACCCCAAGTCTGTTTTCACACCGGAAATGTCACACTCTCACATCATACAGATATGGGCCTCGGGTGTCCAAGCCACCAAGGAAAACAGGGAACCCCATGCATTTCCGGAAAGAGGACACCCGTGGGAATCCGCAGAGGTATGATATGCCCAAATCGCCCCAGAATTTATTACCCAGACACCCCCGCAAAGTCCGAAATGTGGGAAAAAATACGCATTTTCCTCACATTTCGCTCGACTCACCCATCGAAACACGCCCCCAACAACACGTGGCCTACCGTCCCGCGTTCCCACAGGTGTCCCGATGAAAACGGTACCTCACATGTGTGGGTGCACCTACCTGGCCGCCAAGGGGAAAGCCTAAAAAACAAGTAACCCCAAGTCTGTTGTCAGAGGGAAATCTCAGACATTCTGCCGACCGGCGCAACTTACAGATATGGGCCTCGGGTGTCCAAGCCACCGAGGAAAACAGGGAACCCCATGCATTTTCGA
This sequence comes from Ambystoma mexicanum, assembly GCF_040938575.1. NCBI lineage: Eukaryota > Metazoa > Chordata > Amphibia > Caudata > Ambystomatidae > Ambystoma > Ambystoma mexicanum. Next base: position 398,451,940 of record NC_090941.1, on the reverse strand, counting down.
AAAGAGGACACCCGTGGGAATCCGCAGAGGTGTGATTTGCGCCCATCGCCCCAGATTTTTTTACCCAGACAGCCCTGCAAAGTCGGAAATGTGGGGAAAAAAACGCTTTTTCCGCACATTTCGCTCGCCGCACCCATCGAAACGCGCCCCCCACAACACATGGCCTACCGTCCCGCGTTCCCACAGGTGTCCCGATGAAAACGGTACCTCACATGTGTGGGTGCACCTACCTGGCCGCCAAGGGGAAAGCCTAAAACACAAGTAACCCCAAGTCTGTTGTCCATTCTGCCGACCGGCGCAACTTACAGATATGGGCCTCGGGTGTCCAAGCCACCGAGGAAAACAGGGAACCCCATGCATTTTCGAAAAGAGGACACCCGTGGGAATCCGCACAGGTGTGATTTGCGCCCATCGCCCCAGATTTTTTTACCCAGACAGCCCTGCAAAGTCGGAAATGTGGGGAAAAAACCGCTTTTTCCGCACATTTCACTCGCCGCACCCATCGAAACACGCCCCCCACAACACGTGGCCTACCGTCCCGCGTTCCCACAGGTGTCCCGATGAAAACGGTACCTCACATGTGTGGGTGCACCTACCTGGCCGCCAAGGGGAAAGCCTAAAACACAAGTAACCCCAAGTCTGTTGTCAGAGGGAAATCTCAGACATTCTGCCGACCGGCGCAACTTACAGATATGGGCCTCGGGTGTCCAAGCCACCGAGGAAAACAGGGAACCCCATGCATTTTCGAAAAGAGGACACCCGTGGGAATCCGCAGAGGTGTGATTTGCGCCCATCGCCCCAGATTTTTTTACCCAGACAGCCCTGCAAAGTCGGAAATGTGGGGAAAAAAACGCTTTTTCCGCACATTTCGCTCGCCGCACCCATCGAAACGCGCCCCCCACAACACATGGCCTACCGTCCCGCGTTCCCACAGGTGTCCCGATGAAAACGGTACCTCACATGTGTGGGTGCACCTACCTGGCCGCCAAGGGGAAAGCCTAAAACACAAGTAACCCCAAGTCTGTTGTCCATTCTGCCGACCGGCGCAACTTACAGATATGGGCCTCGGGTGTCCAAGCCACCGAGGAAAACAGGGAACCCCATGCATTTTCGAAAAGAGGACACCCGTGGGAATCCGCACAGGTGTGATTTGCGCCCATCGCCCCAGATTTTTTTACCCAGACAGCCCTGCAAAGTCGGAAATGTGGGGAAAAAACCGCTTTTTCCGCACATTTCACTCGCCGCACCCATCGAAACACGCCCCCCACAACACGTGGCCTACCGTCCCGCGTTCCCACAGGTGTCCCGATGAAAACGGTACCTCACATGTGTGGGTGCACCTACCTGGCCGCCAAGGGGAAAGCCTAAAACACAAGTAACCCCAAGTCTGTTGTCAGAGGGAAATCTCAGACATTCTGCCGACCGGCGCAACTTACAGATATGGGCCTCGGGTGTCCAAGCCACCGAGGAAAACAGGGAACCCCATGCATTTTCGAAAAGAGGACACCCGTGGGAATCCGCAGAGGTGTGATTTGCGCCCATCGCCCCAGATTTTTTTACCCAGACAGCCCTGCAAAGTCGGAAATGTGGGGAAAAAAACGCTTTTTCCGCACATTTCGCTCGCCGCACCCATCGAAACGCGCCCCCCACAACACATGGCCTACCGTCCCGCGTTCCCACAGGTGTCCCGATGAAAACGGTACCTCACATGTGTGGGTGCACCTACCTGGCCGCCAAGGGGAAAGCCTAAAACACAAGTAACCCCAAGTCTGTTGTCCATTCTGCCGACCGGCGCAACTTACAGATATGGGCCTCGGGTGTCCAAGCCACCGAGGAAAACAGGGAACCCCATGCATTTTCGAAAAGAGGACACCCGTGGGAATCCGCACAGGTGTGATTTGCGCCCATCGCCCCAGATTTTTTTACCCAGACAGCCCTGCAAAGTCGGAAATGTGGGGAAAAAACCGCTTTTTCCGCACATTTCACTCGCCGCACCCATCGAAACACGCCCCCCACAACACGTGGCCTACCGTCCCGCGTTCCCACAGGTGTCCCGATGAAAACGGTACCTCACATGTGTGGGTGCACCTACCTGGCCGCCAAGGGGAAAGCCTAAAACACAAGTAACCCCAAGTCTGTTGTCAGAGGGAAATCTCAGACATTCTGCCGACCGGCGCAACTTACAGATATGGGCCTCGGGTGTCCAAGCCACCGAGGAAAACAGGGAACCCCATGCATTTTCGAAAAGAGGACACCCGTGGGAATCCGCAGAGGTGTGATTTACGCCCATCGCCCCAGATTTTTTTACCCAGACAGCCCTGCAAAGTCGGAAATGTGGGGAAAAAAACGCTTTTTCCGCACATTTCGCTCGCCGCACCCATCGAAACGCGCCCCCCACAACACATGGCCTACCGTCCCGCGTTCCCACAGGTGTCCCGATGAAAACGGTACCTCACATGTGTGGGTGCACCTACCTGGCCGCCAAGGGGAAAGCCTAAAACACAAGTAACCCCAAGTCTGTTGTCCATTCTGCCGACCGGCGCAACTTACAGATATGGGCCTCGGGTGTCCAAGCCACCGAGGAAAACAGGGAACCCCATGCATTTTCGAAAAGAGGACACCCGTGGGAATCCGCACAGGTGTGATTTGCGCCCATCGCCCCAGATTTTTTTACCCAGACAGCCCTGCAAAGTCGGAAATGTGGGGAAAAAACCGCTTTTTCCGCACATTTCACTCGCCGCACCCATCGAAACACGCCCCCCACAACACGTGGCCTACCGTCCCGCGTTCCCACAGGTGTCCCGATGAAAACGGTACCTCACATGTGTGGGTGCACCTACCTGGCCGCCAAGGGGAAAGCCTAAAACACAAGTAACCCCAAGTCTGTTGTCAGAGGGAAATCTCAGACATTCTGCCGACCGGCGCAACTTACAGATATGGGCCTCGGGTGTCCAAGCCACCGAGGAAAACAGGGAACCCCATGCATTTTCGAAAAGAGGACACCCGTGGGAATCCGCAGAGGTGTGATTTGCGCCCATCGCCCCAGATTTTTTTACCCAGACAGCCCTGCAAAGTCGGAAATGTGGGGAAAAAAACGCTTTTTCCGCACATTTCGCTCGCCGCACCCATCGAAACGCGCCCCCCACAACACATGGCCTACCGTCCCGCGTTCCCACAGGTGTCCCGATGAAAACGGTACCTCACATGTGTGGGTGCACCTACCTGGCCGCCAAGGGGAAAGCCTAAAACACAAGTAACCCCAAGTCTGTTGTCCATTCTGCCGACCGGCGCAACTTACAGATATGGGCCTCGGGTGTCCAAGCCACCGAGGAAAACAGGGAACCCCATGCATTTTCGAAAAGAGGACACCCGTGGGAATCCGCACAGGTGTGATTTGCGCCCATCGCCCCAGATTTTTTTACCCAGACAGCCCTGCAAAGTCGGAAATGTGGGGAAAAAACCGCTTTTTCCGCACATTTCACTCGCCGCACCCATCGAAACACGCCCCCCACAACACGTGGCCTACCGTCCCGCGTTCCCACAGGTGTCCCGATGAAAACGGTACCTCACATGTGTGGGTGCACCTACCTGGCCGCCAAGGGGAAAGCCTAAAACACAAGTAACCCCAAGTCTGTTGTCAGAGGGAAATCTCAGACATTCTGCCGACCGGCGCAACTTACAGATATGGGCCTCGGGTGTCCAAGCCACCGAGGAAAACAGGGAACCCCATGCATTTTCGAAAAGAGGACACCCGTGGGAATCCGCAGAGGTGTGATTTGCGCCCATCGCCCCAGATTTTTTTACCCAGACAGCCCTGCAAAGTCGGAAATGTGGGGAAAAAAACGCTTTTTCCGCACATTTCGCTCGCCGCACCCATCGAAACGCGCCCCCCACAACACATGGCCTACCGTCCCGCGTTCCCACAGGTGTCCCGATGAAAACGGTACCTCACATGTGTGGGTGCACCTACCTGGCCGCCAAGGGGAAAGCCTAAAACACAAGTAACCCCAAGTCTGTTGTCCATTCTGCCGACCGGCGCAACTTACAGATATGGGCCTCGGGTGTCCAAGCCACCGAGGAAAACAGGGAACCCCATGCATTTTCGAAAAGAGGACACCCGTGGGAATCCGCAGAGGTGTGATTTGCGCCCATCGCCCCAGATTTTTTTACCCAGACAGCCCTGCAAAGTCGGAAATGTGGGGAAAAAACCGCTTTTTCCGCACATTTCACTCGCCGCACCCATCGAAACACGCCCCCGACAACACGTGGCCTACCGTCCCGCGTTCCCACAGGTGTCCCGATGAAAACGGTACCTCACATGTGTGGGTGCACCTACCTGGCCGCCAAGGGGAAAGCCTAAAACACAAGTAACCCCAAGTCTGTTGTCAGAGGGAAATCTCAGACATTCTGCCGACCGGCGCAACTTACAGATATGGGCCTCGGGTGTCCAAGCCACCGAGGAAAACAGGGAACCCCATGCATTTTCGAAAAGAGGACACCCGTGGGAATCCTCAGAGGTGTGATTTGCGCCCATCGCCCCAGATTTTTTTACCCAGACAGCCCTGCAAAGTCGGAAATGTGGGGAAAAAAACGCTTTTTCCGCACATTTCGCTCGCCGCACCCATCGAAACGTGCCCCCCACAACACATGGCCTACCGTCCCGCGTTCCCACAGGTGTCCCGATGAAAACGGTACCTCACATGTGTGGGTGCACCTACCTGGCCGCCAAGGGGAAAGCCTAAAACACAAGTAACCCCAAGTCTGTTGTCCATTCTGCCGACCGGCGCAACTTACAGATATGGGCCTCGGGTGTCCAAGCCACCGAGGAAAACAGGGAACCCCATGCATTTTCGAAAAGAGGACACCCGTGGGAATCCGCACAGGTGTGATTTGCGCCCATCGCCCCAGATTTTTTTACCCAGACAGCCCTGCAAAGTCGGAAATGTGGGGAAAAAACCGCTTTTTCCGCACATTTCACTCGCCGCACCCATCGAAACACGCCCCCCACAACACGTGGCCTACCGTCCCGCGTTCCCACAGGTGTCCCGATGAAAACGGTACCTCACATGTGTGGGTGCACCTACCTGGCCGCCAAGGGGAAAGCCTAAAACACAAGTAACCCCAAGTCTGTTGTCAGAGGGAAATCTCAGACATTCTGCCGACCGGCGCAACTTACAGATATGGGCCTCGGGTGTCCAAGCCACCGAGGAAAACAGGGAACCCCATGCATTTTCGAAAAGAGGACACCCGTGGGAATCCGCAGAGGTGTGATTTGCGCCCATCGCCCCAGATTTTTTTACCCAGACAGCCCTGCAAAGTCGGAAATGTGGGGAAAAAAACGCTTTTTCCGCACATTTCGCTCGCCGCACCCATCGAAACGCGCCCCCCACAACACATGGCCTACCGTCCCGCGTTCCCACAGGTGTCCCGATGAAAACGGTACCTCACATGTGTGGGTGCACCTACCTGGCCGCCAAGGGGAAAGCCTAAAACACAAGTAACCCCAAGTCTGTTGTCCATTCTGCCGACCGGCGCAACTTACAGATATGGGCCTCGGGTGTCCAAGCCACCGAGGAAAACAGGGAACCCCATGCATTTTCGAAAAGAGGACACCCGTGGGAATCCGCACAGGTGTGATTTGCGCCCATCGCCCCAGATTTTTTTACCCAGACAGCCCTGCAAAGTCGGAAATGTGGGGAAAAAACCGCTTTTTCCGCACATTTCACTCGCCGCACCCATCGAAACACGCCCCCCACAACACGTGGCCTACCGTCCCGCGTTCCCACAGGTGTCCCGATGAAAACGGTACCTCACATGTGTGGGTGCACCTACCTGGCCGCCAAGGGGAAAGCCTAAAACACAAGTAACCCCAAGTCTGTTGTCAGAGGGAAATCTCAGACATTCTGCCGACCGGCGCAACTTACAGATATGGGCCTCGGGTGTCCAAGCCACCGAGGAAAACAGGGAACCCCATGCATTTTCGAAAAGAGGACACCCGTGGGAATCCGCAGAGGTGTGATTTGCGCCCATCGCCCCAGATTTTTTTACCCAGACAGCCCTGCAAAGTCGGAAATGTGGGGAAAAAAACGCTTTTTCCGCACATTTCGCTCGCCGCACCCATCGAAACGCGCCCCCCACAACACATGGCCTACCGTCCCGCGTTCCCACAGGTGTCCCGATGAAAACGGTACCTCACATGTGTGGGTGCACCTACCTGGCCGCCAAGGGGAAAGCCTAAAACACAAGTAACCCCAAGTCTGTTGTCCATTCTGCCGACCGGCGCAACTTACAGATATGGGCCTCGGGTGTCCAAGCCACCGAGGAAAACAGGGAACCCCATGCATTTTCGAAAAGAGGACACCCGTGGGAATCCGCACAGGTGTGATTTGCGCCCATCGCCCCAGATTTTTTTACCCAGACAGCCCTGCAAAGTCGGAAATGTGGGGAAAAAACCGCTTTTTCCGCACATTTCACTCGCCGCACCCATCGAAACACGCCCCCCACAACACGTGGCCTACTGTCCCGCGTTCCCACAGGTGTCCCGATGAAAACGGTACCTCACATGTGTGGGTGCACCTACCTGGCCGCCAAGGGGAAAGCCTAAAACACAAGTAACCCCAAGTCTGTTGTCAGAGGGAAATCTCAGACATTCTGCCGACCGGCGCAATTTACAGATATGGGCCTCGGGTGTCCAAGCCACCGAGGAAAACAGGGAACCCCATGCATTTTCGAAAAGAGGACACCCGTGGGAATCCGCAGAGGTGTGATTTGCGCCCATCGCCCCAGATTTTTTTACCCAGACAGCCCTGCAAAGTCGGAAATGTGGGGAAAAAAACGCTTTTTCCGCACATTTCGCTCGCCGCACCCATCGAAACGCGCCCCCCACAACACATGGCCTACCGTCCCGCGTTCCCACAGGTGTCCCGATGAAAACGGTACCTCACATGTGTGGGTGCACCTACCTGGCCGCCAAGGGGAAAGCCTAAAACACAAGTAACCCCAAGTCTGTTGTCCATTCTGCCGACCGGCGCAACTTACAGATATGGGCCTCGGGTGTCCAAGCCACCGAGGAAAACAGGGAACCCCATGCATTTTCGAAAAGAGGACACCCGTGGGAATCCGCACAGGTGTGATTTGCGCCCATCGCCCCAGATTTTTTTACCCAGACAGCCCTGCAAAGTCGGAAATGTGGGGAAAAAACCGCTTTTTCCGCACATTTCACTCGCCGCACCCATCGAAACACGCCCCCCACAACACGTGGCCTACCGTCCCGCGTTCCCACAGGTGTCCCGATGAAAACGGTACCTCACATGTGTGGGTGCACCTACCTGGCCGCCAAGGGGAAAGCCTAAAACACAAGTAACCCCAAGTCTGTTGTCAGAGGGAAATCTCAGACATTCTGCCGACCGGCGCAACTTACAGATATGGGCCTCGGGTGTCCAAGCCACCGAGGAAAACAGGGAACCCCATGCATTTTCGAAAAGAGGACACCCGTGGGAATCCGCAGAGGTGTGATTTGCGCCCATCGCCCCAGATTTTTTTACCCAGACAGCCCTGCAAAGTCGGAAATGTGGGGAAAAAAACGCTTTTTCCGCACATTTCGCTCGCCGCACCCATCGAAACGCGCCCCCCACAACACATGGCCTACCGTCCCGCGTTCCCACAGGTGTCCCGATGAAAACGGTACCTCACATGTGTGGGTGCACCTACCTGGCCGCCAAGGGGAAAGCCTAAAACACAAGTAACCCCAAGTCTGTTGTCCATTCTGCCGACCGGCGCAACTTACAGATATGGGCCTCGGGTGTCCAAGCCACCGAGGAAAACAGGGAACCCCATGCATTTTCGAAAAGAGGACACCCGTGGGAATCCGCACAGGTGTGATTTGTGCCCATCGCCCCAGATTTTTTTACCCAGACAGCCCTGCAAAGTCGGAAATGTGGGGAAAAAACCGCTTTTTCCGCACATTTCACTCGCCGCACCCATCGAAACACGCCCCCCACAACACGTGGCCTACCGTCCCGCGTTCCCACAGGTGTCCCGATGAAAACGGTACCTCACATGTGTGGGTGCACCTACCTGGCCGCCAAGGGGAAAGCCTAAAACACAAGTAACCCCAAGTCTGTTGTCAGAGGGAAATCTCAGACATTCTGCCGACCGGCGCAACTTACAGATATGGGCCTCGGGTGTCCAAGCCACCGAGGAAAACAGGGAACCCCATGCATTTTCGAAAAGAGGACACCCGTGGGAATCCGCAGAGGTGTGATTTGCGCCCATCGCCCCAGATTTTTTTACCCAGACAGCCCTGCAAAGTCGGAAATGTGGGGAAAAAAACGCTTTTTCCGCACATTTCGCTCGCCGCACCCATCGAAACGCGCCCCCCACAACACATGGCCTACCGTCCCGCGTTCCCACAGGTGTCCCGATGAAAACGGTACCTCACATGTGTGGGTGCACCTACCTGGCCGCCAAGGGGAAAGCCTAAAACACAAGTAACCCCAAGTCTGTTGTCCATTCTGCCGACCGGCGCAACTTACAGATATGGGCCTCGGGTGTCCAAGCCACCGAGGAAAACAGGGAACCCCATGCATTTTCGAAAAGAGGACACCCGTGGGAATCCGCACAGGTGTGATTTGCGCCCATCGCCCCAGATTTTTTTACCCAGACAGCCCTGCAAAGTCGGAAATGTGGGGAAAAAACCGCTTTTTCCGCACATTTCACTCGCCGCACCCATCGAAACACGCCCCCCACAACACGTGGCCTACCGTCCCGCGTTCCCACAGGTGTCCCGATGAAAACGGTACCTCACATGTGTGGGTGCACCTACCTGGCCGCCAAGGGGAAAGCCTAAAACACAAGTAACCCCAAGTCTGTTGTCAGAGGGAAATCTCAGACATTCTGCCGACCGGCGCAACTTACAGATATGGGCCTCGGGTGTCCAAGCCACCGAGGAAAACAGGGAACCCCATGCATTTTCGAAAAGAGGACACCCGTGGGAATCCGCAGAGGTGTGATTTGCGCCCATCGCCCCAGATTTTTTTACCCAGACAGCCCTGCAAAGTCGGAAATGTGGGGAAAAAAACGCTTTTTCCGCACATTTCGCTCGCCGCACCCATCGAAACGCGCCCCCCACAACACATGGCCTACCGTCCCGCGTTCCCACAGGTGTCCCGATGAAAACGGTACCTCACATGTGTGGGTGCACCTACCTGGCCGCCAAGGGGAAAGCCTAAAACACAAGTAACCCCAAGTCTGTTGTCCATTCTGCCGACCGGCGCAACTTACAGATATGGGCCTCGGGTGTCCAAGCCACCGAGGAAAACAGGGAACCCCATGCATTTTCGAAAAGAGGACACCCGTGGGAATCCGCACAGGTGTGATTTGCGCCCATCGCCCCAGATTTTTTTACCCAGACAGCCCTGCAAAGTCGGAAATGTGGGGAAAAAACCGCTTTTTCCGCACATTTCACTCGCCGCACCCATCGAAACACGCCCCCCACAACACGTGGCCTACCGTCCCGCGTTCCCACAGGTGTCCCGATGAAAACGGTACCTCACATGTGTGGGTGCACCTACCTGGCCGCCAAGGGGAAAGCCTAAAACACAAGTAACCCCAAGTCTGTTGTCAGAGGGAAATCTCAGACATTCTGCCGACCGGCGCAACTTACAGATATGGGCCTCGGGTGTCCAAGCCACCGAGGAAAACAGGGAACCCCATGCATTTTCGAAAAGAGGACACCCGTGGGAATCCGCAGAGGTGTGATTTGCGCCCATCGCCCCAGATTTTTTTACCCAGACAGCCCTGCAAAGTCGGAAATGTGGGGAAAAAAACGCTTTTTCCGCACATTTCGCTCGCCGCACCCATCGAAACGCGCCCCCCACAACACATGGCCTACCGTCCCGCGTTCCCACAGGTGTCCCGATGAAAACGGTACCTCACATGTGTGGGTGCACCTACCTGGCCGCCAAGGGGAAAGCCTAAAACACAAGTAACCCCAAGTCTGTTGTCCATTCTGCCGACCGGCGCAACTTACAGATATGGGCCTCGGGTGTCCAAGCCACCGAGGAAAACAGGGAACCCCATGCATTTTCGAAAAGAGGACACCCGTGGGAATCCGCACAGGTGTGATTTGCGCCCATCGCCCCAGATTTTTTTACCCAGACAGCCCTGCAAAGTCGGAAATGTGGGGAAAAAACCGCTTTTTCCGCACATTTCACTCGCCGCACCCATCGAAACACGCCCCCCACAACACGTGGCCTACCGTCCCGCGTTCCCACAGGTGTCCCGATGAAAACGGTACCTCACATGTGTGGGTGCACCTACCTGGCCGCCAAGGGGAAAGCCTAAAACACAAGTAACCCCAAGTCTGTTGTCAGAGGGAAATCTCAGACATTCTGCCGACCGGCGCAACTTACAGATATGGGCCTCGGGTGTCCAAGCCACCGAGGAAAACAGGGAACCCCATGCATTTTCGAAAAGAGGACACCCGTGGGAATCCGCAGAGGTGTGATTTGCGCCCATCGCCCCAGATTTTTTTACCCAGACAGCCCTGCAAAGTCGGAAATGTGGGGAAAAAAACGCTTTTTCCGCACATTTCGCTCGCCGCACCCATCGAAACGCGCCCCCCACAACACATGGCCTACCGTCCCGCGTTCCCACAGGTGTCCCGATGAAAACGGTACCTCACATGTGTGGGTGCACCTACCTGGCCGCCAAGGGGAAAGCCTAAAACACAAGTAACCCCAAGTCTGTTGTCCATTCTGCCGACCGGCGCAACTTACAGATATGGGCCTCGGGTGTCCAAGCCACCGAGGAAAACAGGGAACCCCATGCATTTTCGAAAAGAGGACACCCGTGGGAATCCGCACAGGTGTGATTTGCGCCCATCGCCCCAGATTTTTTTACCCAGACAGCCCTGCAAAGTCGGAAATGTGGGGAAAAAACCGCTTTTTCCGCACATTTCACTCGCCGCACCCATCGAAACACGCCCCCCACAACACGTGGCCTACCGTCCCGCGTTCCCACAGGTGTCCCGATGAAAACGGTACCTCACATGTGTGGGTGCACCTACCTGGCCGCCAAGGGGAAAGCCTAAAACACAAGTAACCCCAAGTCTGTTGTCAGAGGGAAATCTCAGACATTCTGCCGACCGGCGCAACTTACAGATATGGGCCTCGGGTGTCCAAGCCACCGAGGAAAACAGGGAACCCCATGCATTTTCGAAAAGAGGACACCCGTGGGAATCCGCAGAGGTGTGATTTGCGCCCATCGCCCCAGATTTTTTTACCCAGACAGCCCTGCAAAGTCGGAAATGTGGGGAAAAAAACGCTTTTTCCGCACATTTCGCTCGCCGCACCCATCGAAACGCGCCCCCCACAACACATGGCCTACCGTCCCGCGTTCCCACAGGTGTCCCGATGAAAACGGTACCTCACATGTGTGGGTGCACCTACCTGGCCGCCAACGGGAAAGCCTAAAACACAAGTAACCCCAAGTCTGTTGTCCATTCTGCCGACCGGCGCAACTTACAGATATGGGCCTCGGGTGTCCAAGCCACCGAGGAAAACAGGGAACCCCATGCATTTTCGAAAAGAGGACACCCGTGGGAATCCGCACAGGTGTGATTTGCGCCCATCGCCCCAGATTTTTTTACCCAGACAGCCCTGCAAAGTCGGAAATGTGGGGAAAAAACCGCTTTTTCCGCACATTTCACTCGCCGCACCCATCGAAACACGCCCCCCACAACACGTGGCCTACCGTCCCGCGTTCCCACAGGTGTCCCGATGAAAACGGTACCTCACATGTGTGGGTGCATCTACCTGGCCGCCAAGGGGAAAGCCTAAAACACAAGTAACCCCAAGTCTGTTGTCAGAGGGAAATCTCAGACATTCTGCCGACCGGCGCAACTTACAGATATGGGCCTCGGGTGTCCAAGCCACCGAGGAAAACAGGGAACCCCATGCATTTTCGAAAAGAGGACACCCGTGGGAATCCGCAGAGGTGTGATTTGCGCCCATCGCCCCAGATTTTTTTACCCAGACAGCCCTGCAAAGTCGGAAATGTGGGGAAAAAACCGCTTTTTCCGCACATTTCGCTCGCCGCACCCATCGAAACGCGCCCCCCACAACACATGGCCTACCGTCCCGCGTTCCCACAGGTGTCCCGATGAAAACGGTACCTCACATGTGTGGGTGCACCTACCTGGCCGCCAAGGGGAAAGCCTAAAACACAAGTAACCCCAAGTCTGTTGTCCATTCTGCCGACCGGCGCAACTTACAGATATGGGCCTCGGGTGTCCAAGCCACCGAGGAAAACAGGGAACCCCATGCATTTTCGAAAAGAGGACACCCGTGGGAATCCGCACAGGTGTGATTTGCGCCCATCGCCCCAGATTTTTTTACCCAGACAGCCCTGCAAAGTCGGAAATGTGGGGAAAAAACCGCTTTTTCCGCACATTTCACTCGCCGCACCCATCGAAACACGCCCCCCACAACACGTGGCCTACCGTCCCGCGTTCCCACAGGTGTCCCGATGAAAACGGTACCTCACATGTGTGGGTGCACCTACCTGGGCGCCAAGGGGAAAGCCTAAAACACAAGTAACCCCAAGTCTGTTGTCAGAGGGAAATCTCAGACATTCTGCCGACCGGCGCAACTTACAGATATGGGCCTCGGGTGTCCAAGCCACCGAGGAAAACAGGGAACCCCATGCATTTTCGAAAAGAGGACACCCGTGGGAATCCGCAGAGGTGTGATTTGCGCCCATCGCCCCAGATTTTTTTACCCAGACAGCCCTGCAAAGTCGGAAATGTGGGGAAAAAAACGCTTTTTCCGCACATTTCGCTCGCCGCACCCATCGAAACGCGCCCCCCACAACACATGGCCTACCGTCCCGCGTTCCCACAGGTGTCCCGATGAAAACGGTACCTCACATGTGTGGGTGCACCTACCTGGCCGCCAAGGGGAAAGCCTAAAACACAAGTAACCCCAAGTCTGTTGTCCATTCTGCCGACCGGCGCAACTTACAGATATGGGCCTCGGGTGTCCAAGCCACCGAGGAAAACAGGGAACCCCATGCATTTTCGAAAAGAGGACACCCGTGGGAATCCGCACAGGTGTGATTTGCGCCCATCGCCCCAGATTTTTTTACCCAGACAGCCCTGCAAAGTCGGAAATGTGGGGAAAAAAACGCTTTTTCCGCACATTTCACTCGCCGCACCCATCGAAACACGCCCCCCACAACACGTGGCCTACCGTCCCGCGTTCCCACAGGTGTCCCGATGAAAACGGTACCTCACATGTGTGGGTGCACCTACCTGGCCGCCAAGGGGAAAGCCTAAAACACAAGTAACCCCATGTCTGTTGTCAGAGGGAAATCTCAGACATTCTGCCGACCGGCGCAACTTACAGATATGGGCCTCGGGTGTCCAAGCCACCGAGGAAAACAGGGAACCCCATGCATTTTCGAAAAGAGGACACCCGTGGGAATCCGCAGAGGTGTGATTTGCGCCCATCGCCCCAGATTTTTTTACCCAGACAGCCCTGCAAAGTCGGAAATGTGGGGAAAAAAACGCTTTTTCCGCACATTTCGCTCGCCGCACCCATCGAAACGCGCCCCCCACAACACATGGCCTACCGTCCCGCGTTCCCACAGGTGTCCCGATGAAAACGGTACCTCACATGTGTGGGTGCACCTACCTGGCCGCCAAGGGGAAAGCCTAAAACACAAGTAACCCCAAGTCTGTTGTCCATTCTGCCGACCGGCGCAACTTACAGATATGGGCCTCGGGTGTCCAAGCCACCGAGGAAAACAGGGAACCCCATGCATTTTCGAAAAGAGGACACCCGTGGGAATCCGCACAGGTGTGATTTGCGCCCATCGCCCCAGATTTTTTTACCCAGACAGCCCTGCAAAGTCGGAAATGTGGGGAAAAAAACGCTTTTTCCGCACATTTCACTCGCCGCACCCATCGAAACACGCCCCCCACAACACGTGGCCTACCGTCCCGCGTTCCCACAGGTGTCCCGATGAAAACGGTACCTCACATGTGTGGGTGCACCTACCTGGCCGCCAAGGGGAAAGCCTAAAACACAAGTAACCCCAAGTCTGTTGTCAGAGGGAAATCTCAGACATTCTGCCGACCGGCGCAACTTACAGATATGGGCCTCGGGTGTCCAAGCCACCGAGGAAAACAGGGAACCCCATGCATTTTCGAAAAGAGGACACCCGTGGGAATCCGCAGAGGTGTGATTTGCGCCCATCGCCCCAGATTTTTTTACCCAGACAGCCCTGCAAAGTCGGAAATGTGGGGAAAAAAACGCTTTTTCCGCACATTTCGCTCGCCGCACCCATCGAAACGCGCCCCCCACAACACATGGCCTACCGTCCCGCGTTCCCACAGGTGTCCCGATGAAAACGGTACCTCACATGTGTGGGTGCACCTACCTGGCCGCCAAGGGGAAAGCCTAAAACACAAGTAACCCCAAGTCTGTTGTCCATTCTGCCGACCGGCGCAACTTACAGATATGGGCCTCGGGTGTCCAAGCCACCGAGGAAAACAGGGAACCCCATGCATTTTCGAAAAGAGGACACCCGTGGGAATCCGCACAGGTGTGATTTGCGCCCATCGCCCCAGATTTTTTTACCCAGACAGCCCTGCAAAGTCGGAAATGTGGGGAAAAAACCGCTTTTTCCGCACATTTCACTCGCCGCACCCATCGAAACACGCCCCCCACAACACGTGGCCTACCGTCCCGCGTTCCCACAGGTGTCCCGATGAAAACGGTACCTCACATGTGTGGGTGCACCTACCTGGCCGCCAAGGGGAAAGCCTAAAACACAAGTAACCCCAAGTCTGTTGTCAGAGGGAAATCTCAGACATTCTGCCGACCGGCGCACCTTACAGATATGGGCCTCGGGTGTCCAAGCCACCGAGGAAAACAGGGAACCCCATGCATTTTCGAAAAGAGGACACCCGTGGGAATCCGCAGAGGTGTGATTTGCGCCCATCGCCCCAGATTTTTTTACCCAGACAGCCCTGCAAAGTCGGAAATGTGGGGAAAAAAACGCTTTTTCCGCACATTTCGCTCGCCGCACCCATCGAAACGCGCCCCCCACAACACATGGCCTACCGTCCCGCGTTCCCACAGGTGTCCCGATGAAAACGGTACCTCACATGTGTGGGTGCACCTACCTGGCCGCCAAGGGGAAAGCCTAAAACACAAGTAACCCCAAGTCTGTTGTCCATTCTGCCGACCGGCGCAACTTACAGATATGGGCCTCGGGTGTCCAAGCCACCGAGGAAAACAGGGAACCCCATGCATTTTCGAAAAGAGGACACCCGTGGGAATCCGCACAGGTGTGATTTGCGCCCATCGCCCCAGATTTTTTTACCCAGACAGCCCTGCAAAGTCGGAAATGTGGGGAAAAAACCGCTTTTTCCGCACATTTCACTCGCCGCACCCATCGAAACACGCCCCCCACAACACGTGGCCTACCGTCCCGCGTTCCCACAGGTGTCCCGATGAAAACGGTACCTCACATGTGTGGGTGCACCTACCTGGCCGCCAAGGGGAAAGCCTAAAACACAAGTAACCCCAAGTCTGTT
Organism: Ambystoma mexicanum; assembly: GCF_040938575.1. NCBI lineage: Eukaryota > Metazoa > Chordata > Amphibia > Caudata > Ambystomatidae > Ambystoma > Ambystoma mexicanum. The sequence continues at coordinate 398,436,336 of NC_090941.1, read as the reverse complement.
GTCAGAGGGAAATCTCAGACATTCTGCCGACCGGCGCAACTTACAGATATGGGCCTCGGGTGTCCAAGCCACCGAGGAAAACAGGGAACCCCATGCATTTTCGAAAAGAGGACACCCGTGGGAATCCGCAGAGGTGTGATTTGCGCCCATCGCCCCAGATTTTTTTACCCAGACAGCCCTGCAAAGTCGGAAATGTGGGGAAAAAAACGCTTTTTCCGCACATTTCGCTCGCCGCACCCATCGAAACGCGCCCCCCACAACACATGGCCTACCGTCCCGCGTTCCCACAGGTGTCCCGATGAAAACGGTACCTCACATGTGTGGGTGCACCTACCTGGCCGCCAAGGGGAAAGCCTAAAACACAAGTAACCCCAAGTCTGTTGTCCATTCTGCCGACCGGCGCAACTTACAGATATGGGCCTCGGGTGTCCAAGCCACCGAGGAAAACAGGGAACCCCATGCATTTTCGAAAAGAGGACACCCGTGGGAATCCGCACAGGTGTGATTTGCGCCCATCGCCCTAGATTTTTTTACCCAGACAGCCCTGCAAAGTCGGAAATGTGGGGAAAAAACCGCTTTTTCCGCACATTTCACTCGCCGCACCCATCGAAACACGCCCCCCACAACACGTGGCCTACCGTCCCGCGTTCCCACAGGTGTCCCGATGAAAACGGTACCTCACATGTGTGGGTGCACCTACCTGGCCGCCAAGGGGAAAGCCTAAAACACAAGTAACCCCAAGTCTGTTGTCAGAGGGAAATCTCAGACATTCTGCCGACCGGCGCAACTTACAGATATGGGCCTCGGGTGTCCAAGCCACTGAGGAAAACAGGGAACCCCATGCATTTTCGAAAAGAGGACACCCGTGGGAATCCGCAGAGGTGTGATTTGCGCCCATCGCCCCAGATTTTATTACCCAGACAGCCCTGCAAAGTCGGAAATGTGGGGAAAAAAACGCTTTTTCCGCACATTTCGCTCGCCGCACCCATCGAAACGCGCCCCCCACAACACATGGCCTACCGTCCCGCGTTCCCACAGGTGTCCCGATGAAAACGGTACCTCACATGTGTGGGTGCACCTACCTGGCCGCCAAGGGGAAAGCCTAAAACACAAGTAACCCCAAGTCTGTTGTCCATTCTGCCGACCGGCGCAACTTACAGATATGGGCCTCGGGTGTCCAAGCCACCGAGGAAAACAGGGAACCCCATGCATTTTCGAAAAGAGGACACCCGTGGGAATCCGCACAGGTGTGATTTGCGCCCATCGCCCCAGATTTTTTTACCCAGACAGCCCTGCAAAGTCGGAAATGTGGGGAAAAAACCGCTTTTTCCGCACATTTCACTCGCCGCACCCATCGAAACACGCCCCCCACAACACGTGGCCTACCGTCCCGCGTTCCCACAGGTGTCCCGATGAAAACGGTACCTCACATGTGTGGGTGCACCTACCTGGCCGCCAAGGGGAAAGCCTAAAACACAAGTAACCCCAAGTCTGTTGTCAGAGGGAAATCTCAGACATTCTGCCGACCGGCGCAACTTACAGATATGGGCCTCGGGTGTCCAAGCCACCGAGGAAAACAGGGAACCCCATGCATTTTCGAAAAGAGGACACCCGTGGGAATCCGCAGAGGTGTGATTTGCGCCCATCGCCCCAGATTTTTTTACCCAGACAGCCCTGCAAAGTCGGAAATGTGGGGAAAAAAACGCTTTTTCCGCACATTTCGCTCGCCGCACCCATCGAAACGCGCCCCCCACAACACATGGCCTACCGTCCCGCGTTCCCACAGGTGTCCCGATGAAAACGGTACCTCACATGTGTGGGTGCACCTACCTGGCCGCCAAGGGGAAAGCCTAAAACACAAGTAACCCCAAGTCTGTTGTCCATTCTGCCGACCGGCGCAACTTACAGATATGGGCCTCGGGTGTCCAAGCCACCGAGGAAAACAGGGAACCCCATGCATTTTCGAAAAGAGGACACCCGTGGGAATCCGCACAGGTGTGATTTGCGCCCATCGCCCCAGATTTTTTTACCCAGACAGCCCTGCAAAGTCGGAAATGTGGGGAAAAAAACGCTTTTTCCGCACATTTCACTCGCCGCACCCATCGAAACACGCCCCCCACAACACGTGGCCTACCGTCCCGCGTTCCCACAGGTGTCCCGATGAAAACGGTACCTCACATGTGTGGGTGCACCTACCTGGCCGCCAAGGGGAAAGCCTAAAACACAAGTAACCCCAAGTCTGTTGTCAGAGGGAAATCTCAGACATTCTGCCGACCGGCGCAACTTACAGATATGGGCCTCGGGTGTCCAAGCCACCGAGGAAAACAGGGAACCCCATGCATTTTCGAAAAGAGGACACCCGTGGGAATCCGCAGAGGTGTGATTTGCGCCCATCGCCCCAGATTTTTTTACCCAGACAGCCCTGCAAAGTCGGAAATGTGGGGAAAAAAACGCTTTTTCCGCACATTTCGCTCGCCGCACCCATCGAAACGCGCCCCCCACAACACATGGCCTACCGTCCCGCGTTCCCACAGGTGTCCCGATGAAAACGGTACCTCACATGTGTGGGTGCACCTACCTGGCCGCCAAGGGGAAAGCCTAAAACACAAGTAACCCCAAGTCTGTTGTCCATTCTGCCGACCGGCGCAACTTACAGATATGGGCCTCGGGTGTCCAAGCCACCGAGGAAAACAGGGAACCCCATGCATTTTCGAAAAGAGGACACCCGTGGGAATCCGCACAGGTGTGATTTGCGCCCATCGCCCCAGATTTTTTTACCCAGACAGCCCTGCAAAGTCGGAAATGTGGGGAAAAAACCGCTTTTTCCGCACATTTCACTCGCCGCACCCATCGAAACACGCCCCCCACAACACGTGGCCTACCGTCCCGCGTTCCCACAGGTGTCCCGATGAAAACGGTACCTCACATGTGTGGGTGCACCTACCTGGCCGCCAAGGGGAAAGCCTAAAACACAAGTAACCCCAAGTCTGTTGTCAGAGGGAAATCTCAGACATTCTGCCGACCGGCGCAACTTACAGATATGGGCCTCGGGTGTCCAAGCCACCGAGGAAAACAGGGAACCCCATGCATTTTCGAAAAGAGGACACCCGTGGGAATCCGCAGAGGTGTGATTTGCGCCCATCGCCCCAGATTTTTTTACCCAGACAGCCCTGCAAAGTCGGAAATGTGGGGAAAAAAACGCTTTTTCCGCACATTTCGCTCGCCGCACCCATCGAAACGCGCCCCCCACAACACATGGCCTACCGTCCCGCGTTCCCACAGGTGTCCCGATGAAAACGGTACCTCACATGTGTGGGTGCACCTACCTGGCCGCCAAGGGGAAAGCCTAAAACACAAGTAACCCCAAGTCTGTTGTCCATTCTGCCGACCGGCGCAACTTACAGATATGGGCCTCGGGTGTCCAAGCCACCGAGGAAAACAGGGAACCCCATGCATTTTCGAAAAGAGGACACCCGTGGGAATCCGCACAGGTGTGATTTGTGCCCATCGCCCCAGATTTTTTTACCCAGACAGCCCTGCAAAGTCGGAAATGTGGGGAAAAAACCGCTTTTTCCGCACATTTCACTCGCCGCACCCATCGAAACACGCCCCCCACAACACGTGGCCTACCGTCCCGCGTTCCCACAGGTGTCCCGATGAAAACGGTACCTCACATGTGTGGGTGCACCTACCTGGCCGCCAAGGGGAAAGCCTAAAACACAAGTAACCCCAAGTCTGTTGTCCATTCTGCCGACCGGCGCAACTTACAGATATGGGCCTCGGGTGTCCAAGCCACCGAGGAAAACAGGGAACCCCATGCATTTTTGAAAAGAGGACACCCGTGGGAATCCGCACAGGTGTGATTTGCGCCCATCGCCCCAGATTTTTTTACCCAGACAGCCCTGCAAAGTCGGAAATGTGGGGAAAAAACCGCTTTTTCCGCACATTTCACTCGCCGCACCCATCGAAACACGCCCCCCACAACACGTGGCCTACCGTCCCGCGTTCCCACAGGTGTCCCGATGAAAACGGTACCTCACATGTGTGGGTGCACCTACCTGGCCGCCAAGGGGAAAGCCTAAAACACAAGTAACCCCAAGTCTGTTGTCAGAGGGAAATCTCAGACATTCTGCCGACCGGCGCAACTTACAGATATGGGCCTCGGGTGTCCAAGCCACCGAGGAAAACAGGGAACCCCATGCATTTTCGAAAAGAGGACACCCGTGGGAATCCGCAGAGGTGTGATTTGCGCCCATCGCCCCAGATTTTTTTACCCAGACAGCCCTGCAAAGTCGGAAATGTGGGGAAAAAAACGCTTTTTCCGCACATTTCGCTCGCCGCACCCATCGAAACGCGCCCCCCACAACACATGGCCTACCGTCCCGCGTTCCCACAGGTGTCCCGATGAAAACGGTACCTCACATGTGTGGGTGCACCTACCTGGCCGCCAAGGGGAAAGCCTAAAACACAAGTAACCCCAAGTCTGTTGTCCATTCTGCCGACCGGCGCAACTTACAGATATGGGCCTCGGGTGTCCAAGCCACCGAGGAAAACAGGGAACCCCATGCATTTTCGAAAAGAGGACACCCGTGGGAATCCGCACAGGTGTGATTTGCGCCCATCGCCCCAGATTTTTTTACCCAGACAGCCCTGCAAAGTCGGAAATGTGGGGAAAAAAACGCTTTTTCCGCACATTTCACTCGCCGCACCCATCGAAACACGCCCCCCACAACACGTGGCCTACCGTCCCGCGTTCCCACAGGTGTCCCGATGAAAACGGTACCTCACATGTGTGGGTGCACCTACCTGGCCGCCAAGGGGAAAGCCTAAAACACAAGTAACCCCAAGTCTGTTGTCAGAGGGAAATCTCAGACATTCTGCCGACCGGCGCAACTTACAGATATGGGCCTCGGGTGTCCAAGCCACCGAGGAAAACAGGGAACCCCATGCATTTTCGAAAAGAGGACACCCGTGGGAATCCGCAGAGGTGTGATTTGCGCCCATCGCCCCAGATTTTTTTACCCAGACAGCCCTGCAAAGTCGGAAATGTGGGGAAAAAAACGCTTTTTCCGCACATTTCGCTCGCCGCACCCATCGAAACGCGCCCCCCACAACACATGGCCTACCGTCCCGCGTTCCCACAGGTGTCCCGATGAAAACGGTACCTCACATGTGTGGGTGCACCTACCTGGCCGCCAAGGGGAAAGCCTAAAACACAAGTAACCCCAAGTCTGTTGTCCATTCTGCCGACCGGCGCAACTTACAGATATGGGCCTCGGGTGTCCAAGCCACCGAGGAAAACAGGGAACCCCATGCATTTTCGAAAAGAGGACACCCGTGGGAATCCGCACAGGTGTGATTTGCGTCCATCGCCCCAGATTTTTTTACCCAGACAGCCCTGCAAAGTCGGAAATGTGGGGAAAAAACCGCTTTTTCCGCACATTTCACTCGCCGCACCCATCGAAACACGCCCCCCACAACACGTGGCCTACCGTCCCGCGTTCCCACAGGTGTCCCGATGAAAACGGTACCTCACATGTGTGGGTGCACCTACCTGGCCGCCAAGGGGAAAGCCTAAAACACAAGTAACCCCAAGTCTGTTGTCAGAGGGAAATCTCAGACATTCTGCCGACCGGCGCAACTTACAGATATGGGCCTCGGGTGTCCAAGCCACCGAGGAAAACAGGGAACCCCATGCATTTTCGAAAAGAGGACACCCGTGGGAATCCGCAGAGGTGTGATTTGCGCCCATCGCCCCAGATTTTTTTACCCAGACAGCCCTGCAAAGTCGGAAATGTGGGGAAAAAAACGCTTTTTCCGCACATTTCGCTCGCCGCACCCATCGAAACGCGCCCCCCACAACACATGGCCTACCGTCCCGCGTTCCCACAGGTGTCCCGATGAAAACGGTACCTCACATGTGTGGGTGCACCTACCTGGCCGCCAAGGGGAAAGCCTAAAACACAAGTAACCCCAAGTCTGTTGTCCATTCTGCCGACCGGCGCAACTTACAGATATGGGCCTCGGGTGTCCAAGCCACCGAGGAAAACAGGGAACCCCATGCATTTTCGAAAAGAGGACACCCGTGGGAATCCGCACAGGTGTGATTTGCGCCCATCGCCCCAGATTTTTTTACCCAGACAGCCCTGCAAAGTCGGAAATGTGGGGAAAAAAACGCTTTTTCCGCACATTTCACTCGCCGCACCCATCGAAACACGCCCCCCACAACACGTGGCCTACCGTCCCGCGTTCCCACAGGTGTCCCGATGAAAACGGTACCTCACATGTGTGGGTGCACCTACCTGGCCGCCAAGGGGAAAGCCTAAAACACAAGTAACCCCAAGTCTGTTGTCAGAGGGAAATCTCAGACATTCTGCCGACCGGCGCAACTTACAGATATGGGCCTCGGGTGTCCAAGCCACCGAGGAAAACAGGGAACCCCATGCATTTTCGAAAAGAGGACACCCGTGGGAATCCGCAGAGGTGTGATTTGCGCCCATCGCCCCAGATTTTTTTACCCAGACAGCCCTGCAAAGTCGGAAATGTGGGGAAAAAAACGCTTTTTCCGCACATTTCGCTCGCCGCACCCATCGAAACGCGCCCCCCACAACACATGGCCTACCGTCCCGCGTTCCCACAGGTGTCCCGATGAAAACGGTACCTCACATGTGTGGGTGCACCTACCTGGCCGCCAAGGGGAAAGCCTAAAACACAAGTAACCCCAAGTCTGTTGTCCATTCTGCCGACCGGCGCAACTTACAGATATGGGCCTCGGGTGTCCAAGCCACCGAGGAAAACAGGGAACCCCATGCATTTTCGAAAAGAGGACACCCGTGGGAATCCGCACAGGTGTGATTTGCGTCCATCGCCCCAGATTTTTTTACCCAGACAGCCCTGCAAAGTCGGAAATGTGGGGAAAAAACCGCTTTTTCCGCACATTTCACTCGCCGCACCCATCGAAACACGCCCCCCACAACACGTGGCCTACCGTCCCGCGTTCCCACAGGTGTCCCGATGAAAACGGTACCTCACATGTGTGGGTGCACCTACCTGGCCGCCAAGGGGAAAGCCTAAAACACAAGTAACCCCAAGTCTGTTGTCAGAGGGAAATCTCAGACATTCTGCCGACCGGCGCAACTTACAGATATGGGCCTCGGGTGTCCAAGCCACCGAGGAAAACAGGGAACCCCATGCATTTTCGAAAAGAGGACACCCGTGGGAATCCGCAGAGGTGTGATTTGCGCCCATCGCCCCAGATTTTTTTACCCAGACAGCCCTGCAAAGTCGGAAATGTGGGGAAAAAAACGCTTTTTCCGCACATTTCGCTCGCCGCACCCATCGAAACGCGCCCCCCACAACACATGGCCTACCGTCCCGCGTTCCCACAGGTGTCCCGATGAAAACGGTACCTCACATGTGTGGGTGCACCTACCTGGCCGCCAAGGGGAAAGCCTAAAACACAAGTAACCCCAAGTCTGTTGTCCATTCTGCCGACCGGCGCAACTTACAGATATGGGCCTCGGGTGTCCAAGCCACCGAGGAAAACAGGGAACCCCATGCATTTTCGAAAAGAGGACACCCGTGGGAATCCGCACAGGTGTGATTTGCGCCCATCGCCCCAGATTTTTTTACCCAGACAGCCCTGCAAAGTCGGAAATGTGGGGAAAAAACCGCTTTTTCCGCACATTTCACTCGCCGCACCCATCGAAACACGCCCCCCACAACACGTGGCCTACCGTCCCGCGTTCCCACAGGTGTCCCGATGAAAACGGTACCTCACATGTGTGGGTGCACCTACCTGGCCGCCAAGGGGAAAGCCTAAAACACAAGTAACCCCAAGTCTGTTGTCAGAGGGAAATCTCAGACATTCTGCCGACCGGCGCAACTTACAGATATGGGCCTCGGGTGTCCAAGCCACCGAGGAAAACAGGGAACCCCATGCATTTTCGAAAAGAGGACACCCGTGGGAATCCGCAGAGGTGTGATTTGCGCCCATCGCCCCAGATTTTTTTACCCAGACAGCCCTGCAAAGTCGGAAATGTGGGGAAAAAAACGCTTTTTCCGCACATTTCGCTCGCCGCACCCATCGAAACGCGCCCCCCACAACACATGGCCTACCGTCCCGCGTTCCCACAGGTGTCCCGATGAAAACGGTACCTCACATGTGTGGGTGCACCTACCTGGCCGCCAAGGGGAAAGCCTAAAACACAAGTAACCCCAAGTCTGTTGTCCATTCTGCCGACCGGCGCAACTTACAGATATGGGCCTCGGGTGTCCAAGCCACCGAGGAAAACAGGGAACCCCATGCATTTTCGAAAAGAGGACACCCGTGGGAATCCGCACAGGTGTGATTTGCGCCCATCGCCCCAGATTTTTTTACCCAGACAGCCCTGCAAAGTCGGAAATGTGGGGAAAAAACCGCTTTTTCCGCACATTTCACTCGCCGCACCCATCGAAACACGCCCCCCACAACACGTGGCCTACCGTCCCGCGTTCCCACAGGTGTCCCGATGAAAACGGTACCTCACATGTGTGGGTGCACCTACCTGGCCGCCAAGGGGAAAGCCTAAAACACAAGTAACCCCAAGTCTGTTGTCAGAGGGAAATCTCAGACATTCTGCCGACCGGCGCAACTTACAGATATGGGCCTCGGGTGTCCAAGCCACCGAGGAAAACAGGGAACCCCATGCATTTTCGAAAAGAGGACACCCGTGGGAATCCGCACAGGTGTGATTTGCGCCCATCGCCCCAGATTTTTTTACCCAGACAGCCCTGCAAAGTCGGAAATGTGGGGAAAAAACCGCTTTTTCCGCACATTTCACTCGCCGCACCCATCGAAACACGCCCCCCACAACACGTGGCCTACCGTCCCGCGTTCCCACAGGTGTCCCGATGAAAACGGTACCTCACATGTGTGGGTGCACCTACCTGGCCGCCAAGGGGAAAGCCTAAAACACAAGTAACCCCAAGTCTGTTGTCAGAGGGAAATCTCAGACATTCTGCCGACCGGCGCAACTTACAGATATGGGCCTCGGGTGTCCAAGCCACCGAGGAAAACAGGGAACCCCATGCATTTTCGAAAAGAGGACACCCGTGGGAATCCGCAGAGGTGTGATTTGCGCCCATCGCCCCAGATTTTTTTACCCAGACAGCCCTGCAAAGTCGGAAATGTGGGGAAAAAAACGCTTTTTCCGCACATTTCGCTCGCCGCACCCATCGAAACGCGCCCCCCACAACACATGGCCTACCGTCCCGCGTTCCCACAGGTGTCCCGATGAAAACGGTACCTCACATGTGTGGGTGCACCTACCTGGCCGCCAAGGGGAAAGCCTAAAACACAAGTAACCCCAAGTCTGTTGTCCATTCTGCCGACCGGCGCAACTTACAGATATGGGCCTCGGGTGTCCAAGCCACCGAGGAAAACAGGGAACCCCATGCATTTTCGAAAAGAGGACACCCGTGGGAATCCGCACAGGTGTGATTTGCGCCCATCGCCCCAGATTTTTTTACCCAGACAGCCCTGCAAAGTCGGAAATGTGGGGAAAAAACCGCTTTTTCCGCACATTTCACTCGCCGCACCCATCGAAACACGCCCCCCACAACACGTGGCCTACCGTCCCGCGTTCCCACAGGTGTCCCGATGAAAACGGTACCTCACATGTGTGGGTGCACCTACCTGGCCGCCAAGGGGAAAGCCTAAAACACAAGTAACCCCAAGTCTGTTGTCAGAGGGAAATCTCAGACATTCTGCCGACCGGCGCAACTTACAGATATGGGCCTCGGGTGTCCAAGCCACCGAGGAAAACAGGGAACCCCATGCATTTTCGAAAAGAGGACACCCGTGGGAATCCGCAGAGGTGTGATTTGCGCCCATCGCCCCAGATTTTTTTACCCAGACAGCCCTGCAAAGTCGGAAATGTGGGGAAAAAAACGCTTTTTCCGCACATTTCGCTCGCCGCACCCATCGAAACGCGCCCCCCACAACACATGGCCTACCGTCCCGCGTTCCCACAGGTGTCCCGATGAAAACGGTACCTCACATGTGTGGGTGCACCTACCTGGCCGCCAAGGGGAAAGCCTAAAACACAAGTAACCCCAAGTCTGTTGTCCATTCTGCCGACCGGCGCAACTTACAGATATGGGCCTCGGGTGTCCAAGCCACCGAGGAAAACAGGGAACCCCATGCATTTTCGAAAAGAGGACACCCGTGGGAATCCGCACAGGTGTGATTTGCGCCCATCGCCCCAGATTTTTTTACCCAGACAGCCCTGCAAAGTCGGAAATGTGGGGAAAAAACCGCTTTTTCCGCACATTTCACTCGCCGCACCCATCGAAACACGCCCCCCACAACACGTGGCCTACCGTCCCGCGTTCCCACAGGTGTCCCGATGAAAACGGTACCTCACATGTGTGGGTGCACCTACCTGGCCGCCAAGGGGAAAGCCTAAAACACAAGTAACCCCAAGTCTGTTGTCAGAGGGAAATCTCAGACATTCTGCCGACCGGCGCAACTTACAGATATGGGCCTCGGGTGTCCAAGCCACCGAGGAAAACAGGGAACCCCATGCATTTTCGAAAAGAGGACACCCGTGGGAATCCGCAGAGGTGTGATTTGCGCCCATCGCCCCAGATTTTTTTACCCAGACAGCCCTGCAAAGTCGGAAATGTGGGGAAAAAAACGCTTTTTCCGCACATTTCGCTCGCCGCACCCATCGAAACGCGCCCCCCACAACACATGGCCTACCGTCCCGCGTTCCCACAGGTGTCCCGATGAAAACGGTACCTCACATGTGTGGGTGCACCTACCTGGCCGCCAAGGGGAAAGCCTAAAACACAAGTAACCCCAAGTCTGTTGTCCATTCTGCCGACCGGCGCAACTTACAGATATGGGCCTCGGGTGTCCAAGCCACCGAGGAAAACAGGGAACCCCATGCATTTTCGAAAAGAGGACACCCGTGGGAATCCGCACAGGTGTGATTTGCGCCCATCGCCCCAGATTTTTTTACCCAGACAGCCCTGCAAAGTCGGAAATGTGGGGAAAAAACCGCTTTTTCCGCACATTTCACTCGCCGCACCCATCGAAACACGCCCCCCACAACACGTGGCCTACCGTCCCGCGTTCCCACAGGTGTCCCGATGAAAACGGTACCTCACATGTGTGGGTGCACCTACCTGGCCGCCAAGGGGAAAGCCTAAAACACAAGTAACCCCAAGTCTGTTGTCAGAGGGAAATCTCAGACATTCTGCCGACCGGCGCAACTTACAGATATGGGCCTCGGGTGTCCAAGCCACCGAGGAAAACAGGGAACCCCATGCATTTTCGAAAAGAGGACACCCGTGGGAATCCGCAGAGGTGTGATTTGCGCCCATCGCCCCAGATTTTTTTACCCAGACAGCCCTGCAAAGTCGGAAATGTGGGGAAAAAAACGCTTTTTCCGCACATTTCGCTCGCCGCACCCATCGAAACGCGCCCCCCACAACACATGGCCTACCGTCCCGCCTTCCCACAGGTGTCCCGATGAAAACGGTACCTCACATGTGTGGGTGCACCTACCTGGCCGCCAAGGGGAAAGCCTAAAACACAAGTAACCCCAAGTCTGTTGTCCATTCTGCCGACCGGCGCAACTTACAGATATGGGCCTCGGGTGTCCAAGCCACCGAGGAAAACAGGGAACCCCATGCATTTTCGAAAAGAGGACACCCGTGGGAATCCGCACAGGTGTGATTTGCGCCCATCGCCCCAGATTTTTTTATCCAGACAGCCCTGCAAAGTCGGAAATGTGGGGAAAAAACCGCTTTTTCCGCACATTTCACTCGCCGCACCCATCGAAACACGCCCCCCACAACACGTGGCCTACCGTCCCGCGTTCCCACAGGTGTCCCGATGAAAACGGTACCTCACATGTGTGGGTGCACCTACCTGGCCGCCAAGGGGAAAGCCTAAAACACAAGTAACCCCAAGTCTGTTGTCAGAGGGAAATCTCAGACATTCTGCCGACCGGCGCAACTTACAGATATGGGCCTCGGGTGTCCAAGCCACCGAGGAAAACAGGGAACCCCATGCATTTTCGAAAAGAGGACACCCGTGGGAATCCGCAGAGGTGTGATTTGCGCCCATCGCCCCAGATTTTTTTACCCAGACAGCCCTGCAAAGTCGGAAATGTGGGGAAAAAAACGCTTTTTCCGCACATTTCGCTCGCCGCACCCATCGAAACGCGCCCCCCACAACACATGGCCTACCGTCCCGCGTTCCCACAGGTGTCCCGATGAAAACGGTACCTCACATGTGTGGGTGCACCTACCTGGCCGCCAAGGGGAAAGCCTAAAACACAAGTAACCCCAAGTCTGTTGTCCATTCTGCCGACCGGCGCAACTTACAGATATGGGCCTCGGGTGTCCAAGCCACCGAGGAAAACAGGGAACCCCATGCATTTTCGAAAAGAGGACACCCGTGGGAATCCGCACAGTTGTGATTTGCGCCCATCGCCCCAGATTTTTTTACCCAGACAGCCCTGCAAAGTCGGAAATGTGGGGAAAAAACCGCTTTTTCCGCACATTTCACTCGCCGCACCCATCGAAACACGCCCCCCACAACACGTGGCCTACCGTCCCGCGTTCCCACAGGTGTCCCGATGAAAACGGTACCTCACATGTGTGGGTGCACCTACCTGGCCGCCAAGGGGAAAGCCTAAAACACAAGTAACCCCAAGTCTGTTGTCAGAGGGAAATCTCAGACATTCTGCCGACCGGCGCAACTTACAGATATGGGCCTCGGGTGTCCAAGCCACCGAGGAAAACAGGGAACCCCATGCATTTTCGAAAAGAGGACACCCGTGGGAATCCGCACAGGTGTGATTTGCGCCCATCGCCCCAGATTTTTTTACCCAGACAGCCCTGCAAAGTCGGAAATGTGGGGAAAAAACCGCTTTTTCCGCACATTTCACTCGCCGCACCCATCGAAACACGCCCCCCACAACACGTGGCCTACCGTCCCGCGTTCCCACAGGTGTCCCGATGAAAACGGTACCTCACATGTGTGGGTGCACCTACCTGGCCGCCAAGGGGAAAGCCTAAAACACAAGTAACCCCAAGTCTGTTGTCCATTCTGCCGACCGGCGCAACTTACAGATATGGGCCTCGGGTGTCCAAGCCACCGAGGAAAACAGGGAACCCCATGCATTTTCGAAAAGAGGACACCCGTGGGAATCCGCACAGGTGTGATTTGCGCCCATCGCCCCAGATTTTTTTACCCAGACAGCCCTGCAAAGTCGGAAATGTGGGGAAAGAACCGCTTTTTCCGCACATTTCACTCGCCGCACCCATCGAAACACGCCCCCCACAACACGTGGCCTACCGTCCCACTTTCCCACAGGTGTCCCGATGAAAACGGTACCTCACATGTGTGGGTGCACCTACCTGGCCGCCAAGGGGAAAGCCTAAAACACAAGTAACCCCAAGTCTGTTGTCAGAGGGAAATCTCAGACATTCTGCCGACCGGCGCAACTTACAGATATGGGCCTCGGGTGTCCAAGCCACCGAGGAAAACAGGGAACCCCATGCATTTTCGAAAAGAGGACACCCGTGGGAATCCGCAGAGGTGTGATTTGCGCCCATCGCCCCAGATTTTTTTACCCAGACAGCCCTGCAAAGTCGGAAATGTGGGGAAAAAAACGCTTTTTCCGCACATTTCGCTCGCCGCACCCATCGAAACGCGCCCCCCACAACACATGGCCTACCGTCCCGCGTTCCCACAGGTGTCCCGATGAAAACGGTACCTCACATGTGTGGGTGCACCTACCTGGCCGCCAAGGGGAAAGCCTAAAACACAAGTAACCCCAAGTCTGTTGTCCATTCTGCCGACCGGCGCAACTTACAGATATGGGCCTCGGGTGTCCAAGCCACCGAGGAAAACAGGGAACCCCATGCATTTTCGAAAAGAGGACACCCGTGGGAATCCGCACAGGTGTGATTTGCGCCCATCGCCCCAGATTTTTTTACCCAGACAGCCCTGCAAAGTCCGGAATGTGCCCCGGCCTTTGCGGGGGTGTCTGGGTAAAAAAATCTGGGGCGATGGGCGCAAATCACACCTGTGCGGATTCCCACGGGTGTCCTCTTTTCGAAAATGCATGGGGTTCCCTGTTTTCCTCGGTGGCTTGGACACCCGAGGCCCATATCTGTAAGTTGCGCCGGTCGGCAGAATGGACAACAGACTTGGGGTTACTTGTGTTTTAGGCTTTCCCCTTGGCGGCCAGGTAGGTGCACCCACACATGTGAGGTACCGTTTTCATCGGGACACCTGTGGGAACGCGGGACGGTAGGCCATGTGTTGTGGGGGGCGCATTTCGATGGGTGCGGCGAGCGAAATGTGTGGAAAAAGCGTTTTTTTCCCCACATTTCCGACTTTGCAGGGCTGTCTGGGTAAAAAAATCTGGGGCGATGGGCGCAAATCACACCTCTGCGGATTCCCACGGGTGTCATCTTTTCGAAAATGCATGGGGTTCCCTGTTTTCCTCGGTGGCTTGGACACCCGAGGCCCATATCTGTAAGTTGCGCCGGTCGGCAGAATGTCTGAGATTTCCCTCTGACAACAGACTTGGGGTTACTTGTGTTTTAGGCTTTCCCCTTGGCGGCCAGGTAGGTGCACCCACACATGTGAGGTACCGTTTTCATCGGGACACCTGTGGGAACGCTGGACGGTAGGCCATGTGTTGTGGGGGGCGCGTTTCGATGGGTGCGGCGAGCGAAATGTGCGGAAAAAGCGGTTTTTTCCCCACATTTCCGACTTTGCAGGGCTGTCTGGGTAAAAAAATCTGGGGCGATGTGCGCAAATCAGACCTCTGTGCTTTCCCACGGGTGTCCTCTTTTGGGAAATGCATGGGGTTCCCTGTTTTCCTTGCTGGCTTCGACACCCTAGGCCCAAATCTGTAGGTTGCCCACATGAACAAATTGTGCTGTGGCGAAAGGCTTGGGGTTACCAGCGGGTTACCCTTTTCCTTTTGCGACCCCGGTAGGTGCACCCACACATGCGAGGTACCTTTTTCGTCGGAACACCTGTGGGAACACGAGAAGGTATGACATCTGCTGTTGGCGACGTGTTTCGGTGAGTGGACACAGGGAAATGTCTCTGAAATTGGCCGGAAATGAAGACAAATCTCAGACATTTCCCTCTGGCCACTCAACGAAACACACCGCCAACAACACGTGGCCTACCTTCCCGCATCGCCACACGTGTCCCAATGAGAGGCTGACCTCTTTGTGTGCAGGTGTGGTACCTGAGTGACAATGGGCACATCTTTAGTATAGTAACTTCGCTGTAGTGCGCTTAGGAAACAGTAAAGTACTGCCAGTAAGCCATTTCACATGCACCTTTCCTCACACTTCCCATACATAGCAGACGCAATGCAGTTAGACACGCAAGGTGGGATTTAGCACAAGGACCAACCTCCTTGTATTGCACAAGAAGGTTTGTCCTTGTGAGCAGTGATGCCACGTCAAGGCACCCACCGGATCACTGGCCATTCGTATCCCTTTCGTGTCTGCAGTCAGTTGGCATCCATTTCAGCAGTTGCACTTCTACGAAATCACTAGCACCAGAGCAAGTGTATCTACACATGAGCATATCTACACACTTATACCACATGGACATCTGTGTACAATGCAACTGTGTCTCTAGCAATATCTTAACTATCATTTGGCATCAATTTCATAGCAACTGTGTCTGCATGCAAACTTTATGTGCTGGCAATCACATGTGGACAGTGATAGCAAGTGCATACTGCCTGACTTCACTACCCTGCCCTACAGGCGCTATCTTCCACACCAGCTTTCAGTA
The DNA here is from genome assembly GCF_040938575.1 of Ambystoma mexicanum. Lineage (NCBI taxonomy): Eukaryota > Metazoa > Chordata > Amphibia > Caudata > Ambystomatidae > Ambystoma > Ambystoma mexicanum. The sequence continues at coordinate 398,420,504 of NC_090941.1, read as the reverse complement.
TGCCCATAGCAACTATGGCCAAACATTCTTATGTCCCACCGTACCCACACAAAACAGCCATCCTGCAAAATGACAATCATTTCGTCACTGCTGGAAAAGTCCATTCACAGAAATTGCAACTGCATGTTCTTTGTATCTTTACCTAATTCACACACCAATCATATCCAATTCATTCCTACAGATGACGTGTCACTTACACCACACATAACATTACTCGAGGTAAAACAATAAACAAGGCAGGATCTTACGAGGTACGCAAGACACCGCTGCCATATAGTTGGTGTCCAAGTACCACTTTCATGACACTTAGACCTCAAGGGTAGGAGCCAAAGTGGCGTGTAATATTTTGAAAAAACACCCCTTGAGTGGAGGGAACCTGAATGCCGTTCTGGTCTTCCACAACGCACAGCTTGAGTAGAGGGAGCGGGACTGGCCTTTCTTTGCTTGCCAAACCTTAAGTGGAAGGAGCCAGATTTGGGTTCCTGTCCAAAGTACGCCAGAAGCGGATGGGGTTTTCCAGACGTTTTTTTTTTGTAAGGCAATCCCGAACAGGAGCAAGCTGCACTCCCATAGGGGAGTGACCCACAGTGCTCCACCCTTCTTCTCCATGGCCCGCCTCAACTAGAGGCGGTGGAGTGGCATTCCTTTCCAAGATGCGCCTTCTTTGGACGTAACAAGCATTGCGTTACTTTGCAAGGCACACCACGCGCAGAGGGAGCTAGACTGCCTTTTCCTTAGGAGGCAGACCTGAAGGGAAAGGTACCGGGGGTGATGTCTCTTTCCCAGGCAGGCCTCAAGTGGAGGGGGCAGGACTAGCATTGCTTGCCAAAGCACGCCAAAGGGGAGTAAAGCAGAGTGCTGTCCCCACCTACTCCAAGGCACACCTCAAGTGGAGGGAGCTAGAGTGGCATTTCTTTCAAAGATGCGCCTGCTTTGGACGTAACAAGCATTGCGTTACTTTGCAAGGCACACCACGCGCAGAGGGAGCTAGACTGCCTTTTCCTTAGGAGGCAGACCTGAAGGGAAAGGTACCGGGGGTGATGTCTCTTTCCCAGGCAGGCCTCAAGTGGAGGGGGCAGGACTAGCATTGCTTGCCAAAGCACGCCAAAGGGGAGTAAAGCAGAGTGCTGTCCCCACCTACTCCAAGGCACACCTCAAGTGGAGGGAGCTAGAGTGGCATTTCTTTCAAAGATGCGCCTGCTTTGGACGTAACAAGCATTGCGTTACTTTGCAAGGCACACCACGCGCAGAGGGAGCTAGACTGCCTTTTCCTTAGGAGGCAGACCTGAAGGGAAAGGTACCGGGGGTGATGTCTCTTTCCCAGGCAGGCCTCAAGTGGAGGGGGCAGGACTAGCATTGCTTGCCAAAGCACGCCAAAGGGGAGTAAAGCAGAGTGCTGTCCCCACCTACTCCAAGGCACACCTCAAGTGGAGGGAGCTAGAGTGGCATTTCTTTCAAAGATGCGCCTGCTTTGGACGTAACAAGCATTGCGTTACTTTGCAAGGCACACCACGCGCAGAGGGAGCTAGACTGCCTTTTCCTTAGGAGGCAGACCTGAAGGGAAAGGTACCGGGGGTGATGTCTCTTTCCCAGGCAGGCCTCAAGTGGAGGGGGCAGGACAAGCATTGCTTGCCAAAGCACGCCAAAGGGGAGTAAAGCAGAGTGCTGTCCCCACCTACTCCAAGGCACACCTCAAGTGGAGGGAGCTAGAGTGGCATTTCTTTCAAAGATGCGCCTGCTTTGGACGTAACAAGCATTGCGTTACTTTGCAAGGCACACCACGCGCAGAGGGAGCTAGACTGCCTTTTCCTTAGGAGGCAGACCTGAAGGGAAAGGTACCGGGGGTGATGTCTCTTTCCCAGGCAGGCCTCAAGTGGAGGGGGCAGGACAAGCATTGCTTGCCAAAGCACGCCAAAGGGGAGTAAAGCAGAGTGCTGTCCCCACCTACTCCAAGGCACACCTCAAGTGGAGGGAGCTAGAGTGGCATTTCTTTCAAAGATGCGCCTGCTTTGGACGTAACAAGCATTGCGTTACTTTGCAAGGCACACCACGCGCAGAGGGAGCTAGACTGCCTTTTCCTTAGGAGGCAGACCTGAAGGGAAAGGTACCGGGGGTGATGTCTCTTTCCCAGGCAGGCCTCAAGTGGAGGGGGCAGGACAAGCATTGCTTGCCAAAGCACGCCAAAGGGGAGTAAAGCAGAGTGCTGTCCCCACCTACTCCAAGGCACACCTCAAGTGGAGGGAGCTAGAGTGGCATTTCTTTCAAAGATGCGCCTGCTTTGGACGTAACAAGCATTGCGTTACTTTGCAAGGCACACCACGCGCAGAGGGAGCTAGACTGCCTTTTCCTTAGGAGGCAGACCTGAAGGGAAAGGTACCGGGGGTGATGTCTCTTTCCCAGGCAGGCCTCAAGTGGAGGGGGCAGGACTAGCATTGCTTGCCAAAGCACGCCAAAGGGGAAAGACCCACATGGCACAACTCAAGTACAGGGACTCATAATGATTACTATTTCGTAGGCACGCCTCCAATGGAAGGAGCCTGATTAGCGTTCCTTTGCAAGTCACGCTTTGAGCTGAGGGATCTAGACTGATGTACATTTTCTTGGCAGGCCTCAAGGGAAAGCTACGGCTGTGGTTGCCTTTCCAAGGCAGGCCTCGAGTGGAGGAAGCAGGACTAGCGATGCTCGTGAATGCACGCTAAATCAAGTGAAGTGAGTTGACATCCTGTTGCATTTTCATTGAAGGTACTCCTCCAGGGCAGGGTGCAAGAGTGCCATTCCTTTACAAGACATGCACGATTTCAGGGGCTAAGGGTCCCTTTCAAGGAATGATGGGCATTTTCGGAAATCAGTCGATCTCCCAATATTTTTCCTTTGTATGATACAAAAGGAAACAAGGCTGAAAGCAGAGGGCAGGCTGGGAAGGGCATTGGGGACAGTACACCCGAGTATCCTTCCTCTTTCCTTGTTTTGTACACACCTTACATTTTCGGTACGGTTGTGCCTTCGTGGCAGTGGGAGGAACATAATCACCAAAGTGTCGCTCTTGCAATCTGGCTACATCTTCGACCTCTGGAAAGGAGGGAATTTGTACATGAACATTAGCCAGAGATTGAACAATTTCTAATTCAAAATCCAAAAAGGAGAGCTTGTTTTGTGGAGTAGCTGCACGGTACACCACATAAGCATTGTACGTTGCCATATGCACAATGTGTGTGGCTAACTTTTTGTACCAGAAACGCGACTTGCGTTCAGCGTGGTATGACTCAAGCACTTGGTCATTTTTGTCTACTCCACCCATGTACTTGTTGTAATCCAGAATGCAATTGGGTTTCAACACTTGCTGAGTCTGCCTGCGCAGAGGGACAGCTGAAGTACTTTCATCATGAATAGTACTTAGCATGTACACATCCCTTTTGTCGCAGAATTTCACTGCTAACAATTCATCCTGCCGCAATGCCATACATTGTCCCTTAGCCAACTTCTTACACACAAGTTGTCTGGGGAAGCGTTTGCGGTTACTGCGGATTGTACCGCATGCGAGTGTGCCCACATTGAACAATTCCTTGAACAGTGGAATTCCGGTGTAGAAATTGTCTACATACAAATGATGTCCCTTGTGGAGCCATGGTGTGAGAAGATCCCAAACAATCTTCTCACTTGTCCCTAAATGGGCTGGGCAGCCCGGAGGGTTTAGGGTAGAGTCTTTACCGGTGTAGACTCTCATGCTGCTGACATACCCAGTGGTACTTTCACACAACATGTACATTTTAATCCCATATCGTGATCTCTTGCTAGGAATGTATTGCCTGAATACAAGGCGACCTTTGAACAACACCAACGATTCATCAATGGATATGTTCTGGCTAGGAACATACACCTCTGCAAATCGGTGAGTGAAATGGTCCAGAAATGGCTTAAGTTTGAACAGCCTATCAAAGTTTGGGTCCGTTTTGGGTAATGCTGCCGAGTTGTCATTGAAGTGCAACATACGGTGCAGTGCTTGAAAGCGATTTCTGCTCATTGTAGCTGAAAAAAACGGGCAATAAAGTGGTGCTACAGTAGTCCAGTACATTGCGACAGACGGCTTGTGTCCAATTCCCATGAGCAAAATGAGACCCCAAAACTGTCTCATTTCAACATCGTTTGTGGGTACCCATGCTTGTGCTCTGGAGTGGGGTTTCAGAGTGGGACCCCTAGACCTCATGAACTGTGCAGCGTATAAATTGGTTTGCTCAACCACGTCTGCAATGAACCCATCATCAACAAAAAGGTTGAAAAAATCAATAGGCTGAAACCCTTCTGTATTCACTGTGCACCCTGATATACCAGTGAAAGGGGGCACAACAGGCTGAGCCATTGCTGGAGGCACCCAGAGCGACTCTTGAGTCATGTCAGGAACTGCCACATTGCGTGGCAGTCTTGCACGTCCCCTCCCCCTTACAGGTCCCCTGCGTGTGGGAAGTGTGCGAAAAGGTGGACGCACTCTTCCTTCCTCTTCATCATCAGATGATGACGATGATGAGTGGGAGGAGGGACTTTCGTCAATGGCCATCTCACTTCCCCAATCACTTCCCTCCTGCCCCTCAGAAGCACTATCTGTTTCAGAATGCATGTACACATCTGTGCCTTGCTCTGAGCCAGATTCCATCACTACAGCTAATGCCTCCGCACCAGACATTGATCGCCGAGAAGCCATGAGTACCTTCGCTATGGAACCCTTCAATGCCCAAAGACCAGATGAAGACTGAAACAAGAAGTATGTGTGCTTCTGAAAGTATGGAACGTAGCACAGTAAGTGGTATTCAGTGCCACAAACCTACTCCACACAGGTACACCAAAAGGTCCAGACTTTGCTCACTAACAGTAGCAGCCCTCTGCAATATGACGTACTCCCTGCACGCTACAATAAACAGAGTAGTACTTTGCAAACACTCACGTGAAATGCTAAGGACCAGCTGACTGCTTTCCTACAAGTGTGTAGACAGCTACAACACACCTGCACCTAAAAGAAAGAGAACAAAAAATCTATGGCCAATGTACTATTCCGCTAAACTGTACAGAAATACAAGCGTGGGGACGAGGATTTCAGCCACACTACCTATTCAGAAACAGCCAACATGCTTTGCACCATGCCCTCCCCCATGGGATGCTTGTGGATGGGAAATCGAGGTGAGAAGGAACCATGCAACGTATTAGTGATTGGGTGAGTTGAAAAGCCATAGGCAATGAAGAAGCAGAGAGGGAAGATAAATACAGTACACGGCTGGCCCTTCCGGCCAACTGCTGGCACACTTTTGACAATAACACCTGCTCATTCATATAGGGGTGTCTATTGTAAGGGGAAAGCTCACATGGACAAAATTATTGCAAGGCCAAGCAAATTGATGTAGGCTGAAGCAAGTAGTGATGGGTACCAAAGAAATAAGTAGCAGAAACATACTAAATGCTTTGACATGCCATGAATGCAAACAATTGCTAGAAAGTGGAAGTCTCACTGCCAACATACTTACTACCACTTCTATTCACCTTTCAGATCTTCCAGTGTGTCCATCAGTCACTGGGCAAACTCCCCCTAAAATAGCGTCTGGGCAAAATCCATTATGTTTCCAATGAACAGCTCCATGCCTGTTTTGGAAAGGTGCACCCCATCTCTGTGAAACATCACAGCACCTTTGATATTGCCATGGTGAATGGTCCGTATTCTGGTGTTGCCCTCTGTCAGTTTAGTGAACTCGCCATTCATTTTCCACACCGAGCGGTTGATGGCCCTTCTATTCCCTTCAGTTCTCCAATCCATCCTGGGAATCATCTGGGACCAGGCCACCACAGTGTTTGGAAACCTCTCTGCAATCCATTCAAGGTCTGCCATGAGCTGCTCGCGTACCCCCTTCCGTCCCACAGACGCAAAATCATTTCCTCCCAGGTGAACCACTATAAGGTCAGGGGGGGGGGCCTTTCCTTTTTCTTGGGCAGCGACGATGGCTCCTCGGAGCTGGTGAAGGCGCATCCCCCCCACCCCAAACCAATGCACCGCAAGGCCATCCCTTCCAGACCCAGATGTAGGTGGCCCTCGGAAAAGTCGTGCAGCCCTTTGGATATAAGAGTGGCCGAAAATCCACACAACCCTCATCCTCACTAGGAAATGGAAACAGGAAAACCCCCATGATTATGGCTACACATACATTTTACCACATTACACAACATTTGCACCAACACATGACTCTTGTAACAATCCCAGACACACACTTCACCCATTCGGAAACCACCTCTCATTTGAGATAACAGTAGGTCGACACATAATTGGCACGTTATTTTCAGGGGAAGGAGGTGAAGAAGATAGTATGTCACCTTGTGCCAATAACACAGTTGTGCTGGCGCAATTGTAATCAGTAAAAGTTGTCTGCTCCTGTGGCCCACCGCCTGCCCAGCACGGTGGTAAGGTGACGTCCACATGCTACATCGTTACAATTTGGCAGGGTGACTAGTCTCACGGAGGATATGAAGTCCACAGGAAGTGTGCTTTGTACGCTCTGTGAATATAGGTACCCTGACAGAAGGTGCCACATTTACCACAAATGGGTGCACCTTCAGACACTTTCAATGTGAGTGTTTCGGCCATAGCTCCAGGACCACTAGTGACCTTGGGGCCACTTCACTACCAAGGAAGGGAGGTGGACAAGGTCACACCCATCACCCACCACTACCCTACATAGCTTCCTGGTCAGCACTACAGCTTTCCTCTCCTGGAAGGGATTGGACCCTGCACACACTGCTGAATTTGGAGGCAAAATATCCACCTGGGGGACGGACGACCAAGGCCAATGACACCCCCCTCTCTAGCTACCTTGCGTTACAGTTTTTTCCCCCTGCAAAAGGATGGGGACCCTGACAGGGCACACTGCGACCACTGCTGAAATTGGACCACAGAAATGGTGAACTTTGCAGTGAAAGGAATGAGCTCTGTAACAAGTGTGCATAGCATGCTCAGAAAAAATGACCATCTATATAACTACTGGAAAAAAATGTTTAAAATTTGCTGCCAAACCTTTCCTTCTGCAAAGCAGCTGCCTTACTCAATGCAAGGCACACCCATCACTGGCCCCCGACCCTCCCCACTACCCTTTCCCACCCTTATCACTGACAATGCACCCACAATTCCTTCCACCACAGTAACCCTCCACCCCCACATTACCAAGTAATAAATGTTGTACTTACATAAGTCAGCAATAGCTTTTCAGTAGCCGAAACTGCAAAGGAAACATAAAAGATTAAAATTCAATGCTTTGCCTACCAATTACACATCCAAACTGTCTGGCAACTATCTGTACATTTTTCACTTCCTTCCACCACTTCCATGACACTTCTCAGTCATCTACCACTACGGAAGGCTAGACTGCAGACGGATTGGAAATGGAAATAAGACAAGTGGGCATATGGCATCCTGCAGAAAAAACATAAAAATAAATAAATCCCGGAAATCTGGCCCCAACCCATCACTGTTTGGAAACATCTGTGCTATCCATTCCAGTTCCTCCATTAGCAGCTCATGTATCCCTTCCCCTCCCACAGACGCTAAATCTTTTCCTCCCAGGTGCACCACTGTAGGGTGTTGGGTTTGCATCTCCTTTTGCATGGACATCGCTGATGGCTCCTCTGAGCTGGTGAAAGCACTTCCCCCTAACCCCAAACCAATGTACCAGGAGGGCATCCCTTTGAGAGCCAGATGTGGTTGGCCCTCGGAAAATCGTGCAGCCCTTTGGGTGAAAGAGTAGGCAATTATCTACACAACCCTCATCGTCACTATGATATGGAAACAAGTGAACCCCCATGAATATGCCTATACATACAGTTTACCAACTAGCTGAATGATTGTGTGAACACATGGCTCTTGTAACACTCCCAGACACACACTTCACCTATTCGGACATGCACCTCTCATGTGAATTTACAGTAGGTCATTACGTAATTGGCACTTGTGTTTTAGGGGAAGGAGGTGAGGAAGACAGTATGTCACCTTGTGCCAATAACACAGTTCTGCTGGGGCAATTGTAATCAGTAAAGGTTGTCTGCTCCTGTGGCCCACCGCCTGCACTGCACGGTAGTAAAGTGACTTCCACATGCTACACCATTACACTTTGGCAGGGTGACTAGTCTGACAGAGGATATGACCTGTGCAGCAAGGGTGTTTTGTAACCTCTCCGAATATAGTTCCTCTGACAGAATGTGCCCCTTTCATTACACATGCATGCACATTTGGACTCTTTGATTGTGAGAAATTGGGGCGCAGCTCCTAAAGTACTGGTGAACTTGGGGCCATTCAACTACCAAGGCCGAGAGGCAGCCAAGGTCACACACATCAACCACCACCACACTACATCTCTGCCTGGCCAGCACTGCAGCTTTCCCCTCTAGGACGGGATGGGGACCGTGCCGGGGCACCCTGCACCCACTGCTGCTTTTGAGGGACAAAATATCCATCTGGGAGATGGACGCCCAAGGGCAATGACTTAATCCCCCACCCCTCCTGCCCCTCTAGCTACCCTGCGTTACAGGTTTTCCCCTGCAAAAGGATGGGGAGCCAGGCGGGGCTCACTGGGACGACTGCTGGAAAAGGACCACAGAAATGGTGATCGTTGCAGTAAAAGTAGTGTTCTCTGTATCAAGTACGCGTACCATGCTCATAACAAAATGACCATCTGCATTACTACCGGCAACATTTTTGAAAAGGAGCTGCTACTTATGTTGCCCAGTTTTTCCTTCTGCAAAGCAGCCACCTTCCTCAATGCAAGGCACTCCCATCACTGGCCCCCGAACCGCCCTCCTACCCTTTCTCCCCCATACCACTGACACTGCAGCCACAGTTTCTTCCACCACAGTAACCCTCCACCCGCACATTACCAAGTAATATATGTGGTACTTACATAAGTCAGCATAAGCTTTTCTGTAGCCGCAACTGCAACAGAAACATAAAAGATTTACATTCAGTGCTTTGCCTACCAATAACACATCCGAACTGTCTGGCATATATCTGTACATTTTTCAGCTCCTTCCACCACATACATGAAACTTCTCTGTCATCTACCTCCACAGAAGGCTGGACTGCACAGTGATAGCAAACTGGCCTAAGACCAATGGGTGTATGGCAACCCCCAGCACACAAAACAAACATTGCACAGATGGCTAATTGGCAAACTTCCCTCCCAGGGAAACAGCACTGTTCAGCTGCACTGGGGGGCGTTTTGTCCGCAACCTGGACAAGTGTGTTCCTGGCCACCCCAATACCTCCCCAGAGCACCCACTTCCTTCACAACAGAACACTACAGGCCCTGTTCACCCCCACCCCAATAGCAATGTGCCCTCCACCCACTATCAAATGTTGGAATAAGCAAAATTTCATACGTACATAACAAGGGAGAAGCTTGAACTGCTCAAGACCTGTAAAGGGAAGAACAAAACATATATTATCTGTGTCAGCCCACCCACATACCAGACCACCCATATTGGCCCCACTGTAGCATTGGCCTGTACGTTTTGGGCACCCCGGCGCCAGACTGGCACACCAATGTGCCCCTCTACGCAAAGGCAGGTATAGTAAACGAAGAACCCAATTCAAAATGGCAGGCTGCCCTTTTGTGAGGGCGGAGGGGCCCCCTACACCGCTGTGGAATTTTCTAACATGAGGGGGGTTGCACCTCTCCACCACCACCCCAATTTGAGGGGCGGCCCATCTCATGTAGCCCTCCCAAGGGGCAGATAAGGGGGAAGGCTGTCCTGCACTCCTCCCTGGGCTCAGGCGTCCGTTCCTAGGAGCAGATATCTGGTCCCAGGGAGGGCTGCATGACATGGCACCCACTCCATTGTGGGCAGGGGGGGGGTTAACGCCCCATTCAGCTTTCCCAACCCTTTGGGGTGCTCCACCGCCCCCCCTAAAAAACCTTCCAACAATTTCACTGTTTTCCTTTGGTAACCCAACTCCCCTTTGTGCACAGGGGCACATTGGTGTGCCAATCTGGCGCCGGAGTGCCCAAACACTACTGCCCCCTCTATTGGGGGTCCTGCCCCACCTTTTGGGGTGCCCCCCCCGCCCCACCCCCAATGGCTGGGGGACACACCTCATGCAGGCCTCCCTGGGCCTCCTCCAAACGGCTGCGTGAGGTACACTCCACCTCCATTTGGGGTGAGGGGGGAGAGGGCCACCCCAAAAGGTGGGGCAGGACCCCCAATAGATGGGCCAGTAGGGTTTGGGCACCCTGGGGGCAGATAGCCACACTAATGGGCCCATCTGCAGCAAGCAAAGTTGGGTAAACAAAAAACAAAATGCTAAATCACAGGCTGCTTTTTAGGGGGAGCTGGGGGCCACCCTAAATTGGCAGCGCCTGATGTACCGCAACGGGGGGTGACCCTCAACCCCCCCCACCCCAAATGGAGGGCCCCACCTCATGCAACCCTCCCTGGGGGCAGATATCTGCTCCTAGGAAGGGGCATCTGACCCCAGGGAGGGATGCATGAGGTGGTGCCCCCCCTATCTGCCCCCAGGGAGGGTTGCATGAGGTGGGGCCCTCCATTTGGGGTGGGGGGGGGTTGAGGGCCACCCCCCGTTGCGGTACATCATGCGCTGCCAATTTAGGGTGGCCCTCAGCCCCCCCTAAAAAGCAGCCTGTGATTTTGTATATTTTTTTTTGTTTACCCAACTTGGCTTGGTGCAGATGGGCCCATTAGTGTGGCTATCTGCCCCCAGGGTGCCCAAACCTTACTGCCCCATCTATTGGGGGTCCTGCCCCACCTTTTGGGGTGCCCCCCCCCGCCCCAACCCCAATGGCTGGGGGACACACCTCATGCAGGCCTCCCTGGGCCTCCTCCAAACGGCTGCGTGAGGTACACCCCACCTCCATTTGGGGTGAGGGGGAAGAGGGCCACCCCAAAAGGTGGGGCAGGACCCCCAATAGATGGGCCAGTAGGGTTTGGGCACCCTGGGGGCAGATAGCCACACTAATGGGCCCATCTGCAGCAAGCAAAGTTGGGTAAACAAAAAACAAAATGCAAAACCACAGGCTGCTTTTTAGGGGGGGCTGAGGGCCACCCTAAATTGGCAGCGCATGATGTACCGCAACGGGGGGTGACCCTCAACCCCCCCCACCCCAAATGGAGGGCCCCACCTCATGCAACCCTCCCTGGGGGCAGATAGGGGGGGGCCCACCTCATGCATCCCTCCCTGGGGTCAGATGCCCCTTCCTAGGAGCAGATATCTGCCCCCAGGGAGGGTTGCATGAGGTGGGGCCCTCCATTTGGGGTGGGGGGGGGTTGAGGGCCACCCCCCGTTGCGGTACATCATGCGCTGCCAATTTAGGGTGCCCCTCAGCCCCCCCTAAAAAGCAGCCTGTGTTTTTGTATATTTTTTTTTGTTTACCCAACTTGGCTTGGTGCAGATGGGCCCATTAGTGTGGCTATCTGCCCCCAGGGTGCCCAAACCTTACTGCCCCATCTATTGGGGGTCCTGCCCCAGCTTTTGGGGTGCCCCCCCCCACCCCACCCCCAATGGCTGGGGGACACACCTCATGCAGGCCTCCCTGGGCCTCCTCCAAACGGCTGCGTGAGGTACACCCCACCTCCATTTGGGGTGAGGGGGGAGAGGGCCACCCCAAAAGGTGGGGCTGGACCCCCAATAGATGGGGCAGTAGGGTTTGGGCACCCTGGGGGCAGATAGCCACACTAATGTGGCCATCTGCACCAAGCAAAGTTGGGTAAACAAAAAAAAAATTACAAAACCACAGGCTGCTTTTTAGGGGGGGCTGAGGGCCACCCTAAATTGGCAGCGCATGATGTACCGCAACGGGGGGTGGCCCTCAACCCCCCCCACCCCAAATGGAGGGCCCCACCTCATGCAACCCTCCCTGGGGGCAGATAGGGGGGGCCCACCTCATGCATCCCTCCCTGGGGTCAGATGCCCCTTCCTAGGAGCAGATATCTGCCCCCAGGGAGGGTTGCATGAGGTGGGGCCCTCCATTTGGGGTGGGGGGGGGTTGAGGGCCACCCCCCGTTGCGGTACATCATGCGCTGCCAATTTAGGGTGCCCCTCAGCCCCCCCTAAAAAGCAGCCTGTGTTTTTGTATATTTTTTTTTGTTTACCCAACTTGGCTTGGTGCAGATGGGCCCATTAGTGTGGCTATCTGCCCCCAGGGTGCCCAAACCTTACTGCCCCATCTATTGGGGGTCCTGCCCCAGCTTTTGGGGTGCCCCCCCCACCCCACCCCCAATGGCTGGCGGACACACCTCATGCAGGCCTCCCTGGGCCTCCTCCAAACGGCTGCGTGAGGTACACCCCACCTCCATTTGGGGTGAGGGGGGAGAGGGCCACCCCAAAAGGTGGGGCTGGACCCCCAATAGATGGGGCAGTAGGGTTTGGGCACCCTGGGGGCAGATAGCCACACTAATGTGGCCATCTGCACCAAGCAAAGTTGGGTAAACAAAAAAAAAATTACAAAACCACAGGCTGCTTTTTAGGGGGGGCTGAGGGCCACCCTAAATTGGCAGCGCATGATGTACCGCAACGGGGGGTGGCCCTCAACCCCCCCCCACCCCAAATGGAGGGCCCCACCTCATGCAACCCTCCCTGGGGGCAGATAGGGGGGGGCCCACCTCATGCATCCCTCCCTGGGGTCAGATGCCCCTTCCTAGGAGCAGATATCTGCCCCCAGGGAGGGTTGCATGAGGTGGGGCCCTCCATTTGGGGTGGGGGGGGTTGAGGGCCACCCCCCGTTGCGGTACATCATGCGCTGCCAATTTAGGGTGCCCCTCAGCCCCCCCTAAAAAGCAGCCTGTGTTTTTGTATATTTTTTTTTGTTTACCCAACTTGGCTTGGTGCAGATGGGCCCATTAGTGTGGCTATCTGCCACCAGGGTGCCCAAACCTTACTGCCCCATCTATTGGGGGTCCTGCCCCAGCTTTTGGGGTGCCCCCCCCACCCCACCCCCAATGGCTGGGGGACACACCTCATGCAGGCCTCCCTGGGCCTCCTCCAAACGGCTGCGTGAGGTACACCCCACCTCCATTTGGGGTGAGGGGGGAGAGGGCCACCCCAAAAGGTGGGGCTGGACCCCCAATAGATGGGGCAGTAGGGTTTGGGCACCCTGGGGGCAGATAGCCACACTAATGTGGCCATCTGCACCAAGCAAAGTTGGGTAAACAAAAAAAAAATTACAAAACCACAGGCTGCTTTTTAGGGGGGGCTGAGGGCCACCCTAAATTGGCAGCGCATGATGTACCGCAACGGGGGGTGGCCCTCAACCCCCCCCCACCCCAAATGGAGGGCCCCACCTCATGCAACCCTCCCTGGGGGCAGATAGGGGGGGGCCCACCTCATGCATCCCTCCCTGGGGTCAGATGCCCCTTCCTAGGAGCAGATATCTGCCCCCAGGGAGGGTTGCATGAGGTGGGGCCCTCCATTTGGGGTGGGGGGGGGTTGAGGGCCACCCCCCGTTGCGGTACATCATGCGCTGCCAATTTAGGGTGCCCCTCAGCCCCCCCTAAAAAGCAGCCTGTGTTTTTGTATATTTTTTTTTGTTTACCCAACTTGGCTTGGTGCAGATGGGCCCATTAGTGTGGCTATCTGCCCCCAGGGTGCCCAAACCTTACTGCCCCATCTATTGGGGGTCCTGCCCCAGCTTTTGGTTTGCCCCCCCCCACCCCACCCCCAATGGCTGGGGGACACACCTCATGCAGGCCTCCCTGGGCCTCCTCCAAACGGCTGCGTGAGGTACACCCCACCTCCATTTGGGGTGAGGGGGGAGAGGGCCACCCCAAAAGGTGGGGCTGGACCCCCAATAGATGGGGCAGTAGGGTTTGGGCACCCTGGGGGCAGATAGCCACACTAATGTGGCCATCTGCACCAAGCAAAGTTGGGTAAACAAAAAAAAAATTACAAAACCACAGGCTGCTTTTTAGGGGGGGCTGAGGGCCACCCTAAATTGGCAGCGCATGATGTACCGCAACGGGGGGTGGCCCTCAACCCCCCCCCACCCCAAATGGAGGGCCCCACCTCATGCAACCCTCCCTGGGGGCAGATAGGGGGGGGCCCACCTCATGCATCCCTCCCTGGGGTCAGATGCCCCTTCCTAGGAGCAGATATCTGCCCCCAGGGAGGGTTGCATGAGGTGGGGCCCTCCATTTGGGGTGGGGGGGGGTTGAGGGCCACCCCCCGTTGCGGTACATCATGCGCTGCCAATTTAGGGTGCCCCTCAGCCCCCCCTAAAAAGCAGCCTGTGTTTTTGTATATTTTTTTTTGTTTACCCAACTTGGCTTGGTGCAGATGGGCCCATTAGTGTGGCTATCTGCCCCCAGGGTGCCCAAACCTTACTGCCCCATCTATTGGGGGTCCTGCCCCAGCTTTTGGGGTGCCCCCCCCACCCCACCCCCAATGGCTGGGGGACACACCTCATGCAGGCCTCCCTGGGCCTCCTCCAAACGGCTGCGTGAGGTACACCCCACCTCCATTTGGGGTGAGGGGGGAGAGGGCCACCCCAAAAGGTGGGGCTGGACCCCCAATAGATGGGGCAGTAGGGTTTGGGCACCCTGGGGGCAGATAGCCACACTAATGTGGCCATCTGCACCAAGCAAAGTTGGGTAAACAAAAAAAAAATTACAAAACCACAGGCTGCTTTTTAGGGGGGGCTGAGGGCCACCCTAAATTGGCAGCGCATGATGTACCGCAACGGGGGGTGGCCCTCAACCCCCCCCCACCCCAAATGGAGGGCCCCACCTCATGCAACCCTCCCTGGGGGCAGATAGGGGGGGCCCCACCTCATGCATCCCTCCCTGGGGTCAGATGGCCCTCCCTAGGAACAGATATCTGCCCCCAGGGAGGGTTACAAGGGGTGCCCCCTTTCTACTTTGGTTGGGGGGGCACCCGCCCCTATGGGGGGACACCCCCTCCCTTTCATTCAGTAAAAAATCCATGGTGGCTAGTGGCCCCCACCCCTTCCCCCAACCCTGTTTCCCATCATTTCATTTTTGTTTTTTATTTTACATTCCCTTGGGGCAGATGGTCAGCCATCTGCCCCAGGGTTCACATACACGTGCCCCCATGCTTTGGGGTCGGGAGGGGGGAGAGGGCTGCTTACTTGAAGCAGCCCCCTTCCCACCCCCCACCTCACAAAGAGATCCATGGTGGTCTAGTGGGTTGCTGGTCACGGATCGAGCGCTCTGCGCCGATCCGTGACCAGCAATGCCTCATATGTGGTGTCCTTGGAAAGGGGAGAAAGTCCCCTTTCCAGGGACACCACTTTCTGTTCAATCCCTGGTGGCCTAGTGGGCCCCAGGACCCCAAACCCCCTCCCACCTCCCCCCATCCCTCAGATTATTATTATTTTTTTTAGATATATTTCCCTGGGGGCAGATGGCCAGCCATCTGCCCCCAGGGTACATTTTCATGTGTCCCCATGCTTTGGGGGCCGGGGGGGGGGGGAGAGGGCTGCTTACCTGAAGCAGCCCCCCTCCCCCCCAACTCGCAAACAGATCCATGGTGGTTCAGTGGGTTGCTGGTCACGGATCAGCGCTCTGCGCTGATCCGTGACCAGCAATGCGGCATATGAGTGGTGTCCCTGGAAAGGGGAGAAAGTCCCCTTTCCAGGGACACCACTTTTAGGTCAATCGCTGGTGGCCCAGTGGGCCCCAGGGCCCAAAACCCCCTCCCACCTCCCTCCTTCCCTCGATTTTTTTTTTTTTTTTTTTTTTTCCCCCACCCCCGGGGGCAGTGATCATCTGCCCCCAGGGGTCCCTGGCGCTGTGGCCCCATGCTTTGGGGCCACGGGGGAAGGGGGCCGCTTACCTAGTAAGCAGCCCCCCCTCCCCCACGCGTCACAAAAGGATCTTCGTTTGATCCGTGACGTTGCTGCCCGCGGATCGAGGCGCCCTGCGCCCGATCCGCGGGCAGCAAAGTCACACAATGGGTACCGTTGGAAAGGGGAGAATCTCCCCTTTCCAACGGTACCCGCCTCGATCTCCGGCTTGAAATACAGCCGGAGATCGAGGCGGAACAAGAAGGGCACTCACCTTCTCTCTCCAACGCAGCAGCCGAAAATGGCTGCTGCGTTGGAAATACTTTCCGTTTCACGCCGACGTGCGTAACGCACGTCGGCGTGAAACTGAAGGAAATCCAACCCCCGGGCAGTGAGGGGGGACCTCCCCCTCGCATAGCCCGGGGGTTGGATTACAGTTTTGAGCGATCCCTGCTTTGCAGGGATCGCTCAAAACAAGGTGCCAAAAAGGACGAGCTATCTCGTCCTTGGCACTGCGTGTGCACTTCCAAGGACGAGATACCTCGTCCTTGGCACTTAAAGGGTTAAGAGGGTTAGGTGCGGAAGGAGGGGCACCGCTGCAGTAGTCATTGAGGCGTTCACACACCCCATTTGCTTTTGGGTGATAGGCATCATGGGAATACTTCCTGGACCAGGAATTTCGCTGCTCGAAGGGCGTCAGGATGAGAATAGGGACTGGCCTCAATCTATTAGGAAAAGGGACATACAACCACTATCATGTAGCGGTTCCCTTGGCGGACTTGGATCATGTTGACATAGTCAATGTGGAGATGTTGGAATTGACCAACTGGGCAAGGTATGGCTCCTCTCACAACTTTCAATGTGTGTTCTGCAGTAAACTGCTTGCAAGTCAGACTGTACATCATGAATTCAGCCATGTGTTCCACCAAGTTAAGACAGAAGCATGTTTCTCCAATACGTGCAGCAAGCACCTCCGTCCCTGTATGTGTTGAATAATGTAGCTGTGTCAGTGCTGTGTGTAATAATGTGTGTGGCATAGCCATCTTCCCTGTGTGTTTTTTTTGCTGCCATAGGGCATCAGTGGGAGATACTATAAATATTCTCCTAAGCCACAGGTCCTTCTCCTGCATGGGTGCAGCTCCCTGCAGCTCCCTGATTTGTGTTGCTGGTAATATATTGTACCCCTCCTTGAGCCTCATTGTTCTTGATAAATCACATCCATGTGACACACCCTCCATATCTAGAAGGTCTCCAAAATATGGGGCGCATTTTGCTTCCACGTCTGCTGCTTCATTTCCCCTTGAGATATGATCGTCCCCTCTTGTGTGTGCTTGTCATTTCACTATTGCTAGTCGCTCTGGGTAATGTATGACATTACCTAACCTACCCAAAAGAAGTGTGTGCTGCACTAGGTATCCATCAGTACATCTGAAGCCCCTCCTCATCCAACATGACTATAATGCAGTATGGAGGTCAAGTAGGATGAATCTGAAAAACATTGTCACTTATTTTCCCCTGCTGTGCTCAAATGCCAAAATTAATGCTTCTTGCTCTTCTGCTTGGGCTGAGTGATGTGATGGCAGTCTTGTACTCGGCACTACCTCCTCACTAGTCCCATCTTCTCTCAGTCTCACTATTGCTGTTCCAGTATGTCTCTCCCCATCTGTCTGGTCAATTGTTGATGATCCATCAATGTAAAGCACATCTTCTCCCTCAAGGCATCCTCCTGTACCTTGCATGTGTCACTGAATTCTTCCAGGTTTGCTCTACAGTCATGTGGGTAGTCACCTTCCTCTAGAACGTCGTCAATAAATGTTGCTTGGTTAAAAGGTCTACATATCACTACCTTGAGAGCTGGGTTGGATAGTAACACCTCATAACTTGATAATCGCTATGTTGTCAGTGTGCTCTTTGGTCTTTCGAGTATCTCAAAGAGAGCATGCTCCATGTAAGAGTGGTGCTGCATCCCACTGTAATCCTCATTGATTTGTCCACGGTGAATACGCTGCAGACAATGCTTGCTTGCATGGATAGTGTCATCTCATTACTGGGTCTAGCTTCCCGCTGTAGTATGCTAGTGGCTTGCGCCCCATCCTAGTCTTCTTTGTCAGTACTGTTGTCATTGCCACTCCATCAGATTTGGAGAACAGGAAGAATTCCTTTTGAGATAATGTGGAATCCATAACAATGGAGCTGTGCATACAGCTTGCTTCAGCTCTGTGATTCTCTTAGTGCAGTTAGTAAGGGTCTGGTATATGTGCTGTAGTCAAATACCCATGCCCTGCAATAATTGCCTAATCCCAAGAACTGCAGCATCTCTCTGACTGTTGTGGGATTTGCTGTCTTACGTATTGTCTCCGCCCTCTCTGGCGTCACTCGTCGGCCATTTTGAGAGATCATCTGTCAAATGTACAGTACTTCTGACTGGCCTAGTAAGATCGTTTTTATGTTGTGCTGTGTTCCCCCTTGTTCCCCTCTCTTGCCTAGTCGCGCTCTGAAACACTTGTGTACGAGCGCGATACAAATAAAATATATCATATCATATCAATATTGCATTTTGGCCTTCTTGATTTTGTATCCCTTGTTTGCTAACACTGTCAGCATTTGTACTGAGTCATTTCAGCACTGTGCTTCTGTCTTGCTACAAATCAATATGTCATCTGCGTACTGTATGACCATGCTTTCCATCTGCACATTGCCTTGATCCATCTGAAGGACCCTATTGAATATGGATGGTGTTTCACAGTACCCTTGATGAAGTCTTGTATGTTTCCACTTCTTATTTCTATATACAAATTAAGTCAAGTCTTGTGAGTCTGGGTGTAGTGGTATAGAGAAGAAAGCATTCTTCAAATCTATGACCATGAAGCAGGCAGCTCCCTTTGGGATACTGTGCAAAATTGTTGCTGGATTTGGAACTAAAGGATATTCTGCTTCTTCAATACGATTAAGAGGGCACAAGTCCTGTATGTCACTCCACGGTCCCCTGTTGCCTTTTTGACTGGGTACACGGATGTGCTGCATGGTTATTCTGTTGGCACTAAGATGCCTTGCTTCACTATTGCTGCACGGGTCTCATAGTTACCTTTGCTGCCTCTCTTGAGAGTGGGTATTAATTTACTTGCGGTAAAAACACTCCTTGTTTCTTCTTTATCTTCACTGCTCCAACCTCCTTCAGAAGCCCAAATCATAGGGACTAGTGGTACTAGTACTAGTGGTACACTTTGGCCAAATCCTCCTTGAGAAAGGTTGGTGGCACCTTCAGTGTCATCACCATTCTGTGTGGTATCTCTCTGTAATTTATCCTCACCCAATAGGTGACGCTCATTTGAACACCATCTCATGGTCTGATCTGTTGACCCTGATAATTCTTCATCTTTGACTGTGATCAACCTGTATCCTTCAGCTATGATGATCACTGCTTGTCATGGTCACCCTGTGTCATCTGTCCCATGCACTGCAATCCACTCATCTCCCACGATTACTGCCTCTATTTCCAGTGGCACTATCGTACCTTCCTCTTCAACTAATGGTATCTCAGGCCTGAATAAGTACTCATTTGCAATGCCCCACATCTTTCCCTAAATCCCTGGGAGCCATGCTATTGCAATCTCAGTCCCATATTGGAACAGCTCCTCCTCCACTGGCACCACACTCTGTACCTTTTGTCCACAATAGGCTCAAATGATTTCCCTTACATTGATAAGGTATATCCCTTGTGTGGTGCATATTATCCCCTTGTCCGTGAATGAAATGGTTATGTTAAGTTTGCTCCTAATGTCTCTCTCCAGTATGTTTACAGGTGTCTGTCAGGAGTAAAGTAGGGGCAAGGATACATCATGTTCCCCTACAGAAAGTGTAATATTGTTGGTGAAAGGAACCACTTCCGTAGCCCCAGAGAATCCTTGAGCATTCATGGCATTGCCTGACAAGCTATATTTCCACTCCTGGATGCAGAATTTAGTCACCCCAGTGTCCACAAGAAAGGAAAATGTTTTGTCAACTATTGTCACCCCTATGCATTGCTCGTCCACAGGGTTCGGTTTAATCGACAGGATGGAACACATCAAGTCCATCTGTGGGCTCTCCTATTGAGGTTTTAAGGACATCCTGTTCCCCAGAAATGGGTTGTTCCCCACAATGGTGACCCCTCCAATTTCCTAATGGGACCTGTTGCTATGGAATATGTGAGGGCCACTATCCTGTCATTTGACTGTGCCCCTTTCTTTACCTGTGATATCTGCTGTGCATGCATGCTGTGTGTTATCCTGTGACTGTGGCACATGTGGTGCCTAAAAATACTGCAGAAAAGGTGCTTGCATCTGTGGTGCCTGTGTCATGGACTGGTGTGGCTGCCGGTATTCTTTTGGTGCCTATCCTTGTTGTTGTGTTTGGGCCTATGTATAATATTTTGTCCAATTGCCCTTGGTATGCTGGATGGTATTTCATTCCCCATTCTGTGACATCTCCCTGCTTCTGCACACTCTTGAAATGTGCTTTATTTGTCTCCATACCCAGCATTGTGGTGGTTCCCTCCCCTCTCCTTGGAAACCCCCAGAAAATCCCCCTGGGGCCTACTTCATCTGCTGCCCGTATCCTCCTCGAACCCCCCTGGAGTTCCCCCTTAGTTGTGTTGTAGCTGTGATCTGTACCTGTGTCTTCTAGGTGGCCGCCCTCTTCCTCAAAACCCATATTGCACATTCCCCACCCCATGAATCCTCCTCCCCTGCGGGCGGTGGTGTGCACTGCATCAGTGGTGTCCCTTTTCCTTCCGTGCTCGTCAGCACTGCCCCTTCCATTACACGTGTAGATAGCTTCCTCTGTACTAACTTTGCTTCCTCGTGCTTTTTCTCCTCACCCATTTTCTTGTAGCAGCCAACCATATTGTACTATTGTACGCTGTATTTCTGCCCAGGGCTTTACTTAAATCCCCTCTAAATTTCTTGAGTTGCTTTTGCACCTTGCTCTGGCAACCCTTGGCATAATATGTGATAGACTAATGCTACTGTTTTGTCCCACGGTTCTCGAGTTTCAAGGCGACAAAGCTCTTGAATCGTCTGAATATAGTGTAAGGGGGCTTCGTTTTCCTTTATTATGCATGCCATAATCGCACTTATGTCTGACGTGTCTGGGTATTGTGTCTATAGAGGTTCCCGCCCTTCTCCATACATCATCAGCTGCATCCCCAATGATTGCCACTAGTAGCCCCTTTATGTCCCCACTGCTAATTTCTGTGCCACTGTCATTCTTTTCATTTTGTATATCTACTTCCCCGCAGCTGCGGATGATGAGGGTAGCCTACATCTCAAGTTCTTTTTTGTCTATGTGCTTCCATGTTATATATTGAGGTTGCCCCTCGCTTTTCCAGTAGGGCCAACTGCGTTAACCTGATCTACCCATTCACTCCTCGTGTCAGCCTGATCTGTCGGCGTATTTAATATCAGTGTATGCTTTCACTGGCTCCCCTTTCTGTCACCCTGGGAGATCCCTAAGCCTGTGTACATAAGTAATGAGGTCATCTATTTTGCATAAGAGATCCCTCGACTGCTCTGCCCGATTGTCCTTGCCTCCCTTAGATCCCCTTGTGTCTCTTCCCATGTACTAGGTCACACTTCTGTCTGCGCTTTTTTCCATTGACTTATGCTTGGGTTGCCCGCTTCCCTCACCCTCACTTCCCCTTGCATCCTTGTCTGAATCAGTGTCCATATCACTGCAGAAAGTCTCCTAGAGATGGGGACTTCCCCATCAAGTCATTATTGTCTCTTTCTTTGAATGACCTCATGTCTATTCTGTCCGATGATGTAGCAGTCCCATCCCGTGTGACAGTGCTGTCTGGCTCTGTTTGCCGGCTTTCTTCCAGTTTGTCATCCTCCACACTCATTCCCCACTTTGTCCTTATGTCTCTGATCAGGCGCTGCCCATCTTTCTTGCGCATGCACTCTCTTGTGGGTCACACTACTTCTCTTTTTTCTAAAACTTGCTTTTCCTTATCATTTTCTTCCCTTCATCTCTCTATCTCTGCGAGCTCCATCCTCCTCTTTTCTCGCTGCTCACGCTCTTGTTCTTCTTCTCTTTGCTTGTCTCTACCTACTCTTTTGCGTCTTTCCTCTGCTTCCTTCTCCCCTTTATCCACTTCTTACATTATCTCGACCCAGCCTCTTGCTTCATGACCTCCCTTAAGGCCCTCCACCTCTTTGGTCACCCCTGATGCTTCTCCTGTTGTCTTTCCTTCTAATTTCAGAAGGATCTGTCCCCCTACCCATTCATCCACAGCTAAGTCCACTAGCCCATTGTTAGTGCTTGCCTATGTCTCGCTGAGCACCCCCTTTCCACTGTCTGTCTGCCCAACCCCTCTCTGCCCCTCCTCCTTGGTATATGGTGGAGGTTGAAATAATGGATTTGAATACTGTTCTTCTGCATTTAGCTCCCATAGGGGGTAAAGCCTTTGCTCCTCCTCTGTTTCCCCTTCTTTTTAGCTCACAGGAGAAGGTGGGGGAGCAGAGGGCGGGGATGCTGGCCCTGGTATCTCCTGCTGACTCAGCATCCATTGACATCTCGCTTCTTCCCCCTCGCCCTCCTGGAACATCCTCCAGAGCTTAAATATCACCATACGATTGGCTAACTTCTTCCCCTTAAAGGTGTACTGTAAGTGTGTCAATAGTGGTTGCTGCACATCTTTAGAGAAATGTCAGCATTGCTGCCATGGCTTAGTCAATTTACCCTCTGTGCTTTTCGTCCATTCCGAGCTATATTTACAAATCTTGTCCTCATAGGGTGGGAGGGGCTTACAAAAGTGCTGTAGGGGCGTTTCTCCCCCGCACTTCCCTTGATACATTGCGTTTATTCTTACTTGACCTCAAGTCAAGGTTTTCGACATTCCACTGCTATAAAAAACACAATAATGACAATTCTTTCAACTGCAACCTGTCAGGTGTGCTCCGTGCACCGCCCTTCCACAATTCTCTGCTTCCTCAGGCAAACCCACCAATCATGCGCATGTGCCTTCCGCGCACTGCCACTGGACAACCTCCTCTGTCAATCTAAAGTTTCTGAACACCGCTTCCACAACACCTTGTGCTTTCCAAGTATTATGCACAGGCCTAACGGGTGAAATCACCTACTCACTGAACAAGGTACTGCTAGAGATCACTTACAGTGTGCACAATGCTAAGGTCTCACTTACAGAAACATGTATATATATTTTTTTTAAAACACCTGAACCCACAGCTATCTTCCTGCCTCTTAACAGGGATACCAATATTCTTTGTATTCAATCTGTATCTGCAGCGTTGCCTTGCAAATAAAATGCCTTCTCGAGACTTAACCAAACGAACACCTTCCGCAATCTAGTCCAGCTCCCTCTGCTAAACCTTACGGGGATAGCGTCATCTATGACCCGAGGTAAAATGCCCAACTCACAGGGAATCCAATAGTCACACAACTTTTCCTCTCAGTACACTTAAGTCAATAGTCTAGGTTATTCACCAGAACTGTTCCCTGAAGACAGAATGTGCCCTACCCACAGAATTGACATCTACCTCCGATCTTTTCCCTAAACTTGACAATACTCAACACTACTAGACATTACTTGACAATAATCCAACGGTACTCAACAATACTCAATACCACCCTCGCACCCCCCATTACTGTCACACTCCCCTTAGTTTTTGTGTGGCTTGATCAATATTCTGTGATCTGCTGATGCTGTTCGGCTGCCGGATCTCCAAAAACTGCCACAACACCCTTCTGGCCTGCTGGACTCCTCATGGATCACGGGCAGGATATTTCTAGGCTGATTCCAGACGGCTTTTGCACGGGGTGTGCTTTCCCCATCTTCTCGAAACCTATGTAGTGTCCCGCAGGCACTGAGGAGGGAGAGGCGACTTTGTGCCGAACAGGCATAGCCTAACTGTCCTCTGCTACCAACTTGTTGGTTAGAAAACTGATATGTCACAGGTCTGGCTATGGCTAAGAGATTACCTGTCCGGCTCCCAATGGCCCAACAACCCTTTCCCCAGAATAAAGGGGGACTCAGGCAAGGGCAAGTTAGAACTTTGGTTTATTACACTAACCGACAGAAACCATACGGGACAATCACAATTCCCCACCAGTTCCAATTCCACAAGAAGCATTTCCCCATTTTGTCACCAGATTGCATCATCACCTGGGTCCTCCCCCAAAAAACCTATCCCATTTTCTGGTTGTGCTCGGAGTGAAATATGGTATCGATCATCTATAGGCATTTTAGTTGATTGGCCTTCTCATGTCAGGCAGATAGCCTACCCCTTCCCCATGAAACTATCTATTACATTGTTGCAGGGTCACACACTTACCATTCCCCCTTGCACTCTGCCATCAACCGCTGGATTTCTGTTCCATGATTGGTTATTGTTAGGAAAGATTGTATGCAGTACCCTGTGGGTGCACTACAACAACCTTGACCTCCTGGCAATAGGGACCCAACATTTGGTATAAGTTTGAACTACACAGGTTGGTAGTGTGGCTGAACAGCCAGGCTTATCTCAAGAGGAGTCAATGTGAGCAGTAATGTTGTGATACAGAGTTTCACAGTTGTGATGCAGAGTTTCACAGTGATACAGAGTTTCACAGTAAATATACTCTGTGATACAGAGTATATTTTATTCAAATATATTCTTACACTCAAGGTTTCTTGATAAAACAATTATTAATTTATTTCTCAGTCAGGTGTATAAGCCTTCTTCAGAAGGGAACAATATATGAAACACATAATATACATCAAAATACACTCTGCTTCTCTAAATCAGATGATACCCATTGGGAATAGCACACAGACACTTCCTACACCCTCAGGTGACTTAAATAGCTTGGGCACTGTGGACATTGATTTATCACTGGTACATTTAGAGCACTACTGAGTTTGGTGTAAAAGATAGACGAGAGGAATGAAACAAAGGTTAACAATTATAATTCACAAACTGGTAAGTACTTTTGAAACCTTCCAATGCAGAGTAAAATTAACCCTTTACTGGGGAAAGGCTTAAGCACAAAGTCAGAGGTAAAGAAGAGTCACTCGGGGAGCCAGGACAGCCAATGTTAATTGCACAATGTCTAGGGTAGCTGAAAATCTTCTTTGCGGGTAGATAAAAGGTCTTGCACACTGTTTTATAAAAGTTTGTAGAATATAAAATACTTGAAGGGCCACAAGTTTGGAGGCTTTTGAGGGGCAAAGTGATAGCAAATCTTCAAGGTAACCAAGACAGGTCTCAACTGAGAGCAAGCAAGGCTACAAAACAAGAGGTAAGTTCTCTTAGACTTTACAGTACCTCTGGTTAGAAGAAATGGTTCCAGCTGGCTTCTGTTCCTGTACAGCTATGCAGATCCTGGTGATCCTGGGCCTCAGTCATGGGGACAAGAGGGAGGAAGTCTGGGGACTACAATGGGAAGGTCAATGGCAGCAATGGGCAAACTTTGATTCAGCATTTCTCCAGTGTTTCAGCTCCTCACGCCTGACAGCAAAGAGCAACACTGCGGTTCTTGGATACCACTCTGGACTTTCCTCGCATCTGGGGTCCAGCACTCGGTTGAGGTGGCTCAGGCTTGGTCAGTCCTGCTTCAAGAAAGTCCAGAGGATCTTCCTGGCGCTCGGGTTCGACTTAAAAGCAACACACACAATCTGGTGTTCCTCTCCCTGGCACTTCTGTTCCAGCAGCATCAGCAGTGGAAGTACAGCCAGCTCGGAGAGGATGTCCAGACAGGCTTACTTTGAAGTTGATTGGTCCCACCAACTCAAGGGGAGAAGTTGTCCTTGAAGGGCTTCTCTAGTCAAGGCAAATTTGGAGCTTCAGCACACCAGCAGGGCTTCACTGGGCAAACCAATGGTCCAGGAGTTGAAGCAGACGTCTCTTTCAAGTTCTTCTTCGGATTCCTTTGTCCAGTGGTCAACTCTGCCTTCCAATCCAAAAAGCATCGCCTTTTATGCAGGTTTCTCCCATTCATTCCAGCCTAACTATCAATCACACAACAGCAGCTGGTCAATCATCTTTGGGTGCATTACTGTAACCAGGGTGATTAAGCACAGGAAGTTGTGGGCGACTGCCTCACTTCCGGCCCCTGTGGATAGGGATGACACAAATTATTCAAAAAATATTACAAATTTTAATCAATCAACACATAGTACATCATTGTATGTATTGCTTTTAAAAAAACATAAGTGTCAATTCATCATCAAATATTTCATATACTCAACTTTCATACACAATCCCAAACTCACACATTTATACTGTCATTTGTTAAAAAACAAATTTGGCGAATTATAAATAATGTATTGTTTTCCTAATACAAGTATTTCCAAATAGTGATTATCACAAGTATTTACGGCCCAGTCCTTATTTTTAGGTGCCTTGTTTTATCTGATTTTTTTAATTAACCAGAATGTTCACATAATCGACGACACGTGCTTCAATCCACATTAACAGAACTGACTGCCTTTGATTTTCAAGACCTTCTTCAGGACGTAGGGTAAAAACTATTAGGTCTGCCCTTATATTCGGAATGTTATAAGCCACATTCAGATCTAAAAAACATACATAAAACACCATCAGTATTCGTTGTCATCCATTATTACTTTTTTAGGTGACTCATATTGTCACAATGTGTATAATATATATAAACACATCTTTCTACTCACCCCCTTGTGTCAATTCAAGGGATGGCGAGTAGATAGTTGTAGCAAATCCTTCACGGTGTCTATGGCTTTGTTAAGACCCAGTGAAACAACAGAGGTGCTACTCAATTCTCTCTATCTATTTCTTTTTACTACTTCTTCATAAAATCATGGCAATATAAACTTACAGTTTCTACTTATTCGTAGCCACAAGGTATAGATTTTCAATGTTCTTGGGTGTTGCCAAATTCCCTCCTGCTCCCGATACCTACAAGCGCCAAAACATTCTAATGTATCTTTGATCTCTTTATCTATACTGTTTACAACTTCTGGTAACCATAACATATAAAATAAATGTGTTTACTCACCCAAATACCTATTCAAGCTCTGTGAATCGGGTTATTGTGTTCTTTCAGCCTAGTCACATAAATCCATCAACGATGGTTAGTGAAAGGAATCTGCCGGGATATAAACGTAATATCCACAGTGATTTATTCGTATTTTCATACACCCATCTCCAGTGCTAGGTTATATTTATGTATTCATAATTTCTTGTAAACACCCATCTCCAGTGCGAGGTTATATTTATGTATTCATAATTTCTTGTAACCACCAAAGTATGGATAATTAAAACAACAGTTTCTACATGGGTATCCTAAGGAGGAGGAGAGGGATCCCGCCCTACACTCATAGCAAACATAGACTGCTGCATTTGAAAAACAGTGGTCAGGGAAATGCTGCTAGCGCTACATAGTAGCGACACCATGCCACTGATTTGTAATGTTATAAGCATGCCCCCGTGACTAATAGACACTGCAGAGTCGCGGCATCCTGACACCGATGCTCGAGTGCTCGTTCGAGTACCTGCTTGCATGTCAACATCTCTATAATCTATGTAGGTGATTCACCCGCTCGAAGGTGCACAGAAAAGATCTCCATTTCATAACAGAAGCTGCATGCGTTCAGCGTTAGGGACTGGGAGCATACCTTGAATTGCTTAACTCCCCAGCGTACCGCAACAATCTCGCCGTGGCCTTCATATTGTTCTGGCAACATAAACAAGGGACTGCTGCTTTTTAAAGCCCTTCCCAACCTAGTAAACAAGGAAAAGGGACATTCTACTCATTCATGCTGGCTTCATACTAGAAATACTGTGTGAAGCCATCCTGGCGTGTGTGTTGGACTGCCACATTTTTTCATGTGTCTGTACCCACCAGACCACCTAGTCCAGTGTCTGTTAAACACATAGCCTGTGTTCAAATCACAGCAAAATAAACATTACAATAAAATAAAAGAAAGTTAAAAAAAATACAAAAAACTACAATCGCAGAGAAGATTACAAGCGTGGTCCCATTTCCCAAAGTATGTATAAATGTTCAATCTATATTGCAAAATCTCTCTTTACTTAACGGTGGCAGGATCTAAATCCTCAGATATACCCGCCACCCTGCTGAGTGGTTTATTTTGATATTAGAAGTCAGTTGTGTGGTGCTGTTAATCAAGTGAGACTGGCCCACTCTTTCTGATGTAAGTATACATCTATCTAGTTCCTCCGAAAGAATCTACACAGAAAATATTACATACCTCGTACGCCCTAAGTGTCAAGTAAGTTATCTCTTCTCCTGTGGCACAACATACATCCCTGAGTGCATATAGTGAATTATCATAATATGTATTACATTTTTTGTGATTAAAGCGTTCCACTCAACTGATAGGTTTAAACCATTCCACACCGTGTCCAGGGTGTAGATCCACCGTTGTTCAATACGGTGCAATATTGTGCCCATATCACCACCTCTCATATTAGTTTTTACATGCTGCAGCACAAACCATCTTAGGTCCGTGTCCTTGTGTTTAAGTTTCGTAAAATGTTCCACAAGGGGCTTATCTGCAATGTTATTTCTAATGCAGCTCCTATGTTCAGATGTGCGCTGTCTCACCTCTCGTGTAGTTTTGCCAACACAAAGTAGTTGGCAAGGGCAAAAGATCACATAGATCAAATTTTTCATTGGTGTGGCAGTTCATTTTCCATATGTGGTCACTATAATGGACCGCTCGTTTGCTCTCAGTCAGTGGACATGCCACACATTTGGCGCATTTGTAGTGTCCAAGAATCTGTGGTAACCCCCACTGTGTAGTGATAGATTGTTCTTTAGTGGGATCCATATAGGTGTGGAACAGTCTTTGTCTAAGATTCTGGTTCCTCTTAAATGCAAACATAGGTTACTGCAATAATGTCCCTGGTTGTTTCACTAGGTCCCAGTGCCTGTTTATAATCCTTTTAACATCACTGCTAATAGGATTAAATGAAGTAACACAAACTAGGCGTTTGTTCTTTTGTTTTGCTCGGGTGATTAGACATGTCTCTCGGTCAGTGAATTCTGCTCTCTTCAGATGGTCTTTCACCATCCACCTCGGATATCCCCTCGTTTCCAGTCTATCTTTCAGTTGTTCATCATGAGTTTTGAAATCGTGAAGGATTTTCTCCAACTATCTACTCGCCATCCCTTGAATTGACACATGGGGGTGAGGAGAAGGATGTGTTTATATATGTTATACAAATGTGACTATATGAGTCACCTAAAAAAGCAATATGGGATGACAATGAATACTGATGGTGTTTTATGTATGCTTTTTAGATCTGAATTTGGTTTATACCATTCTGAATAAAAGGGCAGACCTAATAGTTTGTACCCTACGTCCTGAAGAAGGTCTTGAAAATCAAAGACAGTCAGTTCTGTTAATGTGGACCGAAACACGTGTCGACGATTATGTGAACATTCTGGTTAATTAAAAAAATCAGATAAAACATGACACCTGAAAATAAGGACTGGGCCGTAAATACTTGTGATAATCACTATTTGGAAATACTTGTATTAGGAAAACAATACATTATGTATAATTCGCCAAATGTGTTTTTTAACAAATGACAGTATGAATGAGTGAGTTTGGGATTGAGTATGAAAGTTGAGCATATGAAATATATGATGATGAATTGAAACTTATGTTTTTTTAAAAGCAATATATACAATGTTGTACTCTGTGTTTATTGATTAAAATTTGTAATATTTTTTGAATAATTCATGTCATCCCTGTCCACTGGTCCACCTTTTGTTTTGCAAATACTATATATTTTACCTGAAGGACCAGGGATTTAGTGCAGGTACACCCCTTTATTTTGAACCTCACTTCCTGCCCCTGCCAGACATACTGGAGCCAGAGCCAGGGTTCACTCCTGAATACCGCCAAAGACAAAAAGAACAAAGGGACCGGACATGGTTTGGTGTGCAGAGGAAATCTCAAGAAGGACCTTTCCAACAAGAAATGGTGAAAAAAGTAGACTGGGGCCATTTTGACAAAATGGGCACCCATGGGTGCTTTACTGCAGCTGCGAACGTAGCCCGCAGTAAAAACACACAATGATAGTAAAAAGTAAACCCCTGCCACCAGCCATCAATTGTAGAAAGGGTAACATAAAAATATTACATGAGAAATTAGACAAAGGGGATACTAAGTAAACCCTTCAGCAGCCTATGCTAAAATAGTGTGTGCTGGGTCTAAAAAGTTACAAAATGTAAGGTCAGGTTCACTGCTCTTGGAAACAGTAGTTTCACAAAGAGAAGGTATTTAATCCGTTGGTAATTCTAAGAGACTTCCCTGTGCCACTGCACTGAAGGTGTTGTGTGTCATAATGTAAAGATGATGCCTATGGAGTTTTTCAGTCTCGAAACCATAAAGAAATACAGAAACCACATTGAATTGAAAGTACAAAGTCCCACAGTTCAGCAAAACAGCTGGAGGTCACTAAGGTGGGAGGAATTTAGCACTAAACTGAAAATTCTCCCTAACAGTTAGATCTGGTCTCCCCAGGCCTGGCACCTAGTTCGTTTTTCAGCCCTCTGTACACCTTTTCAAGGTGATGTGGAATGGCTATGTGTCCCAGATGTATCTGGTAGTGACATCACTCTTGTCTATGATAGTGGGCTTCATGTTGCAAAATTTGTTTCACTTCTTGTCTGGGTTGCTGAGAACTGTTTTGTCTTCCCACCGCGGGTGAATACCCATTGTCTGTTTCGGCCACATCACGTAGTTGTGGACCACAAAATCAAACTCTTCAGGTGTACATTCATGAGGATTTATTCTGTTTTCCTGCAGCTGGCTCCTTGTCGTTTGAAGCTTGGAATGTGCTTGTTTATCTCTGACCTTGGCTGTGAGTTCCATCTTCCTGCTTCGTTCGGCCTGAGTCTGCCTCCCTCGTCTGGTGTCCTGCAGTTTAAGGCCTTCTGTGATTTTCGTTAGACTTGTGATATGATTTTTTACATACTTATATTGTGCTATGTTTCCTATAGGTTAGTCGTAAATGGCACTACCAGGCTCCACATATACTCTTGTAGTTCCATAGGGTCAGTTGCCATAAGCATCTGCAAGCTTGCTCAGGATCTCGTTGTTGCCCTACGTTAGCGTTGCTGCACTTGGCTAATAATAAAAGCTTTGACAGTATGTATATGTATTTGTCCTCTATCTACAGAACTATGTAAGCATGTTCTACACATATACGAGTGAGTGTTTGTGTAGGCTGTGCATGGTTGCGAGTGTTCTTCATGGCTAACACAGCTATGTCGTGGTGTCACTAATGATGTCAGCACAGTGGTTCTTCAGCATTTAGTCAATGCATTCCATTATGGTGTTTGGATCCATGATGATCGTCGAGTCACCTGTATCCATGAGGACATGCACTGGATGAGGTTGGAATGGCTGTCTGAGGGAATACCTCACTGCATACGTGTCAGTCAGTAGTGCACTTGGGGGTTGTCTGAATAGTGAGGGACTTCAGGCGTTGTTTACTCTTTGGGCTGTCATGTTCATGGGTTGAAGAGGGGCATTCCTGGCACCCTCTCTTCACCATGTCTGCCCCATCTACATCATCTGAGGAGTGCAGAACCTCCACGTCGAGGCAGGGGGAAGCCAACTTCACCTCCACCGACGTTGGCATCCTGGTAGATCTGGTCCTGGGCGCCTATGATGCCCCCTTCAATCCAATTCCGCGGCTGGGCAACGATGCAAGGCTGATGGTCTGGGACGAGATCATGGCTGCAATTTAAAAGCACAGGGTATGGCAGTCTGCCCCAGGCACACAGTATGGAAATGTCGGGACAACCTCAAGACCCGTGGCCATTCCAAGGCAATTGTAATTGTAATTGTAATTGGTTATTTATAATGCGCTTAATACCCAGAGGTTTCTAAGCGCAGACCCGGGGATCGAACCTGTGTTGTTCTGCATCGTCTTGCTTCCAAGAAGAGTATGTTGCCCCTGAGCTATCCTCTCAAGTCCAAGGTGGTGGCAGCCCACAACACGGAACCCACCGTGGAGGTGTACTGTGTACTGCCTGCCATTGGTTCACCCAGATTGAGATGCAGGTAGTTGAAAGGTTCTACCCAGACCTCCACTCCCAGTTCTTGGCCTGGGGAAGTCATCTGGATGATGCTGGTAAGTACCAATGTGGCACAATGCTCTACAGTGTATGTGTGGCACACATGTCTGCAGATGCCACATCGTGTTTGCGGCTTATGTGTGGTGTGAGACACAGCTAATTGCTGTGTCATTTCAATGCAAGCCATTTGGGGCATCAGACATTGTATAATGGCAGATTACCTATTAATGGCTTGTTGAACTTGGGCATTTGCAGTGTGTGAGCATGAAGCAAGTGCTTGGCAATGACAAATGTGGACATGCTAGGTTGTAGGCATGCAAGTGACTTGCATGATGTTCGAGTCCATGTGTGGCACACCTAACAGTGCCTCCATGCAGGCACATCTGCTGAGAGTGACACATGCGCATTGCTGCCTCCTGTGTATGTGAAGTTGATGCACCAACATCCCCAATACTGGTATGTGACCTCTCATCCCACTGCATTTGTAACACAAATGTATGTGTGCACATATAATATTTGTATGCTTAGCCACCTGACATGTTTAATTTCTTCCCAGATATGTCTACCGGTACATGTTGCTTGCTTGCAGGTCATGCTGTTGCATGTGCACATTGGTGACTGTGTTTGTGTGGGAAGGTGCCCTGGTAATGTTCCCATGCACATGGTTGCATGTAATTCTTGTGTTTGTTGTTCATTGGTATGGTGCAATGCCTGTTTTTGGTGATGTATTGTTGGTCACTGTACAATGTGGTTTGCTGACACGTGCATGTGTCGTTACTGTGATCGGGCCTTCATACTACACTCATGCAGCATTTGCATTTCAGTTTGCCTTGGCACGTACGTGTGTGTGTGCATTGCATGGGTGTTTGTTCATGTTTGGTAGTTGCTGCATGATTAGTCATGTTTATAATGTGTATGGCACACATCCATTGACAGCGGTTACTGATGCCAATGCTTTATTGCCCCAATTTTCAACAGTTGCTACAGTTCGTAAAGAGGGTGGAGACATAACTGCGGACCATAAGGGCAAGGACAGAACCACCAGATCTAAACGCAAACCCCGGCCAGACCGACTTGAGCCCACATCATCTGAGGGTGAGTTGGATGGGGGAGCGCAAGTTCCATTGAGTGGAGCTGCTGGGGGTACGTCCCAGGAGGTTGTTGTGGTGGGGGACTCCTCAGTGGCTGTGAGACAGAGTGCAGAATCGGAGGGGTCATACAGGGAGGAAGGCTCTCTGGTGTCATCCAGGGAGGTGGAGGGAGATGGATGCCTCCACCCAGACTCTCCTCCCCCTTGCAGACATGGGGATCACCCCTGAGATGAAGCATGCTCTGCTGGCTTGGATTGCACAGAGGATGGCCTCGATTTGTGATGATGTGAGAGCTTTGCGTTCCGAGCACTCAAAGAATCATCAATCGATGGCCTTCTGCCTGGGCCAGCTGGCAAGTGTGCTACTCTCTGGTGGTCTCTGTGTGCGGAAACATTCAGTTGCCCCCCCCCTCCAGTGCCTCCTTTGTGCCCCAGTCATCCTCCAGTTGGCATTCCTTGCCAGTTTCCATCACACCCCCCTCTACTCGAGTCCCACCAGCACTGCCCAGTCTGGTGGTGAGCATGTCCCTGGCTCAGGTGGAAGTCCCGGCAAGTACAGAGGTGGTGGATGCTGTGCCTGACCAGGCATCTGAACATGAACAGGCATCAGTGGGACAGATGGCACATCAGGACAGTGCTGGTACTGGTAACCCCATGGTACAACATCGAGACGGCAGGGGTACTTGCGCAGTGAACACTTGGCCAAGCAGCAGCAGTATATGAGAGGCCAAAGGCAACCCTCACAAGGCTCATCAACATCGAGGAGGCAAGCAAGGCAACAACATTCAGCCACCTGCAGGAGGAGCGGAGGCGCTTTGGTGTGCATCCGGATGAACTTTTGGATGCAGCTGATGGCGGAGAGGCAGCGGGAGAGGATGGCAGGGTTTGCTAGGGCAAGGGAAGATGTGACAGAGGTAAGGACACTAAGATGAGTTTCCATAATATAGGAGGCTTGCAAGGGTACAGAGGAGGAGATGTTGAGGGTGAGGGAGGGCAAGCAAGCCACCTAGGACCAGACAGCAGCCCGCCTCCAAGTGGAGGATGATGAATGTGACTCTGCCCTGGACGATGTCATGCAAGACTATTGAGCCCGCTGCCTATGTATATATTTTGTTTAGATTATTTGACTTTTTTATGTTTTTTCCCGTGGACATTTCCCCCTTCAACATAGTTCTTTCTGATAGTGTACATATTGCTAATGCAGTTTTTTGTTTGTTCATCAGACAGTTGTTGTTGTCTGTTCATGTGCTGCATTCTGTTCAGTTTCATGTCCTTATGCATTTGTTCTGTGACTGTCACATGGGTTAGGGACCTATCTGTGGATGTGTGTCATACACTCATCAATTGTGTAGTCGGGGGCAGGAGGGTTGGCTTCCAATGCATGGCCACCCACCAACATACATCAGGTACCAGCCAGTGGGTGCTCTTATGTCATGCTGCACTTCTGCCACTGGGATGCGTCACCATCACATGTGAGTTGGTTTATATGTGGCTGTACACAACATTCATCTGCTTGGCTCACACGCTGTCAGACTTTCTTCACATCACCCCGACACATGGCAGTTCAATTTGTGTTGGTTGCAGGGCATTGGAATGCTATGATTTCCTACCCGAGTCCTTTCATTCATTGATTATTGCTTGCTACTATGCACTCACATTACATGTGACGCTGTCCTATGAGTGATGTGTTGGACTTGTGTCCTCCTTGGTCATTCACCTACAGCACTTTGGGGCATAAAAATGGCGCATGGAAGCAATGAAACGGCACATTGAATTCCATTGCTTTACTGTGTCACAAGTACATGTTGTTTTCACTGTGTTGCTGGTGCTGCATTCTGCAGTCCTGTTGCTGTGTCACTGGTTGTGATGTACCAGGGAGTCCTGCGATGAGCTACAGACATGGATTCTGCATCAGTGTCCCAAGTTAGTAAGTCTATGAGTGGGGATGTGACCAATTTGCTTCATTTTGGTGGCTGGCCTCCACTTATAGGTAAGTTGTTGGTCAACATTGTACTGATGTAGGCGTTACGAGCCAGGGCCAGACTGTGGTGGTGTCGGAAGTGAGGGGGGCTGGTGGGTGGTGTGTGGACCTTTGGAGATGCCTGGAAGTGGCATCGGAGTTGAGGGGGGCAGGTGGGTGATGTGAGGACCTGCAGAGCTGCCTGGGGTGGAGTCAGAGGTGAGGGAGGCTAGTGGGTGGGGTGTGGACCTGTGTGGCTGCCTGCGGGTGGTTTTGGAGTTGAGGGGGGTTGGTGGGTGGTGTGAGGACCTGTGGGGCTGGCTGTGGGTGGTGTTGGAGCTGAGGGGGGTTCGTGGGTGGTGGTTGGACCAGTGGGGCTGCCTGGAGGTGGTGTTAGAGATGGGGAGGCTGGTGGGGCATGTGTGGCCTGTGGGGCTGCCTGGGAGTAGTGTGGGGGGCTGGTGTTGTGAGGACATGTGGGGATGCCAGAAGGTGGAGTTGGAGGAGAGGGGGGCTAGTGGTGGTGTGAGGATCTGTGCGGCTGCCTAGGGTGGTGCCGGATGTGGGGGGGCTGGTGGTTGGTGGGTGTACCTGTAGGGCTACCTGAGGGTAGTGTCAGAGGTGAAAGGGGCTGGTGGGTGGTGTGTGGCCCTTTGGTGCTGCCAGGGGCTGGCATCATAGGTGACGGAGGCTGGTGGGTGGTGTGTGGACATGTAGGGCTGTCTGGGGTGGTGTCGGAGTTGAGGGGAGCTGATGCATGGTGTGAGGACCTGCGGGGCTGCCTGAGAGTGGTGTTGGAGGTGAGGGGGGCTGGTGAGTGGTGTGTGGACCTGTGGGATTTACTGGGGGTGGTGTTGGAGGTGAGGGGGGCTGGTGGGTGGTGTGTGGAGCTTTGGGGCTGCCTGGGGGTGGTGTCAGAGGTGGGGGTGCTTGTGGGTGGTGTGTGGATCTGTGGGGCTGCTTGGTTGTAGTTTCAGAGGTTGTCATGGCCACTGGTCCAGAGCCATTACCTTTATACACCAAATCGTCCAAATGGACCCAGGCTCACAAGAAAGTGTGCTCTGCACACTTTATGTCTAGGGCACGTGCATCCAGGCTGGGCGTGGCCATTGGAAAGCATTGGAAGGCTCATGCAGAAGCCCGTGGGAGTGGTAAGGTGGAGCCACAAAGCGGGGCTAAGGGGGAGTGACTGGGGCCAGGCTATTTAAGACAGCCCCACTCACATGCAAGTGCTTCGCATTAGTCTGCTCTGTGCAGTGTAACGCTTACCGTCGTCTGAAGCTCTCTTACATGTTTCCAGCTTGGCATGCTCTTCATCAGGTTTTGGAACAGTATCTTCAGCGCGCATCTGACCGAACTCCAGCCATACCCATCACTCGAAGCGCAGATTACCTGATTCCACCTCTGCATCTTCAGCGTGCATCTTACCTGACTTCAGCCATACCATCGCTCGAAGCGCAGCTTACCTAATTCCAACTCTGCATCTTCGGCGTGCATCTTACCTGACTCCAGCCAAACCAATGCTCGAAGCAAAGCTTACCTGATTCCAACTCACCATATTCAGCACGCACCTTACCTGTCTCTGCAAACCCATCCTCTGCAGCGTGTAGCATCTTACCCGATTCCCGGGCCATCGGAGTCGGGCCGTATCCTCACCAGTCCCAGCATCCTCTCGGATCCATCCATCTGACACCTGCTGACTGGTTCTCGGATCGTTGCTCTCCATCAGACGCCGCCAGGCCATCCCTGCAAGAGAAAAGGAACACTAAGGTTAGAAACTGCATAGACATTTTACGACTGGCTATGCAACACATAAGCTAGGTGTACAACCTTAAAACCCTACTTACCTTCGAGTGGGGACCGCTCAACTCCCCTCTGGCACCGTTTGGACCTGTTTCCAAAGCTGTGACTCTGCGCGGTCATCTTTACACCTATTGGGGAGGGAAAAGACATAACAAGAATTATGGACAACAATCATTGGCAAAAGACATTGCAAAGGATACGGACAATAATCAGAGTTACGAACACTTACCTACAAAGTGGATTGGTCACAGCCGGTCTAGCTGCCACACTCACCAACCAGTGAAGCAACTAGGTCCATCAACAGCACCCCTGCGGATGAGAAGCAGGACGGAGAGGTCATCTTGACAAAGCAACCAGTGAGACCATATGGGAAAATGCACTCTGGAACGAAGGGTTTGAGGGGGATCGCAATTCAACTGCAGCATTCTCACTGCCGCTTACTTTCTCCCAAAGTCATTTCCAGTATCCAGAGCAGTCCACACTACACCAGCTGGGGGTGAAGGCTTATCCAGGGGAGCCAAGTCCAGGGAGGGCTCCAACCGTGCCCCAACGCCCTCGCAGAAACCAGGTGAGCGTAACAGAGGTGAGGGGGGCTGGTGGGTGGTGTGAGGACCTGTGGGGCTGCCTAAGGGTAGAGTCAGAGGTGAGGGGGGCTGGTGGTGTTGTGAGGATCTGTTGGGCTGCCTGGGGTGGCGTCGGATGTGAGGGGGGCTGGTGGTTGGTGGGTGTACCTGTGGGGCTGCGTGGGGTGGCAGCAGAGGTGAGGGGGCTACTGGGTGGTGTGAGGACCTCTGGGGATGCCTGGGGCGGCGTCAGTGGTGAGAGGAGCCGGTGGGTGCTGTGTGGACCTGTGGGGCTACATTGGGGCAGTGTCAGAGGTGAATGGGGCTGATGGGTGATGTGGGGACTGTGGGATGTTTTAACCCACTAGGCTCTGCCCTGCGACATCCCTGTGTGCTGATGGTGCAAGAAGCATCAAAATGGCTGCAAAAGCCCTATGACAAAAACTATGAAAATTGCGCTTTGAAACCGAAAAAGATGGCTGCCAGATCTACTTTGCCTGTTGTCAGTGGTGAAATGGCAACCTCACTCCTGAAACATGTTACCGGGCTGCCCACCAAGTAAAAATGAACACTGCAGGAAAGTCAGAGTTTTATTTCAAGAAACCCGGAAATTGCTTTTGAATCCCCTTTTCTTGGTTGCAGAAAATACAAAATAATGTTCCAAAACACGACAAAGCATCCTATATCTTTGCTGGATGTTACCCGCCACTTCATTTAAGGAATCAATATGAACACACAATGTCAGGAAAAACAGAATCTATCATCAAAATATCCACAGTAAAAAGTGTGCTTGCCTGTGAAAATCTGTCAAAATATGGGCGAAGTACCAGCGGCCGCCTGTGACTGTTTCAAAAGCCTGCATTTAAACTGCAAATTTGCACCATTAAGATCTAATGTCTTAAATCTAAGTGACCTGTCATTAAGAGGAACATAGGTTGTAACTATTTAATCTCCATGATTTAGAGACTGGAATCAGGGTTCTAGCTGCTTGATTAAAAATTGCAAGTTTTATTTTAAATTAAGAAAAATGTTATAAATTGACAGTGGATTTAGCTGAACTCAGAGTCACCAAACCAGTTTTCCCCAGCTTTTCCCCAACAAAAGGCATCTCTCCTGCTGCCCACCAAAGGCCAGAACCTCACATTCAGGTGTTGATTAAGAGGGGAGGAGATTTTGTGCTGCTGGTCCTGGGAGAGACAATGAAAATTCCTTGGCTGAAAGGATATGCAGATTGTAAGTGTCAACAACAGTGGCCTCTGCCAGAGGAAGAAGGTGGGGACTGCGCTTGAGCTAAATAAACCTTTGGAGGCGGGGATAGACATTTTTGTTGATTCTCAATGGACAGAAAGCATATTTTTGGAAAAGACTGATAAAGGACTGTGCAAATTTGTAAAAATTAGAGAACTAACAGCATTGTGAATGTGATTTTTCTGTGTACATTTAAAAAAAAAAAACTTTGTTTATTAAGGGAACGGTTCACAGCAAGACAATTCTCAAATGCAGTGCAACACAGCATGTGCATAACTTCGACAATGACATATATCTATGGCAATGAGGCAGGCATCGTCACCTAAGGTGACGGAGTAGGTGTTACATCAGCATCAGACATCAGATCACATAGGTAAAGATGTAACAGCGACCATATATCTTTTGGACGACAGGACGTCGGGACAGATAAGACAAAAAGTTCCTCATCGTCATTCACCATGCATAAGTCTTTCAGGAAGTTGGATCGGGTAGGCCCTGCGTCGGATTTCCAACATTTAAGGATGCAGCATTTGGCAATAACACATGAGATATTGAAAAACCTTCTCGTGGTTTCCTTCACCTTTCCAATGTCACCAAACAGGTATTTCAGGGGGGACAGAGTGGCTGGGATCGCCGTTATCTCCTCAAGGAGCTCAGCCACTTCTCGCCAAAAGTCTGCAATAACAGGGCACGACCAGTACATATGATACGCTCCAGCACCGGGGGCGCCACATTTCGAACATGCCCCTGTGCAACCCTCTACAAACTTAGCCAGCCTAGCCGGAGAGTAATGTAACTGATTCAGGATTTTAAATTGAATCAGTCGGAGTCCTGAGTTCATAGAGACCGATTTGGTGAGTTCACAATATCGGGCCCATCTCACGTCATCAATCTGGGTACCCACATCCCGTTCCCAGGTTTCTCTAATAGTGTTTCGTGAGGGGGAATGTGTTTGCACCAAGGTGTATAGTGACGAGACTCCCTTATTATGACCATCCGTCGTCACCACAGCTCTGATGCATTCGTGTGTCTGGGGTTCTGCCGGGACGGAAGGCCATCTAGCAGCAAAAGCTGTTCTCATGCAATAGTATTGAAGGCGCTTGAGCTGGCCTCCCCTCACTGCATCCACGAAGTCTGTGAGTTCACAAAACATACCATCGGGGAACATGTCTTGCATCATGAAAAGTTTATTTGGGTCCCAGGTTCGCTGAAGGGCCTTGTCAAAGGTCGGGGAAATACTAGAGAAGTTCCACAGGGGTATATCTGGGTCATAGGGGGTCTCCAGGCCAATTCTCCTGTAGATCCTGGACCAAGCTCGTGTGGTGGTGTATACAGGGTCGAATGGGCAGATGTTACCATAAGTGGGGTTCAGGAGCACAGATTGTATATCATTAGGGCGGACTGCATGCTTTTCAAGAAGAATGTGTGGGGCCGTGTCTTCGGGGTCAAACCAATGTTTTACAAATTGTGCCTGTGCTGCTATACAATATAATTCAAAATCAGGTGCCACAATACCGCCCTGTGA
This sequence comes from Ambystoma mexicanum, assembly GCF_040938575.1. NCBI lineage: Eukaryota > Metazoa > Chordata > Amphibia > Caudata > Ambystomatidae > Ambystoma > Ambystoma mexicanum. The sequence goes on along the minus strand of NC_090941.1, from coordinate 398,380,465 downwards.
GTATGGCTCCACCATCTTGTCCCAGCCCGGCCTAGCAGTTTTCCCGTTCCAAATAAAGGAAGACACTAATGATTTAAGTTTCCCAAAAAAGGGTTTACCGGGCCAAATCGGGATGTTGTTGAAGAAATATAAGAGTTTGGGTAGAACTACCATTTTAAGTAGGGCCACTCGGCCATCTAAGGACAGAGGGAGATTATCCCATAGTTGGAGCTTGGTCGTAAGGGTGAGAAGTAATTCGCCGTGATTATGCGAGTACAGCAGCTGTCTATCTCTGGCCACCATGATTCCCTGGTATCTTAGCTGCGTGGGGGCAGGCTTAAACCCTGTAATGTCAGATAGGTCACCTGTATTAGCGGTCAACGGAAATATTTCAGATTTTGGGACATTGATTTTATATCCTGAATATTCCGGGAACTCGTGTATATCAGATATAATGTGTTACACATTCTCTTGTGGGTCCCGGACATATAACAACATATCGTCCGCGTACAGTGTTAAGACGGATTTCTGAACTCTGTCCTGGCGGCGCAGAAGTTCAGAAGGCCAACCTAATTACTTGGAACAGGGTAACCTCTGGACAAGCCAGACCAATCAGGGTAGCGATCGTGGCGGTCAAGACTAGGTCTCAAGAGGGGTGAGGGTGACGGAAAGCCCGCAATGAGCACACAAAGCAAGGACACTTACAAACTACTCCAAACAGGTGTTATATTAAAAATATATGCACATTTATTCCAAGGCCTTTGCAACAATGACCGTAGCGAGAAATCACAATAAAACTCTAGTAAACCAACACATACCAAACCAATACAATATATATAAAAATACAAAACGAGTCTAAAGAGTTAGATGCACGAAATGTGTAGTCCACCTGGAAGGGGAGGAAAACAGGAAGTGCGAAATAATGATTAGCCCCAGTCCGCCTTCAGAGGCACCTAACTAAAAGGAAGTCCAAGCCCTACGGCCCTACGAAGAGTGGAGCCTTGTGCTCAAAAGTACCTGCACACGCTGGTGCCAACGGGCAAAAAGGGGAGTCTCTTCGAGGGAATCAGGCAGTTCAGTTTGGTGCACAAATGAAGAAGAACAGTGTTCCGCGACTCAAGCGCAGCCTCCACTGTGGGCAGAAGCAGAGCGCGAGTACAGAAAGGCGTGCTGTTTGACACAGCGGGGAAAAGCTATGGGCTCCTGCAGGAGGGTGACCAGTTCCTAGCTATGCTACTCACCGGTCCCCGATGCAAGCAGACCCAGGCTTCTCCACGTCAGTTTAAGTGCTGGCAGGTTCAGGGGAGCAGGGGACGTCTCGTCGTCGTGTAGATTCTTCAGCAGCAGAGTTGAGTTAAAGATGCCCAAACGAAGTGAACCCGCACAGTTTGTTACCACAGCAGGGCAACGGAGCGGCTGTGTGTATCTCAGCCAAATGTACACTACTCACTTCAGACCTGGGAATGCCAAGTGTACGAATCGTGTGAGAGTGACAAGGACTCAAAATACAACACAACCTGGTGGCGGTTACAGAGCAAGACTCCTGGGTAGGCTGGTCAGTCTGCTGGATGGCCCAGAGACACTTCCGAAGGCTTACGTGCAGGAGATGGTGAAGATGCCGAGAATAGCTGTCCCCGCTATTCCAAGGATCGAAGTACCAGTACAGGCCTTCTGGTTCGATCAGAGGTAGAAAGGGTTTCACAAGGCGACAGCAGTGCAGAGGAGCAGTCCTTCAGCGGGTCACCAGCGATTCCTCGGTTCAGCCTCGTGGTTGCAGGATACTTGGCTCCTATATTCCTTTGTTCGTGAGAACTCAGGAGATCGACATGGTAGTGGCGTTTCCAGCCCCCTCTTATCCACGGTTCCCTTTGCGCCAAAACGGAGGGGACCCAATGGGAGATCCGCTCATAAAACACTCACACCATACGTGGACCTATCACAGACCACGGTGGTCCCAGGCATTCACATCACCCTAGACTCTCTGGCACCCAGGATGTGTATTGGGACCAGACATCCCAGCCCACATCCTGGAGGCACACATAAGGCCTGTAGAAGCCCGCGAAAGCATCTGTGTTTCGTGGGAAAGTACATGCCCAAATAAGGAAGGTCCCGGGTCGGCTCGACCTGGGGAAGGTGAAGGGGGCAAGACGGTCAGCGGACAGGACAAAGGAGCCTCGTGGTCTGGCCATTTTGGGAGCCAGGCCAACATTTTGGGCTAAGCGCGAGAAACACGCTTAAAACGCCAAAAGGAGCTCAAAACACAAGAAACGATCGCTGCCACCATTCCCGTCCGTGATTCACTTGCACCGATCAGTTACAATCCAAAAAGAGTATCTAGGGCCTGTAGAAGGCTAGAGACCCAAGAGAGCAGTAACTTAGCTTACAGTGCCCTCTTGTGTCATGTTGCACGAAAGCTGCAACATGATAATGAAACTACGGAAAACAGCGTTTCCCGGTACTGACTGTCTTAAGGGAATGTCAGTTTCCCCGTAAGAATGGAGCGAAAGCCCAGAGGAGTGCGGCAGAAGGCTACACTTCTCTGGCAAAGTCTAGATCATGGTGAAAACAACAGCAAAAAGTTTAGGGGTTGCCACATGGAAGGAAAATTACCCACAATTAAGACATCTTTCCTAACATACAGTGATATGATTTGGGGAGGGCCAGTCATTCTGAGACCTCTATGCGAGTGGTGCTGACGGATATATTCCGCCATCGGTTCTATAGTGAGTGCAAAGGGAATGGACGAGAAAGGACAGCCCTGTCTGGTCCCTCTATGTAAATGGAAAGAAGGGGACAAGGTGTTATTAGTTAGGACCTTGGCAGATGGTTGGGTATATAGCAGCCGGACACATTTAATAAAATATGGCCCAAGTCCAAACCTCTCGAGTATCAGGAAAAGGTATGTCCAGGTGATGGAATCAAAGGCCTTTTCGGCATCTAGGGCCACTGCAGCCGCTTTTGCCTCTGGATCTATTTGCGCCAGAACATTAAATAATCGTCTCAGGTTTAGAGCTGTAGATCTGGTTGGTATAAAGCCAGCTTGGTCAGGGTGGACCAGGATTGGCATGTATGATAGGAGTCTGGTGGTCAGCACCTTGGCGAAGATTTTTGTTTCAGTGTTAATTAGGGAGAGGGGCCTGTAAGAGGCCATATCCTGTGCTGGTCTGCGTGGCTTCCGAAGGACCTTAATGACTGCTTCACGCATCGAGTCTTGAAGGATACCACGATTCTTAGCCTCTTGCCACACTTTCAGTAATAGTGGGGCCAGCTCACCCTGAAATTCTTTGTACAGTTCGGGTGTCAGGCCGTCTGAGCCGGGGGCGCGGCCACCGGATAGAGATGTAATGGCTGCAGTGAGTTCTTCAATAGTAACGGGTTGATCCAAAATGTTTCGTGTCCCTTGGGTAAGTGTTGGGAGATCGATGGAGTCTGGGTACCTGAATCTGTCTTCCCTGGTTCTAACATCATGGTCAGAGTACAGAGCAGAGTAGAAATCAGCAGAAGTAGAATTAATGTCCTTTTCTTTATTGACCGTGACCCCAGCCGGGTTTTGAATACTAGCGATTCTGTTAAGGTGCCTGTCTGTTCTAAGCATGTTAGCCAGAAATCGCCCCACTCTATTACTCTCTCCGTACCTGCGGGCCTTAGCCGGGGCAGCCATGTATAAGACTTCCCTGTTGGCTAGCTCATTGAATTCCTTGAGGGAAGCGTGAATCTTAGATAGGGTTTCCTTGTTCAATGCGGCGCTATATTCCGTCTGTAATGCATCTATTGTGGCTTCATCCACACCCAGTTCCCTTCTCAACGCTTTCAGCATACCCGTAGTCTTACCCAGTATAGTACCCCAAATCCAAACTTTGAATGCCTCCCATAGGGTAGCATAGGTGCTCACCGAACCCTTGTTCAGCTCCAGAAATTCCTCAATTTCAATATATAGTGCCTCACAGATATTGGGGGTCCCTAAGGATAGCAGAGGGCATTCTCCACCTTTTAGCCAGAGGTGGGGAGTCATCTAGGCTGATGTCTAGTGTTATCGGCAAGTGGTCCGAGAGTGTGTGGGGGTGTATTGCACAGTCAGTGATCGCCCCAGAGTGGGATGAACTAATGAACCAATAATCTATACCGGAGTGGGATTCATGAACAGATGAGTAGAAAGTGAATTTCCTCTCATATGGATGTAACGTGCACCATGCGTCAATTATATCGGTCTGTTCCATCATCTGTCTAACAGTTAGTGCTGCTTTGGACGGGGCCCTGGGGGAGGTAGAGGAATGATCCAGGGAGTGATCAAGTATCATGTTAAAATCCCCACCCCATATTATTTGCGCCTCTCCCGATGTGGACAACACATCGAGGATTGTGCAGTAAAATAGCGGATCATCTATATTGGGTCCGTATGTGTTAATCAGTAATATTTGCCATCCCGCCACCTCCCCCCATACCAACACGTATCTGCCTAGGGGGTCTATTTTACTAGAAAGATACCTGAAGCATAGCTTGGGATGTATTAGCATCAGGACTCCCCTGGACTGTGCCAAATACTCTGTGAAGTACCTATGAGGACCCCATCGTGGGAGGAATTTGGTATTGATACTCCCCAGCGCATGTGTTTCTTGTATCAGAAGGATGTGGGGGTCATGGCACGTAATGTATGCAGCAACTTTCCTTGCCTTGACTGGATTGTTGAGACCCCGAATGTTCCAGGAGAGTAGTCTAATGCTTAAACTACTTTTAGCCTGTGTCATAGTTGTCTATCGGAAGGAGCGTTTGCCAAGTATGACGCCATTGTCTCAAGTGATGTAAGAGTCCTGCTGGAAAATAGTCCCCTGATTTTAACTTTGTAGCATCCCCAACCATGCCTGGCATAACACCAGGAAAAACTTTTACTTTTACCTGTTTCCCCCGCCAACCCCCACCCGCATCTTCAACCCCAACCCGATGATGTATCCCATTAACCATAATTTAGGAAGTCTACTGGGGGTGTGAGCTGTACTCACGTGACCAACCACCATGGGGGGGGCTCACGGCCCTACGACAGCATATGGTGGACAGGGCCACCTCGCCGCCAACGGGTTATTGAACTTGTGGCAAGGCAGTGCGGAGTAAGTCTCATCAGCCAGCATGGTCCTCCGATTCCACCACCGGTCGGGCCGGCAAGTTGCGGTTAGTCTCCCGGCTCCCCGGGGGAAGCGGGATTGAGGCCTCAACATACATCATGGCCTCCGTAGGATTCTCAAAAAAGTGTGCTCGGCCTCCGTGTTGGATCCGCATTTTACCCGGGAAGACAAGTGCATATGGGATCTGGCGTAGCCTCAGCTGTCTCTTGACCGATTCGTAGGACCTCCTCAGCGTTTGCACATTAGTTGAAAAATCAGGATATATGTGTATCCCGTGTTCTTCATAATGTAGGGAGCCTTTTTCCCTGGAAAGCCTCCGGATAGTGTCTCTGTCCCTATAATTTAGGAGTCGGGAAATGATTGTGCGGGGCGGTGCTCCAGGCTTAGTAGGGGGGGCCAGGGTGTGATGGGCCCCTTTTACGAGAATATGATCGGAGAAAGCATCGGGGCCCCAGAGAGATTCCAAGTCCTCGCACTTATTCAGGGTTTTCTGCAGGTCACCCTTTAACTGGGCGATATTGCGGCTGTTTTGGGCTATCGAGTCCTCGTTTACTCCAATTCTGTTCTCCGCCTCTGTAGTGTGTGCACTTTCCTTGTCAACTCTTGCCTTCAGAGAGCTGATCGTGGCCCCTATATCGTCCAGTTTGCTGTTAACTGCCAGCAACACTGCTTTTGTGGCGGGTATGTGCAGAGGAAATGTGCCAGAGCGTCCCGGGAGGAGTCACAACAAAGGCACCCTCCTTATGATTTTATCAGCAGGGCCCAACGAGCGAACGCAGCTGGCACGTTGCCGTTGGCAAGTTCCGACAAGCCCCGTGGGGCTGTCCCACTCCGGGCCAACTCGGTTGTCAGTTAAGGGCAGCAACGGCTCAGGAAGCGGGTCGGACGACAGTCCGGGCACCCCGCTGAGGAAAAGTAATGGTCCGTCCGGGCTGGACTTGCAGTGTACTCCCAGGGGAGAGCCGGGGGCAGCAGGATATGTTCACCGGCAACCCCTGAAGTGTGCCGGGTAGGCGCCCGGCAGCAAAAGGCACGCAGCGCGGCTCCTCTCCTCTCCGGCCTGCAGGCGAGCTGACACCTCCGGCTGTCGCGTGATTTCTCTAGAACCGTGGTCCGGATATGCCGCCATCATGCTCACGGTGTAGGTTTCCAGTCCGATATCTCAGGATTGAGCCAGCGTTTCTGCAGGGGAATCAGTGGGATGATGCCGCAGATCTTCCACTGCCGATAACAGATGTTTATTGGCGTGTAGGTGGCCCTGAACAGGATTAATTTTATAGTAGGATATGTTACGGGCCGGAGCTCTCCCTTCAGGTGGCTATCGACGTCGTGCGCAACAGCACCCCCCCTTTGTGCACATTTTAAAAGTAGCCAGAACTCTGTGCGATGTTCTGAGAAGGCACAGCGACAATTCTGGTTTTGTAGCAATTGTATTCATGTCAGAAGCAGGAAACTTCATACAATTATGCCCAGATATCATGCGCACATATGTACAAAATTCTGGACAAATCAGATGTTGTATCCTGGATAAAAAGTGCTAAGAATTGTCAGATCCAGACCCAAGACGTCACAGCTACGGGGCTTGGAAGAATATTTGCTCCACAAAATATGTGATCTATGTATGTTATTGGTATAAAGATTGTACACATGTAAAGATGGATTATATCAAAAAGAGATTTTAAGTTCAAAAGGCAAAGGGGAGGTTTTCTCTGTCTCATGAACCGCATCATCATGATGACACTCTGTTTTCTCCTCCAATCAAGGGAGAGAGCAGACTTTAGCCAATAGACTACCTAGGGGGTGCGCCTAGGATAATACAACATACCCACCCCTTTATGAAACACATAAATAGAGGCAGTTTAGGACCTAGAAAAAGACACTGATCAACTCACCATCCCGAATTTGGCGAAGCACTTTGAAGGAGATACATCCATACTCCTTGTTCCAGATTCCAAAAACTTTGCAAGCAGAAAGGCTCAGAGCACAGCTGATCCACTTTCAGTTGGGCCTAATTTCCAGAACCCATCCCTCAATTTAAAGGGGGAACCAAAGAAACAGCCAGGCTGTGCTGTAACTGCTTGCCTGCCAAAGAATGATCTTCATAATTTAGTTTTTTTTTTTTAATGTTTTAGTTTGGTTTCAAACTTTTCCATCATTGTGCATTTTGTTCTTTGTGATCGAGGGGTGGAAGAAACGAAAAAGAGAAGAAAAAAAAAGTCTGAGAGTCTTCGGACGTGGTCAGACGTGGTTCAGGCGTTTCTTCCATTGAGTTCAAGGATGCTGGACAGGAACAAGGAAATTGTGTATATGTATTTGTTGTTTTTCCTACTCAGGATGGAAGCCCATCTTTCTTCTGTATCCATTTGTTGCGATGCGAGGTCAAAGTAGGAGCCAAATTGCTTGCGTTGCGGTGCGAGGGATTGACATTCCATGACCAAGTGGAATATGGTTTCCGGTGTTGTTTCAACTTTGCAGAATCGGCAGTAATTTTGTGATCTGTGAATCTTTTGTGTTATTATTGCAAGATGCAATTTTGTTGGTAAAATGTTCAGATGGATTCTAAGAAATGTTCTGATGCTCTGGTCTGGGAATAGTAGAAGATATGCTGGAGGTTTGTGTATCTTCCTGTTGTCTTGGTTACATTGAAGGGTCTGTTTGTAGGTATTTTTCCTTTGGATCCAGTCATTCTGTAAAAGTTTGATTTTGGCATATTGAGGGCGCATGATTAGGAGTTCCTGTGACATCTCTTCCGTTTCCATTTCTTTGGTGATAGATTTTTTCCATTTTTCTAACACTGTGTTGTTAAAGGTATTTGTTTGAGTTTTCAGAATTTGAATTGCACGAGATTTCCCGTCAGATAGTATTTTTTGATAGATGTCTGATCTTTTCCAGCATACAATTGATCCAATTGATTGGATTGTGAGTTCATATCGTATTCTTGGCATAGGATACGAGTTTGGCAGGTGAAGAATCTTGCGTCAAAAGGTTGACTCAAATTTCGTCCAGTTTACTTTTTCGGTGTTCATCATTGCTTCTGTTCCGTAGGTTATTATCGGAATACATTTTTGCCTGTAATAGGCAATGATGGGTCTGAATGAAAATGTTCCATATTTTCTGTGGATTATGCACCGTTGGCGTGCCAGTGATTGGGCCTTTTGTTCTGCTTTATCCAGACATTGTTCCACAGTCTTGGATTGGTTGATTAGTATGCCGAGGTATTTGAATGTTGAATTGAGAGGTAGGGTGGGCACTGCTGAATTTCAAAGTTTCGCTAGTTCATTCACAATTATTTATGGAGGCTCACCCTTCAGCCTAGGCACCAGGTTTAAGCAATATCCACAAAGTAGGGATGGACAATCTCCATACTTGGATGAGCTCGCTCTCACTTCCCTTGTAGGGTTCCAATTAACTCTCAAAATAATTTGAGACACTTTGTTCAATGGTTATGTTCCAAATTATCAATCCACAGTTCTTTATACAGTTTTTTCAAATATTCTTATTTATTCCTGACCAGTCAGTGTCACAGTATTATTGCCAATGCATTTCGGACCTCCGTCCATCATCAGGGCTATTAACACTACTATTTATAAATCAGTGCCATATCCACCATTGTAATCCATTCCCAATTATCCACCATGAAGTGAAATCCGTAAAAAATGTGTAAAGAAAATTGCACATATCATCAAGAACACTAACAAAACACGAGGAGATGTTACTCCAGAAGGGCCTAAATTATGTCCCTACACACAGCACAACTCTGTTTGAGACTAAGATCGACCTATTCAAACTGGTTAGAAAACTGAAACTAAAAGTGTTTTTTGATGAACTCGACCCGACACAATTCAAAGAGCAAGATCCAGAGAAATTACAAGAATCTAGAAAGAAAAGTAATTTCATGCCACCGATCAATGTCACATCCATAGACATTTTCCATCGACAAGTGCTCAAAGACTTGAAAAGAGTGTCATTTAAACAACCGAAATATGGGAACCTGAAACCAAATGAATTCAATCTGCTTAAAGGTTTATATGGAGATGATGAGATAACCATACGCCCAGCGGACAAAGGGGGAGCACTTGTAATTATGGACAGTCAGGAGATTGTTAGTGTGACATCACCCCATTGGTGATCATGGTATACCCATTAAAATAGTGCAATCCATAAATAAATATTTTAACTTTGCAAACCAGCCTGATTCCTGGTTCAGTGTGACCGGGGGGTTAAAAGAAAGGGGTGTGATATAAGTGGTACATCTTTCAGATTAAAAGAACTTATAGACACAATAAAATCATTAAGGGTTTCAGTTGTGCATCCCACACTAGGCATTGACTTGGGTGCGGATTGAAATTGCTTACAAGATTGGGGGCTTGTCCGGGATCTTGAATTTGACATACCACTTGTGACAATCTAATACAGCGTGCTAACCGACGGGGTACATAAACCCTGTTGGGCTACCACGCTGTGCTACACTGTGAAAATCACCCCTCAATAGGAACGCTCTAAGGAATTTAGTCTGTTTTACAAAAATAAAATAAACTCATGTAAGTCGGAAAGAAAATTAATATTTCTAGAATGGCGACCTTGGTAGAAATCAATATGGCAAAAGAACACCTACTGCACAGATTATTTGTCAGGGGTGAATGGACAGAGCAGGATCAGAATGTGTGGTTACAGGAAATTACAACCACTGATACAGGATTAAATATATGGCAAGATCAGGGTCCATTACATATGGCACTGAGTGAACTGTATATGGCCCCTAAGGTAAAAGAAGAGCAAAGTAAGATTGCCAAAATAGCGGCATATCTGTACCTCCACATTGGAGCAGTACAGGACAAATATGCCGAAAACCTAGATCAGGCAAACAAGCAACTACAATCATTGGAAAAAGCCCAAACTGATCTGGACTCTGCAGAGCAAAGGCTACAAAAGAGCCCTGAATCAGAAAATGAAACCAGGCAGTACCTGATAAAAATAATAGAAGATATTTATATCCTGCAGCAGGAGAAGGTAGAGCAGGATACCAAAGTGCTGGCACTTTAGAAGGAGTGCCAAGAAAGTTTGGACTCTCTACTGCAGAGACATAAAAAGCTGGAACAGCAAATACATCTTAATAGGGCCTGCACAGAGCAGGTAGTCACCCTGCAAAACTACCTAGACCAAGAAAAAGAAGAAAATAATACATTAATTCTCAAAGGCCTGGACACCCAGGCAGAATTTGATGAAGAGCGCCAGAAAGCTGGTGTACTCCAAAAACAAAGAGACTACCTGGCTGCACAGAGGGGCACTCTTATTCAGGAAAGGGACACCTTAGGCCAGGAGGTCAGATATTTAAAAGATAAGATGGAAGAAATTCATCCAGCCCTCCAGGGACTGGGTGAGCTCCAAACAGATTACACAAAACAGTTAGAGCACTCCAGGAGGATGGAAGATGCTCTGGCAAAGAGTGACCAGGCCAGTAAGGACAGGACTCAGGAGGTAAGAGAAAAATGACAGGCTCCACAGACAGGTAGCTATGCAGGAACAACTGATAGAGACTAGCAAGGCCTTGAGAGAGGAACAGAAAGGTCAGGTTCTTGCATGGCAACAGGGAGCAGGGGCTGAGAGAGATGAGGTCTGCTGGGAAAGGGACACACCTGAGCATAATCTCAGGAACCCTAGTACCACAGGCCTTCATCTCTTCCACTCCATGGACTCTGCCACCCCCATGTCCACTGGCGCACATGAGCCAAGGGCTACGGGGATGGCAGACTTCAATCCAATGAGGAATATGGGGCTCATAGATCAGCACCTCCCAGGAATGGATGGGCAGGCATCTGAGCAATGGGCTCCCAAGTGCTAGGGCCATATTCTCTGATTCCAGGATACTCCAATGAGGGGAGGGTCAGAGAAATGGATCCTCAAAAATACCATTTATCCAGAGACCAGATGGTAAAATTTAGTGGGGAAATCCATGAGAGTAGGCCCACTAAGGGCATCCTGAAAACCTCTGCCCAGCTAGGACAGTGGGGGGCGGGGGGTTACTCAGCAAATCCTGGGAGCAAGGAGGAATCATAAGACTCCTCTGAGCGCCACAGGACTCGAGAAACTAGGCCCCCACATTCTGCCAGCCATTCCCTAGCTCGCAGAATCCGTGAGAGCATAGAAGACCAGACAGGCACCTCTGGTAGCAGTGCCTCTGAGTCAGAGGATGAGTGGACCAGGGTCCCCGAACTAAGAAAGCCAACAAGGTCAAGAGGGCCTTGCTCAATGATCCCCTAAAACAAATAAAGGCCATTAGGAGCGTCATCACGCCCTATCATAAGAATGTGAAATATTCAGTTTGGGAGCACCTTGAGCTCTTTGAACAAATGATGGAGACTTTCCATTTGAAGGACAGCCAAAGCTGTATTCAATATGTAAAGTGGACCTTCTCTCCCGAATACTCCTGCTTTATTGCGGGCTGGAGGATCAGAATCATTCCAGATGGCCAACCTATAGGGCGGCCATATTGAAACATTTTTCTGTGCACAGGAATCCTCAGGAGGCTCACAAGGCAGGCTATAACTTTCAATGTGGGGAAGATCAGGCCCCACAAGAATTTGTCCAAGAGTTGAAACATGCCTTTGCGCAGACCACTAGAAGGGTGCGCACTGACAGCAAAGAGTTTGTAAATACTTTCATCCACGCTCTCCCTAAGTACATCATGACCCAGCTAGTGAGGGACTTTCACAAGAAAATATCACTAGACTGGGGCAGTGAACAAGCCACATGCATTTATGAGGTGCAAAAGCCAGTGGAAAACAAAAATTATCCCAAAAGCCAAGCCCAAAACAACCAACACCCCTGCTGCTGCTAAGGTGGCGGAGGTGAAGGTTGCCCCATTTTAGATTTAGAGATGGGGGGGCCTAGAAACCTGCCCGCACAGAATCAAATCAATCCCAAACCCAGAAGGCCCTCGGGCCAATCACAAACAGGGAACCATGGAGGCAACCCCACAAATGGGACCCCTAACTCCCCTGAGAACATCAGCCCGCGCTACAAGGGCAATAGACCCATCCTGGGTTATGTGTGGACTCCTCCAGCCCAAGGGGGGGGGAATCTAACCAGACAGCAGCTAACCCAGGGAACTTCCATCCTCACTTCCCCCAGGAGGGCAGTAATCCCCCAAATACCGGACAGAATTTCTTCCCAAGGTACCCGCAAAATTTCAACCCCCTAAACAATCCATCGTTCTTTCACCAATTTCCTGAGCCCAGACAGGCCAATCCGGGAGAGGGGAGGCCAAGGATGGAGGGGTACCCAAACTTCCCTAACCCAGGGTATTTTGTGAGAAGGGATAGCTACCCTTCCCGGGATTAGCCCAGGGGAGACATGGGGACCCCGTACCAGCCAGAGCGGGTGTCACAACCAGAACGTCAGGGACAAAACATGGCACAAGATCTGGGACACGTGCTGAGGACTCAGCAGAACCCTCAGATGAGCATGGCGGCTCAGAATGCCTCAAATCCAGGACCTGGTGCTCCAGAGCAATGACGGGGGAAGAACCCTGAAAACCCACCGGTTCCCAGGGAGGATGCACAAGGGGAAGGGGGGTGTAAAGCCTTAGAGGAAGCTTCCTTCCTCACTTGTAAAAAGCCCCTGGAAACCCAGGAACTGGAACCAAAATCTCCTGGCCCTGAAAGTCTGCACCCAAGGAGCAGGGGGGGGGTGGGTAGGAGAAATAAAAAGCCCAAAAAGACCCATTTTGAGGAGGAGGTACAAGTCTTCCAGTTTGAAGGAGAGGGATCCTCAGAGGATCCTCGGAAAAGGATCTTCTCCTTCAGAGATTGGGGAACTCCTCCCAAAGAAAAATGGGTGCCAAAGGATCCAAATCCAGACTGGGTAGATGTGGGGACTGAGTTAGCACCGCCCATCATCAATTCCCAGAATCACCAGCATGAAAATCCCCTGGTTCAAACCCATCCGGGTGACTGCCTCCAAAAAGGGGGGGCAGCCCAGAACCAGGGGAACCCAAAGCTTCCCCCATATCTAGCTGTCACCTTTTTCTTTCAGATTCCCAAGACTCCAAATAGAAACCTGCCCAAATCACCTTCTTGTCAGTGTCCAAAACCAAGAAACTAACCCACCAGTTGTCCAAAAATGTACATTATCTTTACCTCCTTGAGGAAAAGGAGGGAATATTCTATGCCCCGGTACAAATACAGGGACAGTGTACAATTTTGGCACTGGTGGACACTGAATCCCAAGCTACCCTTCTGTCAAAAAAGGCCTTTGAACAACTGAATTCGGGAAGGGGGGAGAGATACCAAATTCCTATCACCCCTCTTCCTGGAAAACTTCAGAACTTCAACGGGAAGGAAATTCCCGTTGAGGGCACTGCGGATTTGGACATTAAAATTGGGCGACACAAGGTGAAGCACCCGGTCATAGTTGTGACTCCAGAGGGCACCCCTTGTTTACTAGGGAATGACAGCCTGCGAAGGTTGTCACCCCTCATAGATTGTGTAAACAAGGTCCTCTGGACCCAGACTAACCAACCAATAAAATTGGAACAGAGTGTCAACCATGTTAGTTTAAATGGCACATGCCACATGGTTGAAAAAAAATCAGACCAAATAGCATTTCACTTCCAGAATGATCAAATCACAGAAGTGACAGTAATTGCAGTAGGACAACGAACTGGTGATGGGGGGTCCTCTCTATTTCTGAAAATCAACCTTCCTTCCAGTCTAAGGTGGCATCCCACACTGGAAGGAAACACTCTGAAATTCTTTACAAATTCACAATCAGAAAATCCCACTCCTATAGTCCAGAAGGATGAAAAATCAGCTCAAAGCCTGGCTGATATTCAGAAAATTGGAGAGCAGTTGTTCATCCCTATTCAATTAAAGGAAGGGAAGGACTCTGTTCTCGCCCAAGTGTGTGTGAATAATGGTAAGAGCTTCATCAGCAAAGCCATGCTCCGCAAACTCACAAAAAATTCAGCCATTCCCACATTTAAACTGTTAGACAAATGGGAAATGGACCTGGAAACACCCAATTCCAAACATCTCCTGCCTAGCAGGTGAATGCTCAAAATTTCCATAGGCAACAAGAGCATAATCCATAATTGTTGGGCCGTGCGAGATGTCCCTGCCACATTTGACTTAGGCAGTGACATTCTCAATCGCTTTGCCATTAGTTTGGACCTGATAAACTTCAAAGCTTGGTCCCGATTAGCGGGTTATCCCATGGGTTTGATGACCCAGAGAAAGCATTTAGGTCAGCTCAACTGCTGCCTTATGCAGTTGAAATTCAGATTGAAGAGGAAGTCACCATCCCAGAATGAACCCGACAATTCTCACTGGAAGTGAAAGTTAAAAGAGGACAGAAACTGAAAAACCCTGACGCCTATGTTCATCTTAAGGTTTATTTCCAACAGCAAGGGTTGGGGTGAACCCAACACCACTAGTCAACATAGAACATGACACCATTCCAATAGAGGCGGATAACAGCGACTTAAAGAGTATCACTCTAGCCGCAGGCACCATTAATGGGATGGTGGTTGATGACCGACATTTTTCCATAGATTTAGGTAATTAACTATTAGGACCAATCCCCAAGGACTGTTTTGACAGTGATAGTGACAATGACACAACACCAGACAGGATCTTCACCTGGCATGGGAGGAATTTCCTGGTGTACACTTCCTGCCCTTATGGTAAGGAAGATGTGACCTGTGACTTCAGGAGGGATGAGGTGATATTCCAAGTCTGTGAGGGCTGCCTTCCCCACCTGAAGCCACCAGTCCAAATCAGCACTTTGACCAGGGACTTCTCTACTCAGCTGGAGGAGGCTGCTGAGATAGCAAAACCTTAGGTCTTTCCAGGCTTCAGGCAGATGGTTGAAGAGAGAATCAACCTAGCCGATGTCTGTGAGACTCTGGAGCAAAAGCAACAATTGAAACAAGTTTTCTTAGATTTTGAAGATCTCTTTGCGGTGGACTCATATGACTGTGGTCGCACCGACATCCACACAACAACAATTCCCACAGACCCTGGCATGACTCCAGTGTTTGTGAAGCAATATCGCTTGCCTCTCACCTCAATGGAGTCCCTTACTGAAAAAATTAAGAACCTTGAGTCCCGTGGTATAATTCGTCCAGTCCACAGCACCTTCAATAATCTGGTGCTGGGGATTTTGAAGCCAAACAGCCAGTGGAGACTCTGCGCCGACCTTAGGGAGCTCAACAAATGGGTCCATACTTTCCGATGGCCTCTTCCCTACATTGACCAAGGGCTGGCCCTGATCCAGGGGTCACAGGTATGCACTGCCATTGGTCTGACCAATGGGTACTGGACTGTACCTGTCAGTAGGGAGGACCAATACAAGCTGGCCTTTACCTTCGGGGGGGGGGGGGCAGCAGTACACATGGACCCAGACTCTCTTCGGATACTTCAACTCCGGCAATAAATTTAACATTTTTCTACACAAGGCCATGCCCGACCTGGGTGAAAGAGCTAACCTGGCCTATGTAGAAGATATTTTAGTCAAAAGCTCAACTGTGCAGGAACACATAGGGGAGATCTGTTATGTTCTAACACAGTTGAGGGCTGATGGAGCAAAATTCTCATTTCAAAAGGCACAGTGGTGTAGAACCCATGTCAATTTCTTAGGGCATGAGATTACTCCTCAGGGTCTCTGTCCCCAGGAAAAGAAATTGGAAGCACTCCAGAAATTAAAAGACCCCACAACTCTGCGGGAACTAAGGAGCCTCCTTGGACTAACTAATTATAGTAGAAAGTTTATTGAGGACTACGCAGAGATCACAAGACCCCTGATCCATCTTTTGAAGGGGGGGTCAAGTGGGAGTGGGGTCCAGAACAAGCCGAGGCAGTAAAACAACTCAAAAGAAGCCTCTCACAAGCGCCTTGCCTAGCTTACTCTGTCAAAAACAAGGAGTTCTTCTTGGAGACAGGGTTCTCAAATACATGCTTGACTGCAGTATTATACTAAAAGCATGACAAGGTCAATAAAGTAATCTCCTATGCGAGTAAGACTTTATCCTCTGTGATTTTGAGAAGGCACTCCTGGCAACGGTGTGGGCATTGAAGAATTACCGCCCGTTTATCCATGGGGAACACATCATAGTGGAGACTCCACACCAGCCTCTGCAATATCTCCAAAGTGACAGAATCCGGCCCGGAATAGTGAGTAATTCCCGAATTACTTCCTGGATTCTGTCAATGCAATGCTTTCCTGTGGAGGTCAGATATGGCCAAAACAAGAGTCACCTCATGCAAGGTCTGGCTGACTTGCATGTTTGTGCCAGAGAAAACTGTCTCAAGGACGAAAGTCTTAAAATCAAGGACAACATGCTGCATACCTTAATTCCCCACACAAAGTCTTTGAAGAAGACAAGTGTGAGGGAATGCCCACTGTCTATGTGGATGATGCTCCTACCATGTTGACAACAACGGGGAAAAATAACTTGTGGCCGGCGTAGGGAATGCATGGGTGAATGATGCCCCAGAACCCTCCGCTGGGTACATAATCGGTCCCCGAAGTAGTCAAGTGACAGAGATGATGGCTGTGCATCAAGCCATCCTCACTGCTGACCAACACCAACTCCACGAACTGGTCATAATCACAGATTCGGATTATGTACGGAACGGGTTTGTGGAGCCCCTGGTTAACTGGAAAACCAGAGGCATGCCATGTGCTAATAACAAACCATTGAAACATGGAAAATTAATCCAAAGCATTGATGATCTGGTCACCTCGAATGGGATGACCATCTGCTGGAAAAAGATCAAGGCTCATTCTAAAGTAGAGGGACCAGACAAAACTGGAAATGACCTAGCTGATCAGCTGGCCAATAACCGGAGCCATCCATGGGACTACTTGAGATCAAGTCCCTGTTGGTGGAAATCCAGGTCACTGCTATCACTAGGTCCCAGACAAATGCTCACAATGAACTCTCAACTGCACAATGGAGTAAGGAGACCCCAGATGCTGATTTGATTACGGCTCAAAAAGGGGATCCAAAAATTGGTAAGTTTTATCAACACATTGAGGACCCTGAGAACTTTCCCCTGACGGATACCGATTACATAGGGAAAGAGCACCTCAGAGTATTGATGAAATGTCCAACAATGTTCTGAATTCAAGATGGCTTGTTGGTAAGGAGATCCCTAGCTAGCCATGATCTGTGGGTGGTCCCTACCTCATTCCGAAGCCTGATGCTAAGTCACGCACATGATGTGGCCACAGTCGGTCATAGGGGGTCTCATACAACACTTGAAATCTTAAGAGAGGTTGCATACTGGCCACATATGGGGCAGGACCTCGACCAATACTTGAAGGGGTGTCTTGTGTGTGCACAATTTCAGCCAACATCCCTCACACACCGTGTGCCTCTCCAAAAGAGGGGGATGACACTGCCTTGGTCAGATTTACAAGTCAATTTTATCGGGCCCGTGATTCTCTCTTCTAGCGGGAACAAGTACATGTTGACCGTGACATGCTTGTTCACTAAATGGGTGGAATGTCTCCCAGCCCCAAATTGCAAGGCAGAAACAGAACAGCAGCTGCCTTGATGATCAACCACATCTTCTCGCATTTTGGACTACCTAAAAGGATTGAGTCAGACCGAGGAAGCCACTTCACTTGCAAAATGATGACAAAGATGTGGGAGATACTTGGGGTCAAAAGGAAATTACACATTGCCTACCAGCTAGCCTCTAGAGGTGCTATGGAGAGATACAAGACAATTGTGAGCATATTAAAAAAGTTTGTGTCAGATTCTGGGCCAAGTTGGGACATCCGACTACCTCTTGTCCTGATGGCCATCAGATCTACCCCTTCATTTGCACCGTTTGATCTGATGACTGGACGAAGGATCATGCTGCCCCAGCATCTGCTCTACAGAACCCAAGAGCAGACTTTGATAAATGCCTCCACAACTCATTAGTATGTTGAAAATCTGAGAAAACACTGTCAACATGCTTTTGCCTATGCTCAGCAAAATCTAGAAAGATCTGCAGACAGTATGAAGACCCACTATGACCTAACGACTACTAGAAAAGAATACCAAGTAGGAGACCGGGTCTGCTTGTACAATTTCCAAAGGAACCAGACCAAACAGCACAAATTTCTTCCTAGCTGGCGGGGACCTTTTCAAATTGTAGACAAAATCTCACCAGTCCCCTACAAACTCTGTACCCCCAAAGGCAGTTTGGCAGAGGGGGAAGATAACTGGGTCCATATCAACCAACTGAAGTGTTGCCATCCTAGGCACACTTTGCAGCAACTAGACAATTCATCTGGAAACCCAGAGGGGGACCTTCCAGACACCTAGAATTCCAACTATAAAACTATTCCACCGGTAGAAAATGAGTAATCAATTGCAAATAGAAAACAATGTCATTATATGTCAAATGTATGCGTCTGCCCCACTACATGAATAGTGGTTGGGAAATGTCTACAAATATGCTCTGTTTTGTCATCCTAGAATTTGAAACCATGGAACCTAAGCACCAACGAGGACCACTCAGGGACCGGAAGGGAAGACCCAAGGGGCCTGGGGTATCGCTCCATACTCTCATCAGAAACTGGTGAGGAAAACCTGTCGATCCAGCACTGATGGGAGAAGCAGACGCATTTTTCCATTTGGACCAGAAAGAAAAAAACTGAATATCCAATCTCGCGACTTCCCCTTTTCGGGCGGTCAAAGTTAAATCGCGAGGGGTGCTTGTGGAATGTTTTAACCCACTAGGCTCTGCCCTGTGACATCCCTGTGTGCTGATGGTTGCAAAATGGCTGCAAAAGCCCTATGCCAAAACCTATGAAAATTTTGCTTTGAAACGGAAAAAGATGGCTGCCAGATCTACTTTGCCTGTTGTCAGTGGTGAAATGGAGACCTCACTGCTGAAAAATGTTACTGGGTTGCCCACCAAGTAAAAATGAACACTGCAGGAAAGGCAGTGTTTTATTTCAAGAAACTTGGAAATTTCTTTTGAATCCCCTTTTCTTGGTTGCAGAAAATACAAAATAATGGTCCAAAACACCACAAAACATCCTATATCTTTGCTGGATGTTATCCGTCACTTCATTTAAGGAATCAATATGAACACACAATGCCAGGAAAAGCAGAATCTATCATCAAAATATCCACAGTAAAAAGTGTGCTTGCCTGTGAAAATCTGTCAAAATATAGGCGCAGTACCAGCGGCCACCTGTGACTGTTTCAAAAGCCTGCATTTAAACTGCAAATTTGCACCATTAAGATCTAATGTCTTAAATCTAAGGAACCTGTCATTAAGAGGAACATAGGTTGTAACTATTTAATCTCCATGATTTAGAGACTGGAATCAGAGTTCTAGCTGCTTGATTAAAAATTAAGTTTTATTTTAAATTAAGAAAAATGTTATAAATTGACAGTGGATTTAGCTGAACTCAGAGTCACCAAACCAGTTTTCCCCAGCTTTTCCCCAACAAAAGGCATCTCTCCTGCTTCCCACCAAAGGCCAGGAACTCACATTCAGGTGTTGATGAAGAGGGGAGGACATTTTGGGTTGCCGCACCTGGGAGAGACAATGAACCTTCTTTGGCTGAAAGGATACGCAGATTGTAAGTGTCAACAGTGGCCTCTGCCATAGGAAGAAGGCGGGGATTGCTCTTGAGCTAAGGAAAACTTTAGAGGCGGGGATAGACATTTTTGTTGATTCTCAATGAACAGAAAGCATATTTTTGGAAAAGACTGATAAAGGACTGAGCAAATTTGTAAAAATTAGAGAATTTATAGCATTGTGAATGTGATTTGTTTGTGCACATTTTAAAAGGAGCCAGTGAAAATTCTGGTTTTGTAGCAATTGTATTTGTGTCAGAAGCACAAAACTTTATACGATTATGCCCAGATATCATGCGCACATATGTACAAAATTCTGGACAAATAAGATATTGTATCTCGGATAAAAAGTGCTAAAAATTGTCAAATCCAGACCCAAGACCTCACAGCTATGGGGCTTGGAAGAATATTTGCTCCACAAAATACGTGCTCTATGTATGTTATTGGTATAAAGATTGTACACATGTAAAGATGTATTATATCAAAAAGAGATTTTATGTGCAAAAGGCAAAGGGGAGGTTTTCCCTGCTCATAAACCGCATCATCATGATGACACTCTGTTTTCTCATCCAATCAAGGGAGAGAGCAGACTTTAGCCGATAGACTACCTAGCGGGTGCACCTAGGATAATTCAACATACCCACCCCTTTATGAAACACTTAAATAGAGACAGCTTAGGACCTAGAAAAAGACACTGATCACCCACCATCCCGAATTTGGCGAAGCACTTTCAAGGAGAAACATCCATACTCCTTGTTCCAGACTTCAAAACTTTGCAAGCAGAAAGGCTCAGAGCATAGCTGATCCACTTTCAGCTGGGCCTAATTTCCAGAACCCATCCCTCAACTTAAAGGGGAAACCAAAGAAACAGCCAGGCTGTGCTGTAACTGCTTGCCTGCCAAAGAATGATCTTCATAATCAGAAGGGCAGATTAAATCCCAGTCAGGTGCCGTGCTGCGCTGTGCAGACCAGAGAGCCCTTGCAGATCCAGTCCAGTCGTGCTGTGCAGTGCAGATCAGAGCGCCTTGCTGTCCAGTCCTGCCGTGTGGTGTCCAGAGTGCCTTGCTGATCGCTGAACAGACCAGTCCGGTGTGCCCAGCAGTCTGTCCCAGAAAGTCTACCTGACCAGAATCCCTGACGGTGCCATTCAAAACATTGGTAGTGAGTATCCATAGTATAGGTTTGTCACTAGCCTATGTACTGTCCATAGTCATCCCTATCCAAATCAAATCTATCTTATATCCAGAACTTTATTGTTAGAAATCCTTTTTGTCTTGCCTGAACTCTCTCTCTTATCCTATAGTCCTTCTGTAATAATATTGTTAAAATCATCTTGGCACTGATATATTGCATCTGAAGACAGGCAAGCGTCTCGGCGGGCAAAAACCTGATCGGTGACGTCCTCGTCTGGTGGTTGTGCTGTCGTGAACTTTGTATCTTCATAGTCCATCCCTAGTGTAAAGATCCTTGTTTGTATTTTAAAAGTGCATCCTTGTTTTACAATTTTGCCTCTTTCTGAAAAAACGACCTCCACAAGAACGTCCATAACTTCTTCGATTTTCATGCTAGAAACTAAATTTAAGTGTCTACTTGAAGCTAACATACTAAGCCTTCTGAAGAACTCGCATCCTTATAATTGTCCAGCGATCGTGTACACCGTGCATGGAAAAGCTTGCCACAAAACTTTTGTTTGGCTCAAATCTATAACGTGTGAAATAGATTTTCACTTCACCCTAGCTCAAAATTAAGTTTCCAACTTGCTTCTTACTCTCAAATAATTGCTAGTGTATGTATGAAACCATGCAAAGTGGCTCCCATTAGTATTTAAATAATTTCAGTGAATTTAAACCATTTTCCGTGTTTTACCCATTCCATTCAAGCCAACTTAAAAACCATTTTTGACAAGTTTGCCAATTAATTCTGTTTTTCTCTGATGTTTGCTGGGGGAAATTGGGATTGATATATTTGATTGAATTATGCATTCCTGAAACCTGTACTTTCTCCTTCTATTTCTTTATATTGCATATTGGGGGGATAGAAGAGTGTGCAGGGGGAAATAGTAATCACATAGCCATTTGATTGAACACACACAAAAGTATTATTTCTGTGCTGCATTATTTTTCCCATCATTGCTCCTTGTGATTAAAGAGATTGTTAGTGTGGCATCACCCCATTGGTGATCATTGTATACCCATTAAAATAGTGTGATATATATATTGTGCAATCCATAAATACATATTTTAACTGTGCAAACCAGCCTGATTCCTGGTTCAGTGTGACCAGAGGGGTTAAAAGAGAGGGGCGTGATATAAGTGGTACATCATTCAGAATAAAAACATTTATAGACACAAATAAATAATTAAGGGTTTCAGTTGTGCATCCCACGAGAGGCATTGACTAAGGTGAAGGGCCGGATTGAAATCACTTACAAGATTGGGGGCTCATCCGGGATCCTGAATTTGACATACCACTTGTGACAGTCTAATACAGCGTGCTAACTGACGGGGTACATAAACCCTGTTGGGCTGCCATGCTGTGCTACACTGTGAAAACCACCCCTCAATAGGAACGCTCTAAGGAATTTAGTCTGTTTTGCAAAAACACTTACAGGACCCATGGGGATGCCTGGGGGTGGTGTTGTGGTATAAGGGGGGTGGTTGGTGGTGTGTGGGCCTGGGTAGGCTGCTGTTCGGGTGTGATGGGAGTACGGGTGTAGCTCTCAGGGGTGCAGCCATTACTTACATGAGAAATCACGCAGTAGCTGGGGTGCAACCGTTACTTACGTGGGACCTCATGCAGAGTAGCTGGGTTGCAACCATTACTTACGTGGAACCTTGCACATAGTAGCTGGGGTGCAGCCACTATTTACATGGAACCTTGTGCAGAGTAGCTGGGGTGCAGCCGTTACTTAATGAACCTTGCGCAGAGTAGCTGGGAAGCAGCCATTACTTATATGGTACCTCACACAGAGTAGCTGGGGTGCAGATTTTATCTATGCGGGACCTCGCGCAGAGTATCTGAGGTGCTTTCTTTACTTGGGTGGTACCTTACACAGAGTAGCTGGGGTGTTCGATATTGTGTCAGAGATGGACGCGGAGCTTTGCAGAAAGGTTGGTCTGCGGCTTTGTTTTTGGTTTGCGTGAAGGCTTGTTGAGGACATTCCTCATGCAACTCGATTCTCTCTGCGGGTCACGTTGAAATGTGCGTGTTTGTATCCATGAAGCGCGCATTAGGGCCGTGCAGAGTCGTTTGCGGGATCAATGTGCAGTTTTCCATTAATTGGGCCCTATATCAGTTTTGTGTGCAAACTAACGTTCAAATGCATTGAAAGTCACTGAGAGTGTAAATGTAAGGTCTAAACAGCTTATTCCTTGCTTTTACACCTTACTTTTGCACTCCACACATTATACAATGAACCACTTAGTGATTGTGGATGATGTAAAAATGGGTATGTATACAGGTGGAGCCGGTCCGGTAGTACAGCTAGTAGAGCGCTCGTTTTGACATCTGTGCAGTGTCTGCTGACACATGTTCAAATCTCAGCAGTGCCAAACTCAGCCTTTCATCCAGCATGGGTAATAAGCAGCGCTCAGATACCTGAGGGTTCATAGCACGATATAAATGCTAAATTATTATTATTATTATGTTCAGGAGAACTACCAAATACTCAGTTACCAACTCGCAAAAAAAAAATCTTTTCTTTGTGCTTTCAAAAACAGATGTTATGTTTCTGTTATTTGAGTGTGATCCTTTTCAAGAAGAAATTATATTTTGAGAGACAAAACAGTGTATATTCTCAGCAATGAATGGCAATTATTTAATTGCACAACTATAACAAAATGGCTTTTATAAAAGTGTTAACAAGTTTATTTCTTTTGTTCACTCCCAGTATAAATTGTAGTCATAATCAAAACATTACACTTGGCTTACTGAGAAAAGCACATTCATCTCAAAAACTAGAATAATCATATAAATGATGTGTTGATACCAGTTTGCAGTTTATAGATGGGCAGTCCAGTAAACTGTACTCTTTCAAATTCCCCTATGAAAAAGGGTCCAAATAACGCTATTGAAGGTTCCTGGCTGTGTTTCATTAAATCAAACAGCATCTTGAAAGCAGTCTCCGATAAAAGGCATGTATGCATCCATCACTAAGTACATTCTAGTGTTTGTAACCATGACCCATAGACACTCATTTCAGATTTGGATGTCAACATGCATTGGCTGTGACATCTGCACCTCATGAATGATTCCCTCCCTACTTCTAGTTTGCATAAATGATACTTCTCCCATATGAGGGCATCCTCCATGGTAGTGCATAACGTTTCTTAACAATGTCTGTGGTTATGCCCAGTGTCCAATCCACAAACATACTTAGAGAATTATTGAGATAGGATGACCTTTGTTTACTGACAATCTATTTTTTAGATTGCTGATTTGAATGGATCGTTGAATCCATTTTCTTGCCTTCTTATAGCACTGTGGATGTGACCAGATATTTGCAACAACGTTATTTCATATTCAGTGAGATTTTAATGTATGTGGCACCTGATATAACAGTGTTCAGGGATAGCTTTTCCCATTCTGTATCTACTTGTTGTGACACTTCTTTCCAGAAAAAAAAAATGTTTATTTTCCACATGACAAGAGCATTTGAGCGAATGTACTGTGAGGGGGAACACAATTACAGATGCAAACATTGCTTAAAATATCATCTTACAATGTTTTTTGTTGTAAAAAGTTTTTTCTTGCAACAATTTTGTGTTTGCCTGCCATTCATTCTTGGTGTGTTAGTCATGTGGTAATGACTGTGTCTCTCTGCCCCAGCAGGCATATAGGAGTACATTTGAATCCAACGTTTCCTTTTGCCTGAAGCAAAAGTCATGATTGAATCCCCGAATTGTAGTTACCCTTTCACTGGCAACCTTTATTGCATACACCCGCACAATGATAAATCTTTAAAGTTAAAGTTGAACCAAATTGAACTCTTTTTCAATTATTATCCAGTAATTTGAATGGAAGGGTTCTCAGTTCAGAAAGAATACATGCTGTTCATATCATTTCTATACAGTTTACTGTTCCCCACAAAGAACTTTTGAGTTTCTCACATCTTTCAACATTCAATTCTAGGTTAAATAGAATTATCCTTGTTTGCACCGCCTCCTATTGTAAAGACAACTCCAAGATGCACGCGGTTTTCGGGTTCCTATCTCATTGGGCATACCTCTAAGTGACTTCAAAAACAAGGTGCCATGAGTCTAAGTGGGCATGAATCTAAGTAGCTTCAATAGCACGTCTTCCAATTACAGGACACCTTCAGATTGTGTTTTAATAATCGTGTAGCGTGATAGCTTTCCAACATTATAAAGAGTTCCAAATATGGCTGGGATTTGGACTTATATCGGCAGCATAAACCATAACGTAGTTTGCACATAGTGACACTTTGTATTTCGCAGATGGTTGCATGATACGGTTTGTGCAGGGGTTCTTTTGAATGAACTCTGCCTGTGTTTCCAGTGTGTGGTTGAACAGAATGAACAACAATGGACAGCTCTATCTTGTGTCATGTAAAGTATTCTCGAATAGCTGCCTTCTTCCATGTTGATGGAGTCGCTGTTAGTGGCCCTATAAGAAAAGAGGGTGGGGGGTTAGTGTGGTAGAGGAAGCGAGAGATGCAAACCTCCTGAGTCGAAGGGTGCAGGACAGGCGCACATTCCTACGTGAGCTCTCCTAGTGTTTGGGGCGGCATTGGGAACATGTTTATCTGGAGGAGAGAGCCCAGGGTTTGATCAAGTTACAGTGCCTTTAGCTGCTGATTGTGTGAGGGCGGTAGAGCTAAAGAGGTGAGCTTTGTGATATTTCAATTAATGTTGCACTGCTAATTGATTGGACAGAGGTAGCCATTTGGGGATAAGTGAAAGGAGGCAGAACATTTTAGTGAGGATTATGTTAGTGTGAAGAAGATGGGGTAGACAATCAAAGATTACATGAAGTAGCTTGCCACCTGGGTTGAGTTTGTTTGCGCCTTGTGAAAGTAACACACATTGTGATGTTTTGGGGTAAAGAGTAATTGATAATTCCTTGCTTGTTTCTGCAAATACTATTTTTGCTTTGCCATTCCCTGTTACTGCATCAATCCGACAATCATTTGTAAATGATAAAACTGGAGGAAAGAAAAACGATTGACGTTTGAAGTCGCTACAAAATGGCTGCCCTTGTATTTGTGAACACAGAAAGGACACATTATTTAAATTTTAATTTAAAACATGATAATACACTTTCGCTATTGTAACATAATAAACTGAAAACATAAATGAGAAATACAAATATAATACCTTTGATTGATTGTTTTTGTGCAATGAACTCACCACTCTTGAAAAAAGCGAATACCTTGGTGAAACGTCAGCAAAGCAGTGGGTGATTATGTCTTGTTTGATGTCATGATTTAAATATATTTGCGAGAGTGATTGGGAGAGAGAAAAACCCACACACACCCGTGCAGTCAAATGTTTTTTTGTCTGATGTTAGTGGATTAATATTAATGCATTTTCATTGTATTTTACTGATGGTGCTGATTAAGTACCACTTTAAATGCTCAAGCGTTTCTAAGCATTAACCTTGTAACAACTAATGTAGTTGTTCCTTCACCTAAGCTGAATACTTAATATTACAACCCTTGCTTTTGTAATCAAAATATTATCAAACTAAATTGTACTAATCTCCTTGGCTGATGGAAAAGAGATGCACTACCGTGGGCAGGCTACACTTTCCGCTGAACTTTGCCCAGTAGGCCGGAATGATGGTAGAAGAGTTTGCCACAGCCCTGTGCTGCACCTGAACAAGGTGCTGCGTCAATTTGACATGGAAACCTTAAAGGGTTGCTCCTACCTGGTTATGAATACAACAGGGCATACCAGCACACAAGAGAGTATAGACAGTGAGACTGCTCCTCAAAGTTTTCTCAAGACCTCTGCCCTGTTTTCACCATACAATGGATCCACCTCAATCACTCTTGCCTGTTGGTGAATGATGGGAAGACACTCTGAAAAGGTCTTCCTCCATCTTCTCTTACTCCTCCAATTCTATTGTGCATGTGGATGTCCATATGTTGATGTTGTGGTAATGCATATCGCCAGGGATCCGAGAACAATATTCACCTGTCCACATACTGAATATTCATGATGATTCCCCCAACAGCGGAAATGTCATATTGTGCGGACGCAGAGCCATATTTAGCCTTACAACTGTTTTCTGTTATGCTTGGGTGTTGCACGATGCGGGTGAGTTTGAACAGATGTCAAGTGTAACAATTTTTCTTTTTTACTTCCTAGCCAAACACCTGCTCCAGACTTTGCACAAGAAGAGAAAATATGGTGATGTAGTGTACACCAAGAAGGAGTCCTCATCTTGGCTTTGTCGGAGCTCCTTCCTAATGCTCAACGCTGGGGTCGAAGAAAACTGCATCCACACCCTCTGGATCCCATCGAGAATTCCCTGGGAGTAGGCTGGCATGCTGAAGCAGACAGCTGCTGCCCTAGGTCTGTCCAAAAGGGGTGCAGTGAGGGTGCAGTGTAACATATCCTTATGAGAAGTTCAGATGTTTACATCATTGACTGCGCAAGGAGATGCCAAAGGTCTTGCGGTTTAATTTGTGGAAGAAATGCTCAGAGATGTAGTATTAAGAAAAGACCAATGTGCTTGCGGAAAGGTAACTGAGACAAATATAGGCAAAGCCAACTGTTTGGGCTTTTGTGCAGGCATGAGGAAGGCACTTACCAGAAACAGGTGTAGTGGTATTAATTACCCACTGTTGGTAGCAGGTGGAAAGCCCTCATTGGGACACACATTCCCTCCTTTCCTCTCTCTAGCCTCCCACTCTGAGCCCTCTTCCTGCTCCTTCCTGTGAGACTAAAAACCTTGGTGTCATTTTCAACTCTACCCTCTCCTTCTCTCTTCACATCTATTATGTATCTAAGAATTCAAACTATCAGCTGAACCTCCTCTGAGGTATTCTTCCTTTTCTCACTTTCCCCAGATGCTCACTGTCTCCAGAGCTCTGGTCCTCTCTAGGCTGGACTATTGCAAAAGTCTCTTTCTAAATCTTCCTGCCTCTAATTTTTGACCTTTACGATTTATCCAGAACAGGACTGCGAGACTTGTCTTTGGCCTCAAGCCCAGGGATAGTATCTCTCCAGTTCTGAAATCACTTCACTGGCTCCCCGTGACTGCAAGGATCAACTTCAAGACCCTCTGCATTGTCCACAAGGCTTTCTGGGGCCTGGGACCGCTCTAACTCAAACTTTCTCTTTAAAAACATCTTCCATCTCGAGCTCTCCGCTCAATCAACCTCCAACTCTCTAGGGTCAGCCGCTTCTCCAAGCAGAGAGGGGGGGATCAGATCTATCTCCTCGGCTGGAGCCTCCCTCTGGAACAGCCTCCCTGCCTCTCTCAAACTTGAGCAGAACCCCTACTTTTCCAGAAGCAACTCAAGACCTTCCTTTTCGCGTCCACTTTCTCTCTTCCTCTCCCCTGCTGATGCACCTGACTGCTTTGCGCACTGGTCACCTGGTCACACTCTGAACACGGGTCCAGGCTCCTGCATGTCCAGTTGCCTTTGCACTGCCTCCGGGCTCCCCAGCACTCAAAGGTCTGTATATGCAACCTTACAGTCCCTTCTCTCTGCACTTATGAGCCACCTGCTGGCCGCACCTTTATAAATGCCACATCATATCATATCATATCATATCATATCATATCATAAATGGTGCGAGTACCTGGGCATCTAATAGCAGTACCTGGCAAACTTGTAATACTTATGCACAAGCCAAACATGCGTGCCTTGCCAATGCTTGTTTTAAATAGGACTTCAGTGAAGGACACCCATAGTGCTTATAAATCGAGTGGCTGAAAGTAGACCTGGTAAGACATTTTTATTGCACCAATAGCATGTTTACAACTCCCTTAACTCTGAGAAGACTGCTTTGAACAAACCCTGGCAGGAGTTTTGAATGCAAAGCCTGATGGTAAGGCTTGATTAAAGTGAGCTCAAAGAGTTCCCGTGATGAGGTATTTGGGCGGGGCAGAGACAAGAATCGGTTGGAATGGTCATAGGGATTAGCATGGCCACGGGGAGTCAAACGGTGAGAAAATAACCAAACAACACCAACACACTGTGTCTCTGTGGGATGTTTTTAGCCATGCATCCGAGCCCTACCTCAAAACTATGCATTACTGGCATTGAAAACATCATAATGGCCAGAGCTCCACAGAAAATGCACAGGAAAATCCCATTTCGCCTATGTTCTGAGCTCAGAGAGGCAATGCTGGTTGCCAAAAGCAAACCCATAACTGTTGGGAATTCATTTTTTCTTGAATGTCAAATATGGCAAAATCATGGGCACAGAATTACTTTACTTCAGAAACACACCAATGCCATGTCCTGAACATGGACAATATACTCCATGTAATATCACTTGCTGAAATGAATCAATCTAAAAAAAAATCCCAAGGGTGGATGCAGTAACCACAAAATCCTGATGGTGGCGCTAGCGGTCTAAACTCTGACAGGAGAGCTGTCTTGCAAAACTGTCTAAGTGCAAAGAAAGGGGTCTCATGTCATTAAAAGTTCAAAGGGGTTGCCTGTCCTGAGAACTCTTGACACTTCAGAACTCAACACAAGGAGCCAGGAAATCACAGGGTTCTGTTAATTAAATGCAAAGTGGCTCCCTGGCCTCCTGATGTCAGCTTGCCAGACACCACACAAAGGACCCTTTCCTCTGAAAGGAATATGTTGA
This sequence comes from Ambystoma mexicanum, assembly GCF_040938575.1. Taxonomy (NCBI): domain Eukaryota; kingdom Metazoa; phylum Chordata; class Amphibia; order Caudata; family Ambystomatidae; genus Ambystoma; species Ambystoma mexicanum. The sequence continues at coordinate 398,350,985 of NC_090941.1, read as the reverse complement.
TTTTTACTGTTTTACTGTCAACAAAGGCCTGCCTGCCAGAGGATGCATGTGACTGACCCACCCAAGTCTTGGAGGCGGACCCCAACACTCTGAGGACTGAATTGAAAGTAAAATATAAATTTTACAAAAACACTGATAACTCTTTGTAATCAAATGACAGAAATGTATAACTTTGAGAGACTTAAGTTAAAAAATGTACCTTTAATTCAAGCCCAAACTCCAAATTGTGGGATATTCTGGGACAAAACCCTGCTGTTTATTAATATTACAGACTCCCTGTTTCAGCTAGACAAACGAAAATGCATTGGTATGTGGGTAGATATGTGAGGAACAGTTGTATAAAATTTAATGAAGATCCAATGTTGTTTAGCACATTAAAAAGTGCTAAAAATTGCCATTTCTGGATGCAAGCTCCTAGAAACGCCAGAGTCAGAACAGGGGCTAACATCAGTAATGCCTCATGTGTGTATGTAATTTTAAACAAATGTTTACCTGTGCAAATATGTCTTTTGTTATCAAATATAGAATGTGTGCAATTTGACAGGGGAGTGTCCTTTCTGCAAGCCATAAAATGACATCACTCTGACACAACTTAGCTCCCCCAATCAAATGAGAAATGGAAGTTTGACCAATTAGAAGCTGAGAGAGAGGTAGGGTCAGTGATGCTAGAACACACCCACATTCTAAACACATAAAAGCAGACAGACAGGACAGATAGGGACCTTCAAATCCATTTGCAGCTGGAAGCTCTGCCGGAAAATCCATACTTTACCTCCCTCAACCTTCAGAGAGCAGACATAGAGACTTCAAATCTATCAAATCTCCAGAATCCAGAGAACCAGAGAGAGCAGACCCAGATCACTGTGAAGTGCAGAGACCAGAGTCCCGTCTAAAACCTGACCAGATCCATGGCGAGGCCCATTTCACTCAAGAATATAGTGTGAGTACCTAGAAAACTGTGCAGAACCCAATCTCTTAGTTAAAATAATATAATCCAAGCTATTTTAATCTAAGTAGAACTGCCTCCTAACTGTCACCTGTCATTTGTAAAGCTGTCACTTGTCATTTTCTAGTTGCAAGCTGCACTTGTCTTTTTGAACTTTAAAATTTCAAATCTGAAAAACGACCTTTATTTAATCGCTCATATCTCCGCGACCCTTTGTGCTAGAGACTTGCAGTAACTTTCATCTGAAAGCTGAGAATTTTAGCTTTTAATCGCACCAAGAACCACATTCCTACCCCTTATAGTTTTACCGCAATCGCGGAACATGCATTCGCGAATTTGTCGCGATTTGCAAATTTCTCCACGTGTGAAAACAGAAGCTGCTGCTTGCCTTCCATTTGCCAGAAATTCGTTTAACCTGCTAATCATCCCTGAATCATTGCTAGTGTGAGCCTGGACTAATATTAACTAGATACCACTCACCCTGAACCTCTACAGGGAATTAAAAGCATTTTAGCATCTTTTTCACTCCATTGCCAGCACATATAGAAGCATTTTGGGCTGTGTTTTAAACTTCTGTTGTCTAAGCTTGCTGGGGTGAACTGAATCACATTTGATTGCATTTCTGAGAACTGTGTGTTTTCCTTCCATTTCCTTGCCTTGCATCAAGGGGGGGGGGGGATTGCCAGAGAAAAGTGATTACATTGTTTGTTGAAATCATATTGAGTATTTTCTATACTGCATTTCATTCATTCAACCTTGCATTTCCTTGAACCCTATAAAGCATTCTCTACCACATTATACTTCTGTACCTATTTACCAGTGTGCTACCTTATCCATTTCATCTCAACTCCTTAGTGATTATAAAGAAGTGTGCTAGTGCCAGATTCTCCGTTGTTAATATTTATCATATCAGATTAAGTGTGATATTCAATTATTCATTTATTATAAAGTGTGATATATATATCTATTGTTTAAATTATCGAATAAACCTTTTAACTTGCAAACCAGAACTACTTCTTGGCTCAGTGGGGTCAGGAGGATTCCAAGAGAGGGGTGTTATATAGGGGTAGTCATCCAGAACGCATGAACTGGACATAAAGATATATCAATAAGGGTTTTCATCCAGTATTCTAGACTAGGCGCTGACTTAGCGGTAGTGCTGAATTGAATCCTCTTACAAATTGGGGGCTCGTATCCGGGATTCTGGGTTAGAATACCACTTGTGCGGCTTAATACAGTGTGCTAACTGACGGGATACATACATCCAGTCGGATCACCACGCTGCATTACGCTGTGAAGCATTCCTCAAAAGGGACACTCCAAGAAAAGTTCTGTTCTGCAAAAATAAAATACTAACTTCTGTAAGTCAGGACAGAGACCAATCTCTAGAATGACGACCTTGGTAGATATGAAAATAGCCAGAGAGCACTTCTTACATAAACTATTTGTGAGAGGTGAATGGGCTGAGCAGGGCCAGGATGCCTGGTTGCAGGCCATCACGCGACAGGTCACTGAAACAGGGTCAGACTTATGGAGAGATCAGGGTCCATTACATGTGGCCCTGAGTGAACTATATATGGCTCCTAAGGCCAAAGATGAACACGACAAGATTGTTAGGATTGCGGCATATTTATATTTATATATGGGAGCCATACAGAATAAATGTGCTGAAGGCCATGATCTGGCAAAAAGACAACAGATGGCGTTAGAGAAGGCCCAATCTGATCTGGACTCTTCTGAGCAAAGGCTGCACAGGAGCCAGGAGTCAGAAAATGAGACCAGGCAGTACATCACTAAAATAAAGGAGGATATGGATGTGCTGCAAAAGGAAAAGTCAGAACAGGATACCAGATTTCTGGCATTGCAGAAGGAACACCAAGAAGGTTTGGACTCCCTACTGCAAAGCCAGAAAAAGCTGGAGCAACAACTGGACTTCAACAGGGTATGTGCTGAGCAGGTAGTCACCCTGCAAGGCCACCTAGATAGAGTGAAGGCAGAGAGCAACAAACTAATTCTGAAAGACCTGGATATCCAGGCAGAGTTTGATCAGGAGCGCCAGAAAGCTGGTGCCTTCCAAAGGCAAAGGGACGACCTGGCAGCACAGATGCAGGCTCTCAGTCAGGAAAGAGACACCATAGGCCAGGAAGTCTGCCATTTAAAAAGGAAAATGGAAGAAAATCACCTGGCCCTCCAGGGGCTGGGTGACCTCCAAAAAGAAAACCAGAACTTGTTAGAGCACACCAGGAGGGTGGAAGAGGCTCTGGCAAGAAAGGAGCAGGCCAATAGGGACACAGCTCAGGAGGTAAACCTCCTGCAGCAAAGACTGGCCCAGTTCTCCAGGACCAACCAGGAAGCACAGAGGGAAAATGAGGCCCTCTGTCAACACAATGATAGGCTCCAACAACAGGTAGCGATGCAGGAGAGACTGATAGAGTCTAGTAAGGCCTTAACTGAGGAACTGAAGGCACAAATGCAGGCTCTTGCATTGCAACAGGGAGCAGGGGCGGATAGAGATGAGGTTCGCTGGGAAATGGAAACTCCGGAGCATAACCTCAGGAGCCCTAGTACCAGAGGCCCTCATACCTCTCAGTCCCTGGACTCTGCCACCCCCATGTCCCCTGGCGCACATGAGCACAGGGCCACAGGGATGGCAGATTACTATCCAGCCAGAAGCATGGGGCTCATAGGCCAGTACCTCCCAGGAATGGATGGGCGGGCATCTGGGCATGGGCACCCAAGCATGGTGCAATTCAGTGGGGAACCCCGGGAGAATAGGCCCATTAAGGGCATCCTGAAAACCACCGCCCAGTTAGGTCAGTGGAGGGGGTACCCATCAAATCCTGGCAGCAAGGAGGAATCTGAAGACTCCTCTGAACTGCACAGGACACAGGAGACCAGGTCCCCACATTCTGCCAGCCATTCCCAGGCTCGCAGAATCCGGGAAAACCTGGAAGAGCAGAGAGGAACTTCTGGGAGCAGTGCCTCTGAATCCGAGGACGAATGGACAAGGGTTACCCGAACCAAAAAGGCCAATAAGGCAAAAAGGGCCTTGCTTAAGGACCCCTTAAAGCAGATTAAGGCGATCAGGAGCGTCATCACGCCTTACCATAAGAACGCTAAGTATTCTGTTTGGGAGCACTTAGAGTTGTTTGAGCAAATGATGGAGACTTTCCATTTGAAGGACAGCCAAAGCTGTATTCAATATGTAAAGTGGACCTTCTCCCCGGAATACTCCAGTTTCTTTGCGGGGCTGGAGGACCAAAATCATTTAAGCTGGTCCACCTATAAGGCGGCCATCTTGAAACATTTTTCTGTTCACAGAAATCCTCAAGAGGCTCGCAAGGCAGCCTACAATTTGCAATGTGGGGAGGATCAGGCCCCACAAGAATTTGTGCAGGAGTTAAAGCGTGCTTTTGCGCAGACCACCAGAAGGGTGCGCACAGACAGTAGAGAATTCATTAATACATTTTTTCATGCCTTGCCCAAATACATAATGACCCAGCTCGTGAGGGATTTTCACGAGAAAAGATCTTTAGACTGGGTCATTGAACAGGCTACCCGGATCTATGAGGTGCAGAAACCGGTAGATAGCAAAAGTAATGCCCAGAAAAACCCCAAAGCCAACAGCACCCCTGCTGCTGCCAAGGTGGCAGAGGTAAAGGTCACCCCCGTTTTGGATTTGGAGATGGGGGGGCCTAAAAACCTACCTGCACCTAATAATGCTAGGCCCAGGAGGTCCTCGGGTCAGTCACAGACAGGGAGCCAAGGAGGCAGCCCCACAAATGGGGTCCCTCGCTCTCCTGATTATGTAAGTCCCCGTTACAAGGGAAAGCGACCCATCCTGGGTTATGTGTGGACTCCCCCAGCCCAAGGGGGGGGGTCCAACCGAGCACCGAACCCAGGGAACTTCCCTCCAAACTTTCCACAGGAGGGCAGAAATTTACCAAACCCTGGGCAGAACTTTTTCCCCAGATATCCACCCGACTTTCAGCCCCAAAACCATCCATCCTTCTTTCCCCAATTCCCTGAGCCCAGACCACTGAATCCGGGAGAGGGGAGGCCAAGGGTGGAGGGGTACCCAAATCTTCCCAACCCGGGGTATTACCAGAGGAGGGACAGCTACCCTTCCCGGGATCAGCCCAGGGGAGAAAACAGGGCCCCGTATCAGCCTGAGCGGGTTTCCCAGTTAGAGCGCCAGGTTCAAAACAAGGCGCGGGATCTGGGTCACATACTGAGGGCTCAGCAGAACCCTCAGATCGGCATGCCGGCGCAGAACGCACCCAACTCTGGACCTGGTGCCCCAGAACAATGATGGGGGCAGCACCCCGATAACTCACCGGTTCCCAGGGAGGAGGCACAAAGGGAAGGGGGGTGTAAAGCCTTGGAGGAAGCTTCCTTCCCCACTTGTAAACAGCCCCTGGAAACCCAGGAACCGGAAACAAAATCTCTTGCCCCTGAAAGTCTGCCTCCTAAGGAGCAGAGGGGGGTAGGAGAAACAAAAGACCCAAACAGACTCAGTTTGAGGAGGAGGTACAGATCTTCCAATTTGAGGGAGAGGGGTCCTCAGAGGATCCTGGGAAAACGATCTTCTCCTTCAGAGAGGGGGGAACTCCTCCCAAAGAAAAATGGGTCCCTAGGGATGCAAATCCAGACTGGGGAGATGTGGAGACTGAGCTTCGCCACCCACCATCTCATCCCAGAACCAACAGCAAGAAAATCCCCTGGTTCAAACCCATCCTGGTGACTGCCTCCAAAAAGGGGGGGGCGGCCCAGAACCGGAGCCAGGGGAACCCACAATGGCTCTGATCTCCAGTTGCCAACTTTTTCTTTCAGATTCCCAAGGCTCTCCACAGAAGTCTGCCCAAATTTCTTCTCTTGCAATGTCCAAAACCAGAAAGCTAGCCCACCAGTTGTCCAAAAATGTGCATTATCTGTGCCCCCTTGAGGAGAAGGAGGGAAGATATTATGCCCCGGTACAAGTACAGGGGCAGGGTACAATTTCAGCGCTGGTGGACACGGGATCTCAAGCTACCCTTCTGTCCAGAAGGGCCTTTGACGAACTGAATGCAGGAAGGGGAGAGAATTACCAAATCCCTCTCACCTCTCTTCCTGGACAACTGCAGAACTTTGACGGGAAGGAAATTCCCGTCGAGGGGACGGCAGACTTGGACATTAAAATTGGGCGACACAAGTTGAAACACCCGGTCATAGTTGTGACCCCAGAGGGCACCCCTTGTTTACTAGGGAATGACCTCCTGAGAAGGTTGTCACCCCTAATAGATTGCGTAAACAAGGTCCTCTGGACCCAGACTAGTCGACCAATAAAATTATAACAGAGTGTCAACCATGTTAGTTTAAACGGCACCTGCCACATGGTTGAACAAAAATCTGACCAAGTAGAATTTCACTTCCAGAATAGCCAAATTCCAGACGTGACAGTAATAGCAGTAGGACAACAGACGGGTGATGGGGGGTCCTCTCTATTTCTGAAAATCAACCTTCCTTCCAGTTTAAGGTGGTATTCCACGCTGGAAGGAAATACTCTGAAATTCTTTACTAATCCACAATCAGAAACTCCCACTCCTATAGTCCAGAAAGATGTGAAATCAGCTCAGAGCCTGGCTGATATTCAGTAAATTGGAGAGCAGTTGTTCATCCCTGTCCAATTAAATGATGGGAAGGACTCTGTTCTCGCTCGAGTGTGTGTGAACAACGGTAAGAGCTTCATCAGCGAAGCCATGTTTCGCCAACTCCCAAAAGATCCAGCCATTCCCACATTCAAACTGATAGACAAATGGGAAATGGACCTGGAAGCACCTAATTCCAAACATCTCCTGCCAAGCAGGTGTATGCTCAAAATCTCCATTGGCAACAAGAGCATAGTCCATAATTGTTGGGTCGTGCGAGACGTCCCTGCCGCCTTTTACTTAGGCAGTGACATTCTCAATCGCTTTGCCATTAGTTTGGACCTAATAAACTTCAAAGCTTGGTCCCGATTAGCGGATAATCCCATGGGCTTTGATGATCCAGAAATAGCATTTAGGTCAGCTCAATTGCTACCTTATGCAGTTGAAATTCAGGTTAAAGAGGAAGTCACCATCCCAGAAAGGACCCGACAATTCTCCCTGGAAGTGAAAGTTAAAAGGGGACAAGAGTTGAAAAACCCTGATGCTTACATACATCTAAACGCTTCTCTCCATCAGCAAGGGTTAGGGGTAAACCCAACTCCATTAGTCAACATAGAACATGACACCATTCCAATAGAGGTGGATAACAGCGACTTAAAGAGTATTACTCTAGCCGCAGGCACCATTATTGGAATGGCGGTTGATGACCGACATTTTTCCATCGACTTAGTAAATGAACTGTTAGGACCAATCCCCAAGGACTGTTTTGACAGTGATAGTGATGACAATACAACACCAGACAGGATTTTTACCCGGCATGGGGGGAACTTCCTGGTGTACACTTCCTGCCCCTATGGTAAGGAAGATGTGACTTGTGACTTCAGGAGGGATGAGGTGATTTTCCAGGTCCATGAGGGCTGCCTTTCCCACCTGAAGCCTCCGGTCCAAATCAGCACTCTGACCAGGGACTTCTCCACCCAGCTGGAGGAGGCCGCTGAAATAGCCAAACCAGAAGTCTTTCCAGGCTTCAGGCAGATGGTGGAAGAGAGAGTCAACCTAGCTGATGCCTGTGTGACTCTGGAACACAAGCAAAAGTTGAAACAAGTTTTCTTGGATTTCCAAGATCTCTTTGCGGTAGACTCATATGACTGTGGTCGCACTGACATCCACACAACAACAATCCCCACGGACCCTGGCATGACTCCAGTGTTTGTGAAGCAATATCGCTTGCCTCTCGCATCAATGGAGTCCCTTACTGAAATAATTAAGAACCTTGAGTCCCGGGGAATAATCCGTCCAGTCCACAGCACCTTCAATAATCCGGTGCTGGGAATATTGAAGCCGAAAGGCCAGTGGAGACTCTGTGCTGACCTCAGGGAGCTCAACAAACGGGTCCATACTTCCCGATGGCCTCTGCCCTACATTGACCAAGGGCTGGCCCAGATCCAGGGGTCACAGGTATTCACAGCAATAGACCTGACCAATGGATACTGGACTGTGCCTGTCAGTAGGGAGGACCAATACAAGCTGGCTTTTACCTTTGGGGGCCAGCAATACACATGGACCCGGACTCCCTTCGGATACCTCAACTCCGGCAATTAATTCAACATTTTCCTACATAAGACCATGCCCGACCTGGGTGCGAGGGGTAACCTGGCTTATGTAGATGATGTCCTCATCAAAAGTTCATCTGTGGAGGAACACATAGCGGAGATCCGTTATGTTCTGACGCAGTTGAGGGCCGCCGGAGCAAAACTTTCCTTTCAGAAAGCACAGTGGTGTAGAACCCATGTTAATTTCTTGGGGCATGAGATTACTCCTCAGGGTCTCTGTCCCCAGGAAAAGAAAGTGGAAGCACTTCAGAAACTGAAAGACCCCACAACTCTGCAAGAACTAAGGAGCCTCCTTGGACTGACTAATTACAGCAGAAAGTTCATTGAGGGCTACACAGAGATTACCAGACCCCTGATTCATCTCCTGAAGGGGGGGGTCAAGTGGGAATGGGGTCCAGAACAATCCGAGGCAGTAAGACAACTCAAAAGAAGCCTCTCACAAGCGCCTTGCCTAGCTTACCCTGTCAGAAACAAGGAGTTATTCCTGGAGACGGGGTTCTCTAATACGTGCTTGACGGCAGTATTATACCAAAAGCATGACAAGGTCAATAAAGTAATCTCCTATGCGAGCAAAACTTTATCCTCTGTGGAGGAAAAATTCAACGATTGTGAGAAGGCACTCCTGGCAACGGTGTGGGCATTGAAGAATTACCGCCCGTTTATCCAGGGGGAACACATCATAGTGGAGACTCCACACCAGCCTCTGCAATATGCAAGGCTTTCCTGTGGAGGTCAGATATGGCCAAAACCGGGGCCATCCAAGGGGATCTAATTGAGATTGAGTCCCTGTTGGGGGAAATCCAGGTCACTGCTATCACTAGGTCCCAGACAAATGCTCACAACGACCTTTCAATTGCACAATGGAGTAAGGAGACCCCTGATGCTGATTTGATTACCGCTCAGAAGGGGGATCCAATAATTGGTAAATTTTACCAACACCTTGAGGACCCTGAGAACTTTCCCCTACCGGATACCGATTACATTGGGAAAGAGGACCTAAGAGTGTTGATGAAATGTCCAAAAATGTTCCGGATCCAAGACGGTTTGTTGGTAAGGAAATCCAAAGCTGGCCATGACCAGTGGGTGGTTCCTACCTCATTCCGAAGCCTGATGTTAAGTCACGCCCATGATGCGGCCACCGCCTGTCATAGGGGGTTTCACACAACATTGGAAATCTTAAGAGAGGTTGCATACTGGCCACACATGGGGCAGGACCTCGACCAATACTTGAAGGGGTGTCTCGTGTGTGCACAATTTCAGCCATCATCCCTCACGCACCGCGCGCCTCTCCAAAAGAGGGGGATGACACTGCCATGGTCAGATTTACAAATCGACTTTGTAGGCCCCGTGATTCGCTCTGCTAGGGGGAATAAGTACATGTTGACTGTGACATGCTTGTTTACCAAGTGGGTGGAATGTCTCCCAGCTCCAAATTGCAAGGCAGAAACCGCAGCTGCCTTGATGATTAACCACATCTTTTCCCGTTTTGGTCTACCTCAAAGGATTGAGTCAGACAGAGGTAGCCACTTCACCAGTGAAGTAATGACAAAGATGTGGGAGATACTGGGGGTCAAGAGAAAGCTGCATATTGCTTATAGACCAGCTTCTTCTGGGGCAGTAGAGAGATATAACCGGACAATTGTGAGCATATTAAAGAGGTTTGTGGCAGATTCTGGGCCAAGTTGGGATATCCGATTACCTCTGGTCCTAATGGCCATCAGATCTACCCCTTCATCTGCAACCAAAATGTCACCATTTGAGTTGATGACTGGGCGCAAGATGGTGCTTCCGCAGCATTTGCTCTACAGGACCCAAGAGCAGACACTGATAAATGCCTCCACAACTCATGAGTATGTGGAGAATTTAAGGAAACACCTCCAACATGCTTTTGCTTATGCTCAGCGGAATCTAGAAAGATCAGCTGATAGCATGAAGACCCATTATGACCTGAAAACTTCCAGGAAGGAATATCAGGTGGGAGACCGGGTCTATCTATACAACTTCCAAAGAAACCAGGCAAAGCAGCGCAAATTTTTGCCTACGTGGAAGGGACCCTTTGAGATCATCGACAAGATCTCCCCTGTGGCCTACAAAATCCACATCCCCAAAGGTCCTTTGGCAGCGGGGGAAGACAAGTGGGTCCACATAAATCAGTTGAAATGTTGCCATCCCAGGCACACTCTGCAACAACTGGAGGAATCCTCTGGAATCCTAGCGGGTACTGTCTCCGACTAATTCAGTTCCAATCATAAAACATACCACATCTAGTCTCTGAAATATTGTGATTTGCATGAAACTGTCTTTTAGTTATACTGTTTTTTTTTCAAAATAAGAATGTAATGTTTCGTGATGATGAAATGCATATGCTGCCCCACTATCTCAACAGTGGTGGAAAAACGTCTATGAGTAGGTATTGCCGCTCTTCCTTTGTCGTCCTAGGAGAAAGAAGACCTTGAGACTGGCCAAGGAGGATGACCCAGGGACCGGGAACGAAGATCCAATGGGCCCGGGGTACCGCCCAATATTCCCATCAGGACCGACGAGGCGAACCCATCGATCAGTACCGGATGGAGGAAAAGATGCTGAACTGTGCCATCTACCGGAAGAAGATGAGAACTACATCCCAGATCTTGCGGGTCCCACCAGTGAAGGATCAGATGGCCACCGCAAGAAGGGGGGCTTGTGGGATGTTTTTAGCCATGCATCCGAGCCCTAACTCAAAACTATGCATTACTGGCATTGAAAACATCATAATGGCCAGAGCTCCACAGAAAATGCACAGGAAAATCCCATTTCGCCTATGTTGTGAGCTCAGAGAGGCAATGCTGGTTGCCAAAAGCAAACCCATAACTGTTGGGAATTCATTTTTTCTTGAATGTCAAATATGGCAAAATCATGGGCACAGAATTACTTTACTTCAGAAACACACCAATGCCATGTCCTGAACATGGACAATATACTCCATGTAATATCACTTGCTGAAATGAATCAATCTAAAAAAAAATCCCAAGGATGGATGCAGTAACCACAAAATCCTGATGGTGGCGCTAGCGGTCTAAACTCTGACAGGAGAGCTGTCTTGCAAAACTGTCTAAGTGCAAAGAAAGGGGTCTCATGTCATTAAAAGTTCAAAGGGGTTGCCTGTCCTGAGAACTCTTGACACTTCAGAACTCAACACAAGGAGCCAGGAAATCACAGGGTTCTGTTAATTAAATGCAAAGTGGCTCCCTGGCCTCCTGATGTCAGCTTGCCAGACACCACACAAAGGACCCTTTCCTCTGAAAGGAATATGTTGATTTTTACTGTTTTACTGTCAACAAAGGCCTGCCTGCCAGAGGATGCATGTGACTGACCCACCCAAGTCTTGGAGGCGGACTCCAACACTCTGAGGACTGAAGTGAAAGTAAAATATATATTTTACAAAAACACTGATAACTCTTTGTAATCAAATGACAGAAATGTATAACTTTGAGAGACTTAAGTTAAAAAATGTACCTTTAATTCAAGCCCAAACTCCAAATTGTGGGATATTCTGGGACAAAACCCTGCTGTTTATTAATATTACAGACTCCCTGTTTCAGCTAGACAAACGAAAATGCATTGGTATGTGGGTAGATATGTGAGGAACAGTTGTATAAAATTTAATGAAGATCCAATGTTGTTTAGCACATTAAAAAGTGCTAAAAATTGCCATTTCTGGATGCAAGCTCCTAGAAACGCCAGAGTCAGAACAGGGGCTAACATCAGTAATGCCTCATGTGTGTATGTAATTTTAAACAAATGTTTACCTGTGCAAATATGTCTTTTGTTATCAAATATAGAATGTGTGCAATTTGACAGGGGAGTGTCCTCTCTGCAAGCCATAAAATGACATCACTCTGACACAACTTAGCTCCCCCAATCAAATGAGAAATGGAAGTTTGACCAATTAGAAGCTGAGAGAGAGGTAGGGTCAGTGATGCTAGAACACACCCACATTCTAAACACATAAAAGCAGACAGACAGGACAGATAGGGACCTTCAAATCCATTTGCAGCTGGAAGCTCTGCCGGAAAATCCATACTTTACCTCCCTCAACCTTCAGAGAGCAGACATAGAGACTTCAAATCTATCAAATCTCCAGAATCCAGAGAACCAGAGAGAGCAGACCCAGATCACTGTGAAGTGCAGAGACCAGAGTCCCGTCTAAAACCTGACCAGATCCATGGCGAGGCCCATTTCACTCAAGAATATAGTGTGAGTACCTAGAAAACTGTGTAGAACCCAATCTCTTAGTTAAAATAATATAATCCAAGCTATTTTAATCTAAGTAGAACTGCCTCCTAACTGTCACCTGTCATTTGTAAAGCTGTCACTTGTCATTTTCTAGTTGCAAGCTGCACTTGTCTTTTTGAACTTTAAAATTTCAAATCTGAAAAACGACCTTTATTTAATCGCTCATATCTCTGCGACCGTTTCTGCTAGAGACTTGCAGTAACTTTCATCTGAAAGCTGAGAATCTTAGCTTTTAATCGCACATTCCTACCCCTTATAGTTTTACCGCAATCGCGGAACACGCATTCGCGAATTTTGCCGCGATTTGCAAATTTCTCCACGTGTGAAAACAGAAGCTGCTGCTTGCCTTCCATTTGCCAGAAATTCGTTTAACCTGCTAATCATCCCTGAATCATTGGTAGTGTGAGCCTGGACTAATATTAACTAGATACCACTCACCCTGAACCTCTACAGGGAATTAAAAGCATTTTAGCATCTTTTTCACTCCATTGCCAGCACATATAGAAGCATTTTGGGCTGTGTTTTAAACTTCTGTTGTCTAAGCTTGCTGGGGTGAACTGAATCACATTTGATTGCATTTCTGAGAACTGTGTGTTTTCCTTCCATTTCCTTGCCTTGCATCAAGGGGGGGAGGGGATTGCCAGAGAAAAGTGATTACATTGTTTGTTGAAATCATATTGCGTATTTTCTATACTGCATTTCATTCATTCAACCTTGCATTTCCTTGAACCCTATAAAGCATTCTCTACCACATTATACTTCTGCACCTATTTACCAGTGTGCTACCTTATCCATTTCATCTCAACTCCTTAGTGATTATAAAGAAGTGTGCTAGTGCCAGATTCTCCGTTGTTAATATTTATCATATCAGATTAAGTGTGATATTCAATTATTCATTTATTATAAAGTGTGATATATATATCTATTGTTTAAATTATCGAATAAACCTTTTAACTTGCAAACCAGAACTACTTCTTGGCTCAGTGGGGTCAGGAGGATTCCAAGAGAGGGGTGTTATATAGGGGTAGTCATCCAGAACGCATGAACTGGACATAAAGATATATCAATAAGGGTTTTCATCCAGTATTCTAGACTAGGCGCTGACTTAGCGGTAGTGCTGAATTGAATCCTCTTACATCTCCCTCCTCATATGCCATTTCTCCCGATCTGTACTCCAAGGCAATAGTTTAGGCAAGCAACACCTAATAGCCCAAACTAATAGAAATTCACCAACCAACACTTCACCTGTTCTCTAAAGTCCACCGTATTGCCTCTTCATGGGTCAATGGGCATGAATGGATATAATAAAAGCTCTGGGTGAAATGAAGGTGGTGCTGTTTTACTGTTGGTCCCATGGAAACAGGGCTGCCACTGGCACCAGTCCGAGTATTCAATCTATATGAGCAAGCAGCATAAACATTTGGGAGGGGAAGTCAAGAGTGCCCCAGCTACCAATACAGAGATGTGTTCTGTATTTAAAAGGTGCATGTTTTTAATGCAAAGAAAAGCCCATTACAGCAGCGTGAGATGGGGTGGACACTTGGCTAACGGAATGCGGGACTGGGCGAGAGAGAGGCAGAGGAAACGAGATTACTGGCTACGTATATCTCTTCTCTGCAAAGGCATTGTTCCTCCTCCATTATCTAATGTCTCCCACACCACTTTTAGTTACTGAGGTTTCATTGTAGCATTTAATTCGGCATAATTCGGCATACTGGGTATTTAAACCCTCATCTGACATGTTACGTTAGACAACATGTAAAAGAGAGCTGGAGCTGTTAAAATTAGCTTACAGTTTGTGGAACTAATACTTGCTATGCAGGCAATAATGTAGAACGTACACAAACTCCTTTCTCTTGGCTTTTCGCAAACATCAGGGGTATGAAAGGCTGAAGTGACCTTACAGGGATAAAATGATCCGTACAGTGGGCTATACACACACCTCAGTAACAGGACCGTGGACCCACCGATCTAACAGGTTTGGGCATATTTTACCAGTCGACTTCAAATCGGGATACAAAACACGGACAAGGGGGCCTTAAAGAAAAAGAAAATTCACCTTGGAATGAAGGCTATGAACCCAGATCAACCAAAAGACAACTTTAGGGGGCATCTTGGCCAGGGTAAAGGGCCACAACAAGGAAGCAGCACCCAGTACTGGCGGTCACATTTTCCAGAAGAATCAAGGCGGATAGGAGGCAGGTCAGGGATGCTGGATGGTTCAGAGAATGCAAACAAGTGTGGGTGGGAGGTAGAGGGTGGGGTTGGGAGTAGCAAATATAAAGACAGCATCAATACAGCTTTAGGAGGTGTAAAACCGGAGATGTTGGGGGGCCTCTAACTAAACAGTAGCCATGAAACAGACTGTTTACATTTCTGTCTGGGCTGTGTGAATGGGGTGCCATTAACTTATTTTTGTTAACAGAAGTATTCCAATCGGCTATTTTATTACAGCCACCCCCAACAATCTGACTGCAGCCAGGCCCTATTGCACGGCCATTGGCACCTGCCCCTGTTCTTCGTTTTAACATTCACCAAGTGGCAGAAAGTGACCAGCTCTATTGAAATGGACATCATTTGGGGGTTGTGTGGGGTGCATTCAAAGTCCCCAAACAGAGGTCCCTTTCACATGAACAGCAAGATTTGAAACACAGAACCATAAATGGCTTGCCCTGTGGTTCTTTTCAAGTAAAATTGAAGAGCCATGTGGAAAAGGGGCCTACCTGTCATTACTGTGGTGTTTGGTCCATTTAACTGTGGACCCGTTGTCCCTTTAAGAAAGAGTGTCATGACTCCTCAATAAAAGGGGCTCTGCTGGCACGTGGGAGGCAGTGCAGCAGAGCCCCAGGAAGTGGCAACTCGTGTCTGTGTCTTCTTGGTGGTCGTGTGATCATGGCCTTGTGCAGCAGCCCCGGCCTGGAAGCCCCAAGAGCCGAGGCCACAGTCTGCTGGGTTCCCCCAGCCACGGTAACACATCCGTTGCAAGGTGTCCCCTGTTGGTTGTATGCTGTGTGCTCACAGTACTGTTGGTTAGTTGGGTGACCCCGGCATCTGGTGTGGCCCATCCTGGTGACCAGTGACAGCCACCACATTGGCAACAAAGTGGTCTGGGTCCCGCACACATCATTGTGCAGACTGTCAGAAGCCTTCTTTGGGCTGTCCAGCACGTGGTTGGGACTGAGCGTGAGGAGGGGGTGGAGGCCACGGCGAAACAAAGGAGCCACGTGGTGAAGAGGGTGTGGATCAAAGGGAACTCCATGCCTGCCACGGTGGGGGCATGGTGTGCTGTGGCCCAGCATGGGATTCTCTGCAAGCTGTGGAAAGTTGCTGGGTGTCATCACGTGGCCGCTGCGAAGATGCGGTCAGGGGCGGACTGTTTGGCGACTCCCCACCGTTCTCAAAGGGGACGGGGATTGGAGCGGGAGGTCGCAGCGCCCTGGCCCTCCACTGCAGCACCAGGTGAGGCTGCAGGCCGTGTCTGCACTCAAAGCAGGCACTGAGAAGTGAGTTGGACGTGGCCCATGAAACATCAGGCCGCGGCATTGAACAAAGAGACAACATTTCAGCCGCAATAAAGGAAGGTGGCTGTGGCCCACAAATACCAGGCCCTCGGCCCCGCAAAAGAGGGTGTGGACTACCATTACCTGGGCCTGCAGCGAGTAAGAACAAAGGAAGCTGAGGGCGGGCACACCCGGGCCTCCCTGGAAGGCAACACAGTGCCCTAGCGGTCTCAGTACGTCAGGACAGCGGGACAGGGTGGTGAAACACATCCCATAGTGCACAAAGGTACTGGGGCTGGTGCGCACCAGGGGTAGGGGCCTGCATGGTGGAGGCAAGGCCTGAGACTCTGCAAGTCATTGGTGGGGGTGGAAAAGGGCAAGTCAACCCCTTGTAACTTTTCATCCACCATGCAATCATGAAGGAGATCCCGGAAGGGTAGCGGCTCCACAGGGAGTGCTTGTGCGCCCTCAGTGACCCCAATGACCATCAACGTGCTGAGCCAGGCCAGGTGCCCGTCTGGAGTGGGTACAGAGCACGCGATGTCGATCAACCATCATGGGGATGAAGAAAATGAAGGGGCATATCCCCAGAATGTGCAGCTTGCGCCTTTGTATCAGTTTGATGTTGTGGGGGCTCCTGCAAGTCTAGGAACCCGATTGACGGCGTGGGTGGAGAACTTCGAGCTGTATTTCGATGCTGTCGAAATCAAGGACAGGGCGAAGCACCCACCCCTCCTGTACTCAGCCGGCCCGGCTGTCCAGAGGCTGTTTTAGACCTTGCGACCCATAGACCAGTCATATGGCGCCACAATTGCAGCACTGAACGAGTACTTCATGCCCATAGTCAACAGGGACTATGAGCAGTGCAGGATGAGATGCACAAGACAAGAGAAAGGTGAGAGCCTTCATAAATTTCATGGCAAGCTGCATGGCATTGCATTGTCCTGTGCTCTGGGTATCTTCGAGGATGACAAGATCAGGGCTCAGATCATCTATGGCTGAAGCTCTGCTAAGCTGCGAAAACCGGTCCTCAGGGAGCCTGGGCTGGGTCTCAACCAGATACTGGAGATGGGCCGTGTCCAGGAACTGGCAGAGGTACGTGCCTCGGCTATGGAGCTCTCCAGGCAGCAGCTCAAGCTGGAAGCGCCCATGCAAAGGGTGAAGTTTGGGGAGGTGTCGGCCATGGGCAGATGGCAAGGAGGTAGGGAAACACGAAGAGGGGACTAGCCATGGAGAAAGTCAGGTGCTACATTATACCATCAGTGTGAATGGGACCTCCCGCACGCGCAGGAGTGCCTAGCCAAAGGACACATGAGTGGGAGGTGCAGAAAGGTGGATCACTTTGCACGGGTGTGCCCAGCTCCAACACCGGCCAGCATGGTAGCATCATCAGGAAGAAGTGCATCAAAGGAGGTTGCATGGAGTAAGCCCCCCATAGTAGAGGTGGTCCAGGTGACTGAGGAGCAAAGGAGAGGCCTGTACGACTATGCGGAGGATGAAGATGAGGAGAATGTGTTATTCTTGTCTTGCAGAAGCTCAGGCGGTGAGTCTGATCCAGGCATTTTCTGATCCCGGCTAGTGGGCCTCCCGAGGTGCACGGACTGGAATGCACCATGGTTTTGCAGTGATCGAGTAGGTCGTAGGAGTGGTGTGTGGGCTGGAATGCACCACTGTTTGCAGTGAGTTGGTAGACAATGGGTGGTGCGCAGACTGGATTGCATCACAGTAGTGGACCCTTGTATAGGGTTGTCGTTTTAAGTGTGCTGTGGGTTTTGTTATAATAAAGGAGGGATGTGGTGTGTGGCACATTTATCTTTTGGCCCGTTGGCCCGTTAAGAAAGAGTGTCATGACTTTGTCATGACACTCCTCAATAAAAGGGGCTCTGCTGGCACGTGAGAGGCAGGGCAGCAGAACCCCAGGAAGTGGCAACTCATGTCTGTGTCTTCTTGGTGTGCCATGTGATCATGGCCTTGTGCAGCAGCCCCTGGCCTGGGTACCCATAGAGCCGAGGCAACTGTCTGCTGGGTGCCCCCGGCCACGGTAACATGTCCATTGATCTGGATGTTGCAGGGTATCCCTTGCTGGTTGTATGCTGCATGCCTGCAGTGCTGTTGGTGAGCCGGGTGATACCCACATCTGGTGCGGCCCACCCTGGTGACTAGTGGCATGCCGCCACAATTACCAAAGGAAAAGCAGCATGTTAATTCACAAAAGAAGCAGGAATCAAACATCCCTTTCACATGGACAACAGGATTTTTAAACAGTGACACAAAAACGGTGTGCATTGGTGGGTGCAAGTAAAAGCAGTTTAAAAGTGAAAATGTATCACTGCTCACAGAAAAATGTCAGGGAAAAGACGTGCGGGTTGACAAAAAGCAATGGATATTATGCTTCAGATACAAAATACCAGTGACATTTGAAAAGCCACTTTGTTTTCATTGAAACATCTCATCCAAAGACAAACCATTTTACTGGCTCTGGGGAACATCACAATGAAATCTCCCACTGTCACTCTAGATGTTACATCTCCCATCTAATTACCAACTGCAATAAAGTGGCCTGCCAAAGGTGTCAAAATTCAGTGTTTTCGTCCAGAGCTGCTGGCATTGACTGCAGGAGAAGTTCCCCTTGGCTAGAACATGAAAAATATGTGTGGAAATGGGGGCAACAACTTCAAAGAGCAAGCTTCCAACTGTTAAAAAAGAAATATGGGTATAGGCTGACCCAGTGAAACTAATGGCCGGAAGACAGGAGATTGGTAATTTGTCCCACACAAAGATTCACAATTAATTTAAAAGTACTATTATCATTTAGGTAGGGGCCTCCCTCTGGAATAAGTTCCCAGCTGCACTCCATCTTGCGCCTGATCTGCTTAAGTTCCAGAAACTCCTTAAGACATTCCTCTTCTCCTCCTCCTTCTCTCTCCCTCTAGCCTGCTTACCTTTCTCTCTGCTCTATCTTCTCTCTCTCGCTCTTCCTTTTTGCTTCAAGTTGCTAACTGGCTGCCTGGTGTACATCAGAGCCACACAGATCCCAGGCACCCTCTAGTCTCCCTCACTTGCCTCCGGGCCTTTGCACTTGCATCCGCGGTTTGCAATCAGTCAATGACCTATGTGACCGGCATCTCTCAGCACTTACCCCAGCTCTGACTGACTGGCACATGTGGTCCCCTCTCCACCCACCCTCCCACTTGTCTGCAGCCTCTCACCTCCTGCACCTGACTGCTCACTTGCACAATCTGAATGTACCATGCCTTGAAGATCATCTACCTGTTTTTCCCTTGTCTCCCCTCCTTGCATGGTGGAACTTCAATGCACTTGGAAAAACTGCAGAATCATTGTCAGACCTATTTACTGTTATCTACACTGTTAATTGTATTATATGCACTTGTTCCATGCACTCACTCTGCCTCTGGAGACTTGTATTGTTAAGAAATTCAAGGGCCCTGAATGACTTTTTTTCCCCCTTGTTCCCTCCCTCCTTGAACACTTTGAAACACTTGCTTTGTGCATAGGCACTTTACAAATAAACAATACCATGCCATACCATACCATACCATACCAGAGGCATTTCTTTCAGCATCCACATGGTTGATTTTCTTTATTTTTTGTACCATTTTTTATGTAATTTCCAGGTGATTGTGGTGATAAAACATTCCTCCACCTGCAACTCAGGGAACTGTAATGGCCAGTTAAACTAGGTTTCCGACTGATCTGAACATGTTCCAAATGTGGTAATTGGTGTGTGGCTGGAGAATACAACTACAGATATGGGTATTACCTTACATATTCATAACTGTTATGCTTGTTATGCAAGTGGCCGAAAGGTGCCACATGGCCGTGCTACATGGTATGGACCTGTAGTCGGCTTAACTAATTCCTCATGGTTAGCTGAATCAGAAAATATGTATATTATGACAGTTGCTAGTAAAATAAGAAGTTCTGATACATAACTAGTGTTTGCCAAAAATTTGAAAGAAGGACAAATGACAATTACAAAGGGGAATTGACATATGTTGCTCCCGCCACCTAAACCAATCCTGACTTGAAGGCTGGGTTTGGGAGGAGAGAGAAGGGTAACTGTCCAATCCTAGTTGCGGAAATGATTGCAGGGTACTTCCCCAAGATTGTAAAATTGGTGGTGACATTGCTGCTATATAAGGGGGACTGCACTAGGAAGAGGGACACACACACAGGGACAGACAGTCAGAGAGACAAGTTAGGGCTGCTGAAACTTACCATCTGACAGCTGTAAGGAAACACCAGAGTGCATCTAGATGGACCTGTCAATTTCTTGGAATGTCTCAAAGCTGACTGAGTCCTATGGTGGAGAGCGGGAGGCAATCTTTGAGAGTGGAGCGACTAGACCCCTGCCCTATCTTTCCAGAGTGTCCTGAGATGCAGCTGGCTTTCTTAGATTTAAACAAATGCTTTCTATGTAAGTAGAACTGGTCCCATGGAGACCAAAAGCTGGGGGAGTCTGCTTGCCTTGAATCCTTTCCCTTTATTGTGGGTGGAGGGGGCAAAAGTGTGTAAACTCTTAGCCTATTTAACTAAATATATTAATTCCATATTGTCAGAACAATGTGGGGGAAATTTTGTTCAAATTTGAAATTAACAAAGCCCACTTCTCAGTGTGAGCTGAAATCTATAGCCTAAAATGTAATTGGGTAATCCTTTTTGTCCTGCTGACCTCGACTTCTTTAAGTGAGAGGGGTGTCTTCGTTCTGAAATCAGTCCAACATTTTTATCCAGCTTCCCCAACAGAGGCCTTTCAGGGGAGGTGCTAAAAAGGTAGCTGGCTCCACTCTTTTGAAAGAACATGGAATGATAACCTGTTCTGTGTTTATTTCCACTTTGAGAGTATGTAGCCATCGCTTTTTGTTCATTGTACTTTTTGCAAAAAGAGGAATATCCATTTGCAGATCATTCTTTGTCCCGCACTGAAATGCCAGGCAAACGTCCTTTGAACAAGAGTACCAACAGCAACCCCAGACACGTATTTCAGCATTGATAGGCCTCATCAGTGAGGTGGAGCTGTGCCTCTCTGAGCACAGTGAGCAAGGGGTCCACGTCTGGGTTCCCCCAGGTAACATAGGGTGACCAACCCCAAGTTCCTAGCAAAATACAAAAAAGGTAGCAGACGCCCCACTCTAGAAAGAAGATGGCATGATAACCTGTTCTGTGTTTGTTTTCCCTCTTTGAGAGTCCACAGCCATTGCTTTCTGTTCACTGTTCCTTTTAAAAAAGAGGAATATCCATTTTCATATCAGTCTTTGTCCCACCCACAAGGGCAGTCCTGCACCAAAATGCCAGGCAAACCTCCTTTGAACAAGACTACCAGCAGCAACCCCAGACACGTGTTTCAGCCTTGTTGGGCCTCATCAGTGAGGTGTAGCTGTGCCTCTCTGAGCACAGTGAGCAAGGGGCCCATGTCTGGGTTCCCACAGGTACAGGTCTGCATTCTCATGGTAATGCACAGAAAATAGATCAACCCCAAGTTCCTTGCAAAATACAAAAAAGGTAGCTGGCGCCCCCCTCTAGAAGGAACATGGCATGATAACCTGTTCTGTGGTTTTTCCACTTTGAGAGTCTGCAGCATTCACTTTCTGCACACTGTATTTTTTACAAAAGAGGAATATTAATTTGCATATCAGTCTTTGTCCCACCCACAAAGGCATTCCGGCACCGAAATGCCAGGCAAACCTCCTTTGAACAAGAGTTCCAACAGCAACCCAAGACACATGTTTCAGCCTTGTTGGGCCTCATTAGTGCCTCTCTGAGCACATTGAGCAAGGGGTCCATGTCTGGGTTACGCTTTCAGGGGAGGTGGTCTGAAATCCCAAATTCCCCAAACCATTCCAATTTTTCTGCCTGACTTCCCCAACACATACTAAGGTAGGTGGGTTTGGGGCGTCTGAAAAACAAACCACTAAATCACCCTGCGTTTATTTTAAACCAAAAGTGTGGGCACAATCATAATTGGCATATGTATTTGTACCAATCTTGAAATCTTACTGCTAGCCTTTTAAGCCAGCAGGAAAATCAGAAGCACACAACACTACATGATAATTGCTTTCGTTATTGATCAGTGTAATTATTTCTTGAAGTGAAATTAGCAGAAAGTGAAAATTGTGATTGTGTTTTTTCAACTCATTTTTGTGATTTATTTATGCTGAGAGAAGTTGATTGTGTTGTGCCATGGAAAAAGTGGTGTTTGACATTTTCGTGCTAATTTCTATTACTGTTATTTAAATAAATACCAATATATTTCCAGTACACCGGCCTGGTTCTTGGCTCATTGTTAGCTCAGGGTAGAGGGATCCATGGGGAATGATATGTGTCTGAAGTAGCGCTGAAGAAAAGAATCTGTCTGTTGTGCCACACCTTAAATGGGGAAGGAAGGAAAGCCCTGTTTTGAGTGTGGCTTCTCAATAAACGGTTACAGTTGCCAGGGGTAACAGCTGCTACTCCTGACTTCCCATCTGCTATCCCTATACCATACCTTGCTAATCCTGGGCCACTGAACACATTCTAAATCATAACCATTGCCACAGTTTTGGGCAACCCTCCAGAACATCATTTATCAGCCTGCCAAGCCACTACAGGAGGGGAAAGACCATGCGCAAATCAGGCTTCCCCCCATGCCAAAAGGGGCAGTCTGAGCCAAACTACATTTTCGTTCTGCACGAGACACCAATCAACACAGGACATGGGCGTCATCAGTGAGGAGTAGCCTAAGTCTGTAGGCAAAGTAGGCTTTTCTAGGGGTGATCTCGTAGAGCCTGTGCTGCTCTTTACATTCCAAAATAAATAACTTTGCAATTACTTTAAACTGCAACACGTCCTTCCCCCTCCGTCTCCCATCTAACAAATACAACTTTGCGTTCCTTACCAAATAAGCAAAACTGAGAGATGTTGGCTGGAATGTTTCAAATCATTCATAACCACTAGCACTGCTCTGGGCAACCCTCCAGATCATTGTTTTTCTGGTTGGACTTGTTTTAGTCAGTTGCTGTTTCCGGTCTGCGGCCATACACTTGACAAGGACTGGAGGTCTACGTTATGGGGTTTAGGCCTCTTCGAGATGCTCTGTTTACTGTTTAGCCAGAGATATGTACAGTCCAGGTTTTTGTGTTAGATTCCTGGTTACATGCACAGTAATTTGAGCCTATACACATTGATATTAGCGCTACATATGGTGATCCATTCTTGTATGAAATGTATATCATATTCCAGTAATATCGTAATCATGTTTTTCTTAGTGTACTGAGGTACAATGCTATGTGAGGCCACTTCCTGTTTTGTCAAGGGGTGAAAGGTCGTGACATCACATGGAGGCAGAGTTAAATGGCATCACTTCCTCTGATGTCATAAGAGGACATGGGTCATGGGATGTCACTTCCGCTACCCCTTGCATTTTGGTGAAATGACGTCCCTGTCTATTGACACAGTAATCAGAGGGTTAAATAACGGAATGAATAGCTCTGCTTTTAAAGAATTCATACCTCAGTTCTTCTAGGCCAGTATTAAAGATAACCCCTCACGTGTTCAAAGAGATTAGGCAGCACATATATGGCCTCATTACGACCCTGGCGTTGGACCATGGTGCTAATAGCACTATGGTCCATGCCGGTAACGTACCGACTCCGCCATGGTGGAATGGGCAATTACCGCCCCATTCCGAGGTTGGCTGGGCAGTAATTCCCCATGCCGCCATGGCCCTTCCCCATTCCCATTTTTGCCTCATAGGGCTCAATGGGAATGGGGAAGGCGCTAAGTACGGTGCCGCAAATTGCGGCACCGTACTTAGCACCAAGGTCCCTTTGCGGGTTGGTTTTTAACGCCTCAAAAAGCAGGCGATAAAGTCTCCAACCCGCAAAAGGGCCTCGTAATCAGGCGCTAAGGGATTACCGGTACGGGTACCCTTACCGGTACCGGTAATCCCTTAGCGCCAGGGTCGTAATGAGGCCCATAATGTGCCATAAATAAAACTCAAGCATTTCCATGGAAGGATATTCCTGAGGCATTATGACTGAAAATGCATCTGCATTCTCATGGTAATGCACAGAAAATAGAAAAGAAGCTGGAGGTATGGACACACACATTCAGCTCGATGAGTCAATGAGCCTGCTGAGAAGATGCCAGGTCCTGAGTTCGAATACACTTTACACCATTCTACATCAATTAAACTGAACAAGCATCAAGTCTTCCGAATAACGGTATCTCGGTTACAAGCAGCGCATTGCACCTAGACACCACAGAGGACCATTTAATAACATTAACATACTACACGCCTTTTCTCGCAGCAGTCGTTTAAGCAACGCTGAGAGAGAAAAAAAAGTGTGCGATGAAGAAGACAGCAACTTTGCAGCTTGTGCATTAAAAAAAGGAAACCAAACACCACCAGCATAACACATTGAGGTAATTTTCGTATAGAAATATAGGCATGAATGCAATCTGAGCTGCCTTTTTAAAAGTTACACAGAAATTAGAGGTGTTTAAAAGGCAAGTGGGCACACATATTTCTAATTTTGACAGCCCTGTGTGCACAGACAGGCGCACACCAGTATGTTTACAACTCTTAGAAGACTGCTTTGAACAGACTCTGGCAGGCACTTTCAATGCAAATCCTGATGGTAAGGCTTGAGTAAAGCAAGCTCAAACTGTCCCCATGAAGAGAAGTTTTGGGCAGGCAGAGGCAGGAATAGGTGGAAATGGCTTTAGAGATTAGCATGGCCATGGGCAGGGAATGCGTGGACACCTAACCAAACAACACCTATAGACTCTGTATCCCTCCTCAGATGACATCCCTCCCTATATGAACTCCAATGCAATACCTCCCTATCTGTACTCAATGCAATAGTTTCAGCTTATAGGTGTTACTAGCCCAAATACAATGTTCTTTGACTGGCATTCGGAAGGTTTTTCATTGTAGTGCAGTAGATTTTAAAAAGTGTGCACCATTTAACAGTTCATGTTTTAAACTCAGAAGTCCAAAAAAAGTTCCACTTCATTAATAAATCAGGTGTAGGGAGCTTGCGAGACACAGCACCTATGTAGTCTTGCGAGACTTCCAGCCGAGAGTGTGACAGACACGCACAGCGGCAAATACCCATTCTGAAGGCTCCAACACGTGCTGCTCCTCCTTCAAAGTGACTAAAGGCTGCCACTTAACCCCTGAACATTCCTGGACACCCTAAACTCGGGAGGATAGCTCAGGGGCAACGTGCTTGCCTTGGAAGCAAGACGACACAGAGCAACACAGGTTCGATCCCCGGGTCCATGCTTAGAAACCTCTGGGTATTAAGCAGGGTATAAATAACCTATCATAAAAAAATAAAAACCCTTAGCCCATGGATACTTAATAGACTCAGTTATACTGTTACGTACCAGTTCCTGTATTACAACTAATAAAGTTGTTCAATCTAACAAGCTGTATCTTCACTAATATAATACATATTTGGTGACGAGTATCTGTACTGGGACAGGCAGGTTACCATGCAAGGAACAACACCTCCCCCGCCGTTTCTGCAAACACCAGGTAGTCCTGCAATTCCATGGCCACAATGGCCCCTGTTCACAACTTACCTGCAAGCGCTAGGAGGTGCGGGGTACACGGCAGTGAGGCACAGAGCAATGCTATTAAATGATTTGGGTGTGGAAGGACGACAAGTGTTCACCGGCCTTACGTCCGAAGCAGGGGTGGATGAGAACAGCGATGTGTACAAGGAGGCTGCCATGAGAATTGTCAAGCGCTTTGGCAGCAAAGAGAACACAGTGCAACACAGAATAAGATTCTATAGCCGCAAACAAGAAGTGTCAGAACCCGTGGATGATTATGTAACCAAGTTGCGGAAACTTGTTGCACTGTGCAACTTTGCCAACAATGCAGAAGGAATGATCTGCGATGTGTTGACGGACCACACCAACAGCAGAAAAGTGCAGGACAAATTTATTTTGGAGAACAAACTCCAACCTGAAAAATCCATGCAGATTTGAGGGCAGTGGTAGAAACTGCCGAGTGATGAAATGAATATGCAGGAAGCTCTGGCCCATCAGAGGTCCAACCGATCATGCTTAATAATAAGAGGGAGAAGCAAGTGACTGACACAAGAAAAGGGAAGTGGGGAAGAAACAAACGGCTAAAGTGTCATAGATGAACCAGAACCAAACACTTGGCCAATGACCGAGAATGTCCAGCAAGAGACAAAGGGTGCTCCGTATGCAAGAAGATCAGAACTTTTTCAATAGTTTGCAGGTGGCGATGTAAAAAAGTAGCAACTGTCAATGCAGAAGGAGAATCCTCATCGGAAGAAGGGAGTCCCACAGTGTTGATGGTGGACAGCTCACGAGCCAAGAGGGAAAAGCCGCACTGTGAAATCAGAGTGATTGGCATGGAGATGAGAGTGATGGCTGATTAAGGCTCAAATCTGATCATAGTGCCCCTACATACCTGCAAAGAAATTATGGGCACCAATACTGTCCAAGTCCTCAGCACGTGCCACAAACCAACCATATTTGGAGGTGCGTCAGTGGATCTACTTGTGTATATCAAAGGAGTCATGGAGTTCAAGGGAAGAGAGACCACCCCAAGAGTATACTTGACAAAAGAAGGCCCTGCAGTCCTAGGATGGGATGACCAAGCCAAGCTCAAGATTAAACTAGACCCCAGTACGGAAGATCAGGGACTAACACTCAATACAGGAGGAGTGGTGATAGTGAAAGAAGATTTTCCCAAACTGTTTTCGGAAGGGCCAGGGAAAATCAAGAACTTTAGACACAGAATTATGCTCAAGGCAAAGCATAAAGTATGGCCTGTGCCAGTGACTGCCAAGGACATACTTAGAAGCAAACTTAGAAGCAAATTCAACAAATTGGTGAAGGAGGGTACCATTGAAGAAGTGGAAGTCTCAGGGTGGCTGAGCCCCATCGTCCTAATTAAGAAACAAAACTCAGAAGACTTCAGGGTCTGCATAGACATGCGCAGCCTCAACCTGGAGATCATTTCAGATAGCTAGACCCTCCCCAGCATAAATGAACTCATCCTCATGAGCCAGAGTGTTTTCCAAGCTGGGCATGAGGAATGCAGATCATCAAATCCATCTCCACAAAGAATCCAGGCCACTTGTGGCCTTCATCACCCTGTTCGGCAAGTACCAGCTCACTAGGATGCCTTTCGGCATGTCGTCCGCAGCCTCAGCATTTCAGCACATGATGGATTTACTACTGCGAGACATCAGAAATGTGTGCTACTTCCAGGATGATATACTGGTGTATGCCACGGATGAACACAGACATGTGTCATTTTGAAAAGAGTCCTCATCACATTACACGATGCAAGAGTTAAGCTAAGATATGAAAAGTATGTCAGGAGGGCACAAGAAGTTGAATATCTCTTGTACAAGATATCTGCCCGTGGTATAAGCCCCAAAAAAAACCTGCTACAAGCCATAGTCAAGGCTCCGGAGCCAGCCAACGAGGAGGAAGTAAGGTTGTTTCTTGAACTTGCAGAATATTATGCCAAGTTTATCCTGAACTTTTCAGAAATCACTACACCGCTGAGTAGCCTACTTAAAAACGGTGCAGAGTTCACTTGGTCTAAAGCCCAGAAGGAGGTGGTAGAGAGCATAAAAGGACGGATAGTGGAAGCACCGTGCCTGCAGCCGTTCAATCCACTGTGGGATACAGTCATCACCACGGATGCCAGGGCGCGTGGTTTAGGTGCCGTACTCACCCAGAGAAAAGGGGATACAGAAAATGTAGTGGTGTTCACTTCAAAGCCCTGTCCATGGCCAAGAAGAATGACTCCACATTGGAGAAAGAGATGTTGGCCTGTGCATGGGCTGTAGAGCACTTCAGGACCTATGTATGGGGGACCAAGTTTAAATTGGTCACCGACCACAAGCCCCTCATTCATACGCTCAGTCCAGGAGGGACAAAGTCATTGACACCCCGTTTAGCGCGCATTGCAGCCAAACTTCAGGAACACACGTTTAAAATTACCCACATAGCCGTTTGGAGAAGTGTCCAGCCGGACTGCCTGTCAAGATTACCTGGAAACAAAGAGAGAGCCTCCACATTGCTGCAAGATGAATGCATTGTTGCGTTGATCCAAGACCTCAGGGGTCCAGAATTCCTAGAGTTGAGTGGAAGACACTGGAAAGAGGAGGTAAGTAAACACCCCACCATGATGAGACTTAGAGAGTGGGTCAGGAGTGGATGGCCAGATGAAAGAACCGTGCTGGAAGGCATGGGGCTGTATTGGAAGGTGGTGGAGGAAATATCAGAGGTAGAAGGATTGATCATCAAGGGTGACCAAGTAATACTGCTGAGGGAATATGAAGAGTCATCCTTTGGAGGGCCCACTCAGGGCACTTGGGTAACACCGTACCACAGTGTTGGGTGAGAGAGGCATACTGGTGGCCTGCCATGGACCAGGAAATATGCTCCATGTCTAAACAGTGACAAACGCTTGAAGATCAGATAGGCCACAAAGATTACCACAGAAATCCCTGAAGCGGTATGGCACAAAGTGGGGATGGATTTCATTGGACCATTGAAGGCAATATCTCCTGAGCATCAGTATTTCATAGTGATGGTAGACTACCTGTCAAAATGGGTAGTAATGGAATTTGTCCCCAACATTACCACAGCGACCGTCATAGAAGTCCTCACATCCATTTTTCAGAGGGAAGTTGAATCATTCCTGCAGAGATATAACATAAAGCAGAGAAAGGCTGCGTTGTAACACCCTCAGGCCCATGGACTAGTTGAGAGGGTGAACAGGTTTAACAAAGGGCAAATCTAGTTAGCAACGGATTCTGGAATGGATCTGCTCAAAACCGTCAAGGAGGACATAGCGGCCCACAGATTAACCCCCAACAGCATGACCCAAGTGTCGCCGTTCCGCATGTTGAGGGGGAGAAGAGCGCCATCCACACTGGTACCACCATGGTTAGCCAGAGTAAAAGAAGACGATGAAGTGGACATGCAATGAATTCTGTGGAGGTTGGAAAATAACAAAGCATGGGTGAAGAAATGGAGTGATCAGAGATGAACGACCCAGTGTCGGGAAGTCAAAGAAGGCGACTGGATCAAAATACACCTACCTTGTGAAGACCAAATGACAGGTTCGAAGTTCAGCCAACCCATAAAAGTCATAAACAGAGGGACAAACCACATTCGCACAGAAGATGGCCGCACGTGGAAGATGGAACAGTGGCAATGATTGAGAAGCAGCGCACAATGGAGAGAACACAAGAGGAGTTCACCCAGTGCAGAAGCCCTGGCAGGGATTCCACAAGTCAAAGAAGGCGACTGGATCAAAATACACCTACCTTGTGAAGACCAAATGACAGGTTCGAAGTTCTGCCAACCCATAAAAGTCATAAACAGAGGGACAAACCTCATTCGCACAGAAGATGGCCGCACGTGGAACATGGAACAGTGGCAATGATTGAGAAGCAGTGCACAATGGAGAGAACACAAGAGGAGTTCACCCAGTGCAGAAGCCCTGGCAGGGATTCCACAAGAGAGCGAGAACTAGAAACTTCAGTGAGGGAGGCCATGGAGAGATAGAAAGAGAGACACCAGAAGCGTCGCAAGAAGCGAGCCAAGCACCAGACGCTGGTGGTTCAAAGGAAGGTCGTTCAAGAAGAGAGCAGAGAAGTCTGATGAAGTATGATGACTTTATTATGGAATAAATGTTGTGGTGTTGCCAAAAGGAGGTGTGTCTCACGAGACGTCCAGCAGGCTGCTCTCCCAGCACTCCTTCTTCTAAGGGACTGAAGACTGCCACTTAACGCCTGAACATTCCATGACACCCTCGTCCTGCATTACCTGCAACACTTAGCCCATGGACACTTGATGGACTCGTTTATACTGTTACTTGACAGTTCCTGTATTACAACTAATAAAGTTGTTCAATCGGACAGCCGGTATCTTCATTAATATACTACATCAGAAGTCTCCAAATTGTCATAAGATTCATTGGGCTAGCATTTATGCAGTTCAGCGGCAGAAAGGCTCGGGTGCGATAGCGCTCTCAACACCACTGTCCTACTATTGAATAAACTGAACAATGTTGTGCTATATGAATGTCACAATGGACCCTAACAGCTGGGAAAGCTGCCACACAAAAAGTAACTTCAAAGGAAATCAGCGGCGCAACATCAGTATCGCCTTCCGCCCATTGGTATTCTTGCTTGTCGCTGAAATCCTAAACAAATCTACACAATGCATGCCAAACAGCGGGTTCGCATTACTTCAAATATTTACAGTTCAAAGTAGCAATTACATCTGGATTATAATTTAAATTTCCCCAGCCACAGATGGCTGGTGTTGACTGTTTCGGAGAAGAGCAGCAATCACAGGCATTTGCTGTTATTTACAAGTTTTAATGCGCATGAAGCCCCGGGAAAGAAATGATGATTCAGAGTGCTTAATCAGAGGGGTGTTCTCAACCCGAGTGTCAGTTTGGAGCGCCTTGTCAAAACCATTCCATTTCAAAACCGTCTCTTTGGTCCTCTTTGGGGACTTTATTGTGACGTTTAAGTTGTATCGCAATTGAGCTCTCTCAAGCTCAATGATGAACTGGATTTGCAATTGAGCCACTTACCTGAATCTGTCACTTTGGACCGCTTCTCATTGAAGACATTAAAATGTAGTGCCTTTCCCACACAGCTCATAGGTTGAAATGTTACTAAGAGAGAATGGGCCTCATTACGACCCAGGCGGTAAGTTACCGTCTGGGTCGTACCCTTACCACCATGGTGTAAACTACGTTTACACCATGGTGGATGGCGTATGTACCGCCCCATTCCAAGGTGAGTGGGGCGGTAAATCCCCATTTCCCATTTTACCCTTCCCCATTCCCATTTTTGCCCCATAGGGCATAATGGGAGTGGGGAAGGTGCTAATTACGCCACCGTAAATTACGGTGGCGTAATTAGCACCATGGTCCCTTAGCACCATGGATTTTAACGCCTGCAAAAAGCAGGCGTTAAAATCACCATGGCGCTAAGGGACCTTGTAATCAGGCGTTAAGGGTCGGCGCCGTTTACGGCGCCGTTAACCCCTTAACGCCTGACTCGTAATGAGGCCCAATAACAGGAAAGAGTTTTTACAAAATGGTGAAATAATTCTTGATTACAAATCTGGTTGAAATGCTTGCAGTATTACAGACAACAGTGTAACAGTATAAAGGAATGACCAGCATGTGCACCCCAGGAAGATCTTAGTTCCATGTGTTACTATGGCCTTCAACCCAGCGATGGACGGCAGACCTGGCCGGCAATGGCCAGCTAGCCTGAGCCTTGGTAGGCCCCAGTCACAAGGTACGCGGCAAGGGCTGGGGGCTATTACCAGCCATGTCTGCCACCCACCAAATGGCTGAAAGCCATTTGCACCTACGGGTTTATCTGGGGTGTGAATGTTTTCTTTTTTTCGGTACATTGCATGCGCTTATTGCATGACGTCAATTTCCCAAGAAATATATACAACAATAAAACAAGATTGCCACCGCCATAGGGAAAAGGGACTATGTCCTTTTTCCATTTCTATGGCTGCCGAGAGCGCGAGGAGCGCCTGGACAGGAGCACAAAGCTCCAGTCCAGCAGGTATGTCAGGAGGGAGAAAGGGGTTGGGGAAGGTGTATGCTTTGTTTGAGGGGATGGGGATGCAACAGGGAGAGGCCCCCTGTGGTCTCCTCACATTGAAACAAAAAAAGATTGCACCATCAAGGTAAGGGCATCGGGTGGCTGGAAACACGAGGTGGAGAATGTGTATTCTTGGCCGCTGTTCTAGCCACCAGATTGGCTGAGCACCCTTCCCCGAATGCAAAGAGGACAATCCATACTCTCACCTGACTACATCAACAAGAACATTGTGATATGGTATCAAGCTAAATCCCCCACAAAAAGCTACAACTTGACCAGATTCTATAATCAGAATTTAGCAGTTTATTATGGCACCCAAAGTGATGCATGTACATTAAATAATTCGAGCATTACTTATAATGTTCTTCAAAAAACAAAGATGGCATCATACATATCAATTGAACACTTTGAGGTAGAAGCCAGCAAAGGCATGTGCTGATGTGATTCAGGACCATGTTTGAAGGTCCTACAAATAAGAAGTGCCTTGGGTGTTTTTACAGTATGAACACACCAAGAAAGCACACGTCCAGTCTGTGCCCGTCCAAGGAAGGGTGTTAGATGTTTGCGCTGGATTGACTTAGAACACAACTCAATGAGGTATCAGGGAACTCAGATCTCCACTCTTCTATTGGGTCTCTGTCCTTGTTGATGCTGTATTTCCTTGCTGCTCATTCTGATAAAGAACGTGAATTCCCTGGATTAAAAAAAAAAAACACATGAAGATATTCAATTCAGCAGCAGCATTTGAGGTGAAGTTAGACCCCCTAAGGGTCATGTGCTGTGGAGACAATCATAACCATCCAAATGCAGTTATCAATTAAACAATGGCATTTCACACTTTCCCTTCCAGTCCAAAATGTTGCTCTAAACATCACAATTTGCTTTCTCTTGATACACGCCCCTATTATTTCCACATTCGCATTGATATTAGACTATGTTCTGAGGATTTATGGTGCGTGTTACAGGAACATTGCAGCAGTGCAGTGCTAGGATTCACTGTTCCAGGGTCCGAATTTCTCTGCTGCACTAATTCATTGAAAGTGTACTGATCTGGATGAGGGAAAACCTTTTCTGGAGTGCACATACTGAGCATATTCTTATGTATTTTACAGCACAGTAAATTAAGGCACACGTTTCCTTATTCGAGTTACCACCACACCATTTGCAATTTGAGACAAGTAGATTTATTTGAAAATAATTGTGTTTGTTAGTACTATACGCAGAATATCTTCATTGTCAAGTTGGAAGGTCTGCACTGGTCATATATACCTGAAGTAAAGCACTGCAAAAGTTCATCATGTACAGCAGGGTTCTGAAACGTGTGGTACGCCAGGTGATTTGGCCTACAGCTCCCATTACAAATGCTGGCTAGGGCACATGGGAGAGGTACTGGAAAACATCTAGAGAGTAGCAAAATGTTACAGACCCCTGATACCTTGTAAGCAATGGAAACCCTCCTAAACTGTTAACGTTGAAGAGAAAAGAAAAAAAAAAACCGACTTTTCAGTTACAATAAATGTATATCCACCAACTCAGGCAGGCATTTGTTTGCACGTGCAATTTACTTTCAGAAATTGAAGAGACAGGATAGGCATAAACTGAGGTTTGGGGCATTATCGCAGGATAATGACCTTTCATCAAGTTTTAGACTCAGGCCCATAAATTGTGAAAAGGGTCATTATCCCAAGTAGTAATTACACCTCCTGAGGTCTTTAAGGCTGTTAGCACATCGTGAAACTAGCAAATCATGGTTTGGCGTTTTGATGGTGAAGTAAAAATGGCAGTTTAAAAATGAGAAAGTAAATCAACAAACTCAGTAAATTAAATGTGGTTTCATTCTCTTAGTATTACATAACATGGTTGCCTTCATAATTTAAGCATTTGAATTGCAAGCATGGTTAAGCCAGAGAGGGATTAAGATGTGCATGCTTTAGAGGTCATGTAAAACGGTTTCTCTATAAGAAAGTGAAAGCATTTTCCTTGGTATTAGCTGATTGTTGAAGTGAAAGAACAGCTCCTCTAAAAAAGTAAATATATTGTTGAAATACATATTTCCTGGAAATTGCATTATTGTTACCATGTCTGCGTTTGAAGTCACACGGTCCAGTGTGTAGTCAATACCAGTAGTTATTGACTGTACTCTGAATTCTGATTGGCTGAGAGGCAGTCAATGACGATCGTCATGTCCTAATAGGATATATTTGAACTTTCATAACACCTAAACCTGACTATATACAAAAGGAAGTGAGGCAAAAACATGCCAAAGTACAACCATGTTCTCTTTAGGTAGCTGTGCACAAGCTCAAAACGTTAACCTTAAAAGGATGCTGAAAACAATATCAAAATGCAATCGAATTAAGAGCTAGGTCAGTGGAAATATGCATATGGTTTAAGGCACTCATTTCAAGTTTCACATGACATATTTGTTTTCTTGTGTGATGAAGTAACCTCATATTGTAATTAATCCAATGAGAACATGTTGTGGTGATGGTACTCTTGTTCAGAGGAGAATTGGATAGTATTTTGGACTTCCCATGTGGGAGGGACCAGACTGATGTGCAAATGGATATTTATCTATGAAGGGTGCAGTGAGCTCATACATGGTTCTAAACCTTCTGTGTAGAGGGAATTCCATAGAACAGGTTATTTGAACCACGTTTGTCCTCAGTGGAGGGGCAGCCACACTCATGTTTAATGTGTACATTTTGGGGTTTCACCCTAAGTAACAAAGGGTAATCCAGTTGTGGATCCCTTGTGCACTGTGTCTTACAGACGCTCAAATGTACCTCCCTGGGGAGCCCCAACATGGCGGTAACACGTGTCTGGGGTTTCTGATGGCACTCTTGTTCAAAGGAAAATTGAATAGTATTTCAGTGTGGCAAAACCCTTCTGGGTGGGACCAGAGTGATATGCAAATAGTTATTGTTCCTCTGTGAAGGGTGCAGTGAGTGGAAGAAACTCCATAGAGCAGGTTATTTGATCTATGTTCATTCTGGGTAGAGGGGCTACCAAACTCCTGTTTAACATTTGCTAATAGCGAATTCTTGTTTGTGGGTGGGGATGTATCATTGCAACTTTAAAAGCATTTTTCAAACTGAGGTAAAAGCATGAATAATGGCTACGCGTATAGCACAAGTGTTAAGAGCACAGAGCTGAAAGAAATACATTGCTCAAAACCAATGAACTATTACCAAAGTCCAGACACAGTGCAGAACACCATGCTACCATTTGGAGGTCTGGGCACAGCCAACTATTTGGCCTTGATCTGACTACAGACAGAGACGTTCAGGAAGCTGTGAAGAGTGGGAAAAGAAATAATGATACCCGGACAATTAGAAGTAAATAAATATTAATCTTGTACTGACTTGAACTCCAAACCAACCAGTCTACTCACAATCTGTTCAAAGCAGACATAATAATCAACCCACAAGGCCTTCTGGGGCCTGGGGCCTCAATACCTTCAACTCTCTCGCCCTAAACACCTTTCCTCTCAAGCTCTTTGCTGATCTACCTCAAGTGCCCTCAGTGTCAGTCGCTTCTCCAAGCAACAAGTTTGGTAGATCTCTTTCTTCGGCTGGTGCCTCCCTCTGGAACAGCCTCCCTGCCTCCCTGAAACTTGAGGAGAATCATCTTCGATTCCTGAAGCACCTCAAAACCTTTCTCTTTGCCTCTGCTTTTTCTCCTACTCTCCCTGGCTAACTTCCTGTCTGACACTGAATTTGCACTGGTTACCTGGTCACCCTTTTATCTCGGGCCCAGGTCCCTTCCACTGCCAGTCACACTCCTGCACTGGTATTTGGGGACTGGTTTTGTATCCCTACAGTCCTACCACCAGCACTTGACACCTGATGTATGCATTTATCCTTGCACTTGCCACCTGTGGGCCGTACTTTTACTTACTATATATTTGTATTCATTTATTTTTTGTTTGGTTCTTATCCCATGTACTGCACTGTCCTCTCTCCTTCTCCCTCGCACTTCTCCTCCTTCCCCTTCCCATGCACTTTGTGCAATCTGAATGACACCTGGCCTAGTAGGATCGTTGTCTGTCCTCCCTTGTTCCCCCTCCCCTGCCTTGTCGCGCCTTCAAACACTTGTGTATAGTGGCGTTATAAATGCCATATCATATCATATGATACCACAGTACCTCCCCATCCACATCCTCAGGGTAATCTCATCACAGAACTGCTGTGCCAATGGGGCTTTCCAGCATATGGCTAACATGGCACAAGCACAAGGGCTGCATGAACCACTTTAGAACACTTCCTGGACAAGTTGCTAATGCCATGCTGTAACAAAAGGAGTGATGAATGGATTTTAGGATATGTAACCCATTTTTGGAGAATATGATTACAAATCTCGAATAATCAGTACATATAAAAAATGGAAAAAAGAATGTCTGTCTCCTATATCTACACACATAAATTGCATGTCCCCTAATAAATGTGAAAAATACAAATGCATTTAATTTCTAAAGACGTCTTCTAAAAACAGTAACACAGAAGCATGGTGTAATACTTCTTATTT
Source organism: Ambystoma mexicanum (assembly GCF_040938575.1). Lineage (NCBI taxonomy): Eukaryota > Metazoa > Chordata > Amphibia > Caudata > Ambystomatidae > Ambystoma > Ambystoma mexicanum. The sequence goes on along the minus strand of NC_090941.1, from coordinate 398,314,838 downwards.
CATGTGCCTGTAAAATCAGGCATGCATATTAAAAACGTGTTTACAGTGCCTTGATGCCTCGGCCTTCTTCAGGACAAAACATAGATGCAAACAAACACTTCCTTTTCTATTCAGATGACTGTAATATTACTGGATGTGAACGGGCTAGGCCCTATCCCATGTACACTTATATCCCTTTCCTCCGTGATGGGATACAACACTCTAGTGCTTAAGGGGGCCTTCTCTTACACCCCTGTCTTCCCTCTCTCGTTTGTTTCTCCTCCTGTTTGAGACTTAGTTATGTTCGTGTACCTGCTCTTTTTCAAGCCCCTCCTCTACCTGAATGCAAATCTAATGGTCCCCCTTTAGTATTGCCCAATCACGTGGGATCTCTGATCTTTCTGGAATGAGTCAATCCATCTCTGAAACTCATTGCCCGAGTGTCTCTGGAGGAAAGACAATCAGTAGACCATAAGGTACATATTCATACATATTAAAAACATTCCTTTCTCATACATTGGTATGCATTATTTATTTTGCACTGCATTGGATCTCTCCAGCTCCACCTGTCTGCATTAGAGTTTTGGCCTGTCAAAATGTGAGCAAAGCACAAACTTGCCCATTGAGGCATAAACTGGCCTTTGTAGGTAAACGTAAAACTAAACCACACTACACCTGCCTCTGGAGCACAGTCTTCAACTTCTCCCTTGATATCTCTAACAAGCTGTTCCTGGGGTTTCCTTTCAGACTCTCATCTGCCTCTCTCTAGTCTCTCTTCCAACCTCCTTCTGACATCTCCTTTAAGACCCCTGCTCCTTCTTTTCTCTGGTTTTGCTTCCAAAATCCTTTCAATCTTCTTATCATCCTCCTCTCTAGTATCTCTTCCAGTTGATGTTGGTTTGTTTATGAGAGTGTGAAAGTGTGCTTTCAGTACCAGCCGGGGGGAAGAGGGATTTGGGGGGGAGGGGGTGAATCCCTAAGTGATGCCCACGAACAAGCAGTGATAACTTCTCTGTTCCACCCAGAGTATGCAGGAGGCATAAGGGTAAAGGGTTCAGCTCACGTATTGAAGATGTTTGGACAAACCCTTTACAATCATCACCTTCTCCCTTTACCTGAATTAGCAGCCAACACACTTTTACTGTTTTCCTGCTGAACAAGCAATATGCCCCAGTGGAATTTGCACCCACATGTCCAGGGCAACCAGATGCACTATTGCCATTGACATAACTTAAGTGCATTGTTGATTCTTGCATCTTCAATTTACAACAGTCTCGGGGGCCAATAGAGAGTCACTGGCATCATTGCTTGAAGATTCTGATGGCCAGGAGAAGCTTCTACTGGGCTTTCCTCACATTCACCACCATTATCACATTATTTGAAATAAATTGCTCTCTGCACAATTGCAGCTCGACTTTGCTTTTCTTCTATTGCTTGCCCCTTCACCTGTTGCTGTAAAACATGCCTAAGAGATGTCTCCAGCATTACAGCACCAGTAACCTTCTTCTACCTCATGATTCAAATTGAGTGATGTCTTGGACTCAGCCATACCTTTGTCCACTATGGTGTGTAGTACTAGTGTTTATACCAGGACCCCAGATATTTGCTGATGTGGTAGACTTTTTCCTTAGAATTGTGTGTTTTGTTCCAAGACCGAGGCACATTGCTGGTTTCTTGGAGATGGGCAGGTGCAATCTTGCAAAGTTGCCACAGTCTCAGCAATGTTTCTTCTTTGTCCCTTTAGAGTTAACTATCATTTCATAATATTTAGCAATTGTCCACTGCCATCCTTCCCATTGAATCCTTTTACTACACCAACTTTAGTCCACAAATGTACTCATTATTCTTTTTTTAACAAACATAGGAATTTATAATACAATAGCAACAAACACAATAACAATATTTATCAGAAACAGTAAACAATGCTAATAATACTTTCTAGTAATTAATGAAAAATACAGCAGTAATACAACATTTCAATGTTGACCAGAAATAATAATTAAGAATACTGTAAAACGTGTGATAATTCATGATAAATACAATAGCATTAAAAGATATTGATAAGAAAAACACATTCAAATGAATACACAAGTTTGTATTCAATAATGACAAATCCAAAAGAACAAACATAAAAAGAATATGTCTTTAGTTATAATAATCAAGGCAAATAAAATAAAACTGATCTAATTAATGAACAACATAAAACAGTGTTTTGTTAAGTTCACATGCAGGTCACCCTGCCAGTCTTTACCAGCATTATAAATGTAGTGGATACTTTTCCCTACCTGGGGCCAGATTACAGAAACATTGCACCAGTGCAAGTGCAAAGTTTTGCACGGTATTAGCACTAGGGCACAGTTTGCCCTTTTTTTAAAAACACTGGGACACATTCAAAAACCAATGCGCCTCCACAATTGCAGTTTGGCATATTGAAAGCACCAGGGCTAAAATCTCCCAATTGCTAAAAAGATACGTTTTTTTATGCATCTTTACATCAGGGCAAAGTTTGCCCTAGTGCTAATACCATTCCGTATTAGCACTAGAGTAAACGTTGCAGTGAAAATGCATCTTTTGTGCACTAGGACCATTTTTGCCCTAGTGCTTTTAAAATGCCAAAAAGCCCTTGTCGAGGTGCAACGGTTTTTTAATGTGTCCCAGTGTTTTAAAAATTAGTACCCCGGCGAGAGACAATCAGAATGAAACAAGCATTCTGATTGGCTCTCGCCAGGTCCATACCCGGCCGGGAATCCCTCCGTCGGGATTCCATGGCCTTTTTCCCCGGCGAGGGGCGTGGCAACCCCTCAGCCTATGGGGAGGCTCGAAGCGGGGCCTCCCTCCGGTGAGAGGCTGCCTTCGCCCCCCGCCGGGGACACGGGTAAGTATTTTTTTTTCTCCTTCCCTCTCCTCAGTCCCACCCGCCCCCCCAACTTACCTTCTTGTTTCTGCGTCCCCGGCAGGGGACGAGGGAAGTCGCCAGCCGTGTGGAGACTTGGAGCGGGGCTATCCCCGCTCCGCGCCTCCACACGGCTGGGGGCTTTCCTCGTCCCCCGCTGGGGACGCAGGTACGTTTTTTTATTTTTTATTTTTTCCCCTCCCACTCCCACCCCCACCCTCCCAACCCCGCTTACCTTTTTCTTGATCCTTTTTTGCGTCCCCGGCGGGGGACAAGGGAAGTCTCCAGCCGTGTGGAGACTCGGAGCGGGGCCATCCCCGCTCCGCGCCTCCACACGGCTTGGGCTTTCCTCGTCCAGGTTTTTAGTTAATCAAGGTAACTCGAGCATTCGTTACATAAGGCTACTCTTGTCTTTTTCTGACTGTTCAGGCCCCTCCTCCTCCTACTTCAATTTGAACATTTCGACAAATTTGAATGCGTCAAGCTTTTTGCCCATTTTTTCAACAGTAAGGAGTCGTTCCCAATAATTTTCTTCCGTCTCTTTAGTGATATTCATTACGTAACTTCCCATGAAGATCTCTCTTTTCCATTTTAGAGATTGGCAAGTTAACATAACGTGTCTTATTGTTTCCAGTTGGTCCTTCCGTTTACAGAATCGGCAATATGCTGCTGTTCCTTCGATTTGCTTTCTTTTCCATTTCACTTCTCTGCAGTTTCAGATATTAAGTCTGCAGCGCGACAACAGATCCCGATAATGCTCCGTCAGGAATTTCAGCAGATAAGGCGGTAAACTGTTCAAGGCTTTTTTTTCCCAAATGATGTTATAGCATATGTTTCTTTTCAATCTTTGATCCGGGTTTCCTCGCAGTCTTTTTCCCGAATTACTCTTTTTACTTTATCCGGGTTGTTCTTTAAGGTGTCTTCCAAGAGATTTAATTTAAGCAAGTGAGCCTTACATCCACTTTTCCAATCCATAAGCAATTTTGTCTTCATTCAAGGCATTCGTCTGAGCTAGAATTTCAAATGGTGTAGGTGGATCATCCAGAATGCACTTCCTATACAATGATAGGGATTTCCAAAGAGCGATAGAGGTCACTGATTGCAGCCTGAGCTCAGTTCTTATGAGTTCAACTGGTAGTGAAGTTGGTAGGCGTAGGATTTTACGCCAAAAAATACGCCTCACAAAGATTCCAAACCTCCCATTTTAGGGCTAAGAGTGCTTTAGTACCATAAGTGATGACCGCCACCACTTTCTGCTTGAAAAAGGTGACAATTGGGATTAGCGAAAACTTCCCATATCTGCGATGTAGGCAGACTCCTTGATTTGTCAGAGCCACTAGTTTTTCCCGGATAAGAGAATAGTGCGCTTGTTCGTTGCAGTTTTTCTTGATCAATATCCCCAGGTAAAGTGTTGTTTCCACTTCCTTCAGTTTTTGCTGTTCTAGTGACCATATTGCAGTTTTTCCGGCCTGCTTCCTCCCCCAGGTAGATTTCATAGTTAAGATCATAGATTTTTTGACATTCATCTTCATGCTATTTTCCTTTAGATAGTTATTAAAGGTCTCAATCCGTCTTTGTAGGCCTATTGGTGTTTGATCTATGAATACCGCATCATCCGCGTATAGCATCCAAGGTATCTCTTTTCTGTTTATCTTTGGCGGGAATGCGCGGATCTTCTCCTGAGCGGTTTTCATGTCGGCCATATATAGGACAAAGAGGAATGGCGCTACTGCACAACCCTGTTTGATTCCTCTAGAGGTTCTAATACTCCTAGAAAGTCCCCCATTACTTGTTATTTGAATCTTGACTGAGGTATCAGTATATAATGCTTTTATAGCTTCAAGTAGGTCCTTTGGGCACCCCCAGTTTCTCATCTTCGACCACAAGCGCTCTCTATTGAGGCCATTGAAAGCTTTTTCGAGGTCAATGAAGGCTAGGTAAAGTTTTTTTTCCCAGCTAGTGTATTTGCCTTCGGCAAGTTGATCAAGAATAGGTTCAAGGCGGTGCCAACTCCACTTACAAAAGCTGTCTGTCTTTCGTCTAGGATTTTCGCCTCCGAGGCCCATTTTTTTAGGTCTCTCAGTAGTAATGATGCAAATAGCTTGCCAATTGAATCTAAGAGAGCTATAGGCCTGTAGTTCCTAAGGTTTTCACGGTTCCCCTTCTTATATATCGGTACTATATAAGCCTCCGTCCATGTGGATGTTATTTGTTTAGTCTTCATGATTTGTTGGAATAATATAGCTCCGTCCAGGTCTCACAATTTTCTTTAAGTAGTTTATTGGAAATACCGTCTGGGCCGGCTGCTCTTGAGGTGCTAAGTTTTTTAATTAGGATTCTGATATCCTCCTTATCGAATTTCAAGTCCCAGGAAGTTGTGTCAAAAATTTCTTTTATGGTTTTTCCCTCACTTTCTCCTTTATAGAGAGTAGTGTAGTGTTCAAACCATTTATCTTCTGCGACCTGATTAATACCTACGGCAGATTGATTATGATCTCTGTCGTTAAGTAAGTCCCAAGTACTTCTAGCATTGTTTGTTGATATTGCTGCTATCATTTTTTCAGCATCTCTCTGTATTCTTAGGTGTCGAGTTTGTCTCAACCAGTTTTTATATGTTTGTTGGCATTTTCTCTGAAGATCATATTTTCCTGGGCCATTTGTCTTTTTTATAATTCTCAACTCTGACCTATATTGTTTTCTTCTTGTCACTAGTTGTTCATCATACGCATGTTTTTTCTTAATGTTCCCTTTTTTTTAGTTGGATCATACTTGATTTCATAGGCTTCCAATAGCCATTTGTAGTCAACCATCTCCTCATCGATGTTAATCGCTTCTTTGTATCCTTGAACTAGATCCGGAATTGTTTGATTTTTAATTCTCAAATGATTTCTTCCCCCAGTAACCTCAGTTGCCATTGCTCTTTCGGTCCCTCTGTTAGTTCTTAGTTCCCAAGCAAGAGCAGTAGCTAACAGACACTGATCGCTACTCGTTTGTTTTACTATTGTGAAGGATAAAACCCGCTCCAACGTGTTTCCTCCTACAAAACAATAATCTAAACAGGCGCCTGATTTCCCACTGTGGCAAGTATTGGCCCCCTGAAGATCTCCCTTAGTCTGACCATTTAACATCTTCATCTAACAAATTCTCATTTCTTTCATCCAGACTTTTTCCTTATCTAGCAAATGATCGGTTGCTTTGATCTTACCATCTTTATCCAGCAATTTGATGTTTAAATCGCCATTTAATAAGATCAGCTGGTCATTTCCCTCCATCATGGATTGATCAATTACCTCCATGATTGACGTTAAAAAGTTCACCTGGGCTTGCATATTCTCGCTCCAGTAGACGTTAATCAGGACCATTTGTTTCGGGTTTTTTTGGTCTTCCAGTTCAGATGTTACTTTGAGAATTTGAACATATGGATTTGGTGTTAGATGTTCCTTTACTTTTAGTGGACATTCCAGTTTCTTGAGTATCATGAGACCTCCAAACGGTCTTCCCTTTGGCCCCTTTTTAGCTGGGTTAGTATAGACCTCATAGCCCTCGCAAACAGGGGGCTCACGTAGCCATGATTCTTGGATTGAAATTAAATCATATTGAGTTAAGAAGCAACTTGTATTTGAGAGCAGGTGTTTGAATCCTCTTGTGTTATATGATGCACAGAGGATTGAATTCTGCTCGTTCTCCGTACTCTATTATTTCTTCTTGGAGCTCAAAGCATTGGCCATCCAGGCCCAGTCCTTTCCCTGACTATTTGCTTTAATGGGTTTATTATTGTTTATCCTTGTATTTTCAGAGTTATCCACTGTAAACCTCAGGGTTTTCAATGACTCTTTACTTTTTTTAGTTATTGAAGGCTCTTCCTCCTGCAACTCTTTCTCTTCTTTGCCTTTTCCATTGTTTTTCTTCAGTTTTTCAGCATCAAGTCTATCTTTTGCCAGTTTTTCCCCAGGAGTTGTGGTTCTAGTTTTTACTGATGCCTCCTTATTTGTTTAATTTCTTAGTTCCATTTGAGATTGTTCTTTTAATTTTCTGGGTTCATCGACAATGTCCTCCAACAGGAAGCCTCTTTTTCTTAAAGTATCTGACACTTCCAAGAGTTTCCGCTTTGTATTTTTTGACGTCAAGTGCAAGATGACTTGGTCTAGCCTCTGTTCCTTTGGGAATTCGACTATTTTTATATCTTCCGACGATATTGTCCTTGGTGACAAGATTTGCTTGCAGAGCTCCACCTCGTAGCTCCTATTTAAGATTGCCCTTCTTGGTCTATTCACAGCTGTTTCTAGTTTTAGGTAACATCCTTTGAATAGGATTGATTTCATCGGGGGTGATCTTAACGGTACCTCTTTCCTTTTTTTTGTTTCAGTGTCTTCCTTTTTTTTTCCCTTGTCTATTTTTTCTTTGGAACAAGGGCTGTCCTGGTTCTTTTGGTCTATCCTGCCTTTGTTCACCGTATCTTTTCTTTTTTGTTCCAATGTCTTAAATCTATTAAACTCCTGATCTGGTTCCAGTTCAATTTCATTTATACCTGGTTTTCTTTCCTTTTCCTTGCTGTATTCTCGGGCACTTTTTTTTATAAGACTTTGGTTTCTGAACTTCCTTTGGTTTTTCGATTAGATCTACTGTTTCCCAGTTATCTAAGGTTTGCCAGTGCAAATCACTTATGCTGTCCCAATCTTCTTTCTCACTATCGGATTCGATCAGATCAATAAGATCACTCAGATTAGCTTGCTGTTCTGAGTCCTCTCTACTTTCTTCCATTTGCCTCTTTTCTTGATCTTTTCGCCCCCAGTCTCTATGTGGTCACTCAAATTCACCTCTCTGCGAGATTTCTTCGCACACTGTGTGCTGTCTCTTCTGGGTGGTGTTCTTAAATTTCTCAAAAAGGCTCTTGAGCCATTTACTTTGCGTTTGACAGATTCATTCTTGGCTTTTTTTCCCTTATCATTCGGTGCATTTGTAATCTCCTTCCCATTTTGATGGGTCAAATCTTTTGGCGCGGTCCCTGCGAAGATTGCAAAATAGGATCGTTCTGGTTGTCCAGATGTCCGTGTTTTAGTTTCCTTGATCCCAGATGGGACAAGGATCCCCTTTTCTTGCTGTTGCTACTTTTGATTGGGGGGACCAGCTTCATTCTGTTTCAATTTCATTGGTCCCTTTACTTCTTTAAGATTTATGTCAGGCCGATCCTCCTTGTTCCTCAGACTGTCGTGTTTATGGAAAGTTCTCATCCATTTACAGTCTTCCAATACCGCTTCCATTAACACAGATTTATCCGTCGCATCCCGTCTAGCTAAATCACTAAGGCGAGATTGCCAAGGTATGGGTTAATTCAGCTTCTTTATTTGTTCGTTCATTTAGGCTTAGCAAAGCCGAGACCATATTAGCGTGTGTCTCTTTTATTTGGGTATTGCTGGTAGTTATCTCTTGTACAGAATCTTTAATTGCCTCATAAAGCTTAAGAAAAGGGGCCATGGTTATGGTTAACGAGGCCATTACCACTTTTTCGAAGTGACCCAAATCTTTTTCTCTTTCAATTTTACAGGCCTCACTTATAGTCTTTATAATATGTTGATTCCATGTTTCTCCTGTAAGCCTGCTTTCGTCTTCCAAGATTTGGGAACTAGCTATATTATTTCATGTTTGATCCGGGCCAGGTACTGCCTTTTCCGTACCATCTTCCTTCATCATTGCTGACAAGAATTAATTTCTCCCATCCTGAAATGGCAGTTGGATCTCTTTCAGGGCTGTCCTATTCCCCCGATGCCCAATTAGAGGTATGGCGGTATCATCAATCTGTACTTTGTCCAAGGCAGCCATTTTCTCATTAATCAAGCTGAAACGTCTTCTTTTTTCTCTTTCTAGTTTATCCGTTAGGATAGAGATGTCTTGCATTATCTTATTTGCGAGACATAAATTACTCGAACTTGCTGGTGCAGTGGCTTTTGTACTATTCGTATTCGATTTTTCTAAAGGCCTCTGCCCCCCCCAGATGGCGCCTAGTAAAATCTGCATCATGCTCATCCGTATGAGCTCCTTTGTTAGATTAATTTATGTAATTTGCAGATCGATTCCTCTTCCCTTTTGTGGGATTTGCAACTATGGGGCAAATCTTGAGAGTGGGACTGATCCTCTCTTCCCTATATGGTTGGAAAATGTCAAAAGGCTCTTGGGCTATCATTATTGGCCCTCTATAGTCAATATTTTCATTCTGATTGATCGAGTTCTGAAGAGAATCTTTGATATGTCCCAATTCGAACACGTCCCATTTGTCGCCTTGATCCCACGATGTTTCTGCTGATTGTCGGTTATTTACAATACTCTTCATGCCAGAGCAAGGCCCTATATCTGGTGGTCGTATGGGGTTTTCTAGACTTATGGCCAGACTTTCTCCAATTATTGGTCCACTAAGGTCCACTCCACTTCCATCATTAGCTATTGTTCCAATGAGCTTATTTCCTGATTGTAAAGCCTTCTGATTACGTGTAATGTCGTCAAGTGGATTAGTTGCCAATACTTTTAACTTTAATTTTTCCTTTTCTTGTACGGGGATATAATCCTTGCCTACTGTTACTTCATCAGGTGGAATCTCTTTCTCCTGGCAGATGTCATCATTTATCGACTCAGCTATTTCATTGGATTCTAAAGGGGTTAGTCCATTTAATTTCCCCTTGCAGGTGGCCTCAAGTACCATCTCCAGTTGGCCGACATTTGTCGGTGGTAAAGGGATTGTTGCAGTTTCTCTTTCCCTGAGCATAGTACATGGCATGGGTAAATCAGGAGAATTAGGTGCCAGGCACAAATTCTCGCCTATTTCCTCCAACTGTATAAGAGTAAATTTTTCCATATTTGAATGATTATCTCCCACTGATAAACTTTTTCTTTTTTCAATACAAAATGGTAGTCGACTTTGTTTTAGCGTCGTTGTTTTCAGGCTTTGCTCCGGGCTCCCATTTGTCTCTGGGAGTGAAGCAAATCTCTGTCTTACCTGCAGGCGTGTTCTTAGACCTGTTCCTTGTGAGTCCCTTGATGCCGGGATAGATTTAATTGTTTCTAAGGCGTCTTCTTGCAGCCTCACCACCGTAGCTTCCAGTAGCTAATAGTTGAATTGTCCCTGTACAGCTACAGCCAAAGCAAGCAGCCAAACAGCCTAACAGCTCCTTCAGTCCACAATTAACGATGCCCTTTGCGTGCGCCGGCCTTAGCGCCGCAAGGGTGTCTAGGAGCAGCTCTTATTCCACTTCCTGATGTCACAGGGGGCGGGCAGGGGGCGGAGCCATCCAGCGCTACGTCGCTCGAGCCTGCACGGCGTTCTCACACGGTCTCCAGCTGCGTGTCAGCGAGCCCACAGCACCTCAAATCCTCCGGGTAATGAGAGAGGGCAGGTGAGAGGGGGTCGCAGCCACAGCCTAACAGCTCCTTCAGTCCACAATTAACGATGCCCTTTGCGCGCGCTGGGCTTAGCGCCGCAAGGGTGTCTAAGAGCAGCTCTTATTCCACTTCCTGATGTCATCACAGGGGGCCGGCAGGGGGCGGAGCCAACCAGTGCTACGGCGCTCGAGCCTGCCCGGCGTTCTCACACGGTCTCCAGCTGCGTGTCAGCGAGCCCACAGCACCTCAACTCCTCCAGGTAATGAGAGAGGGCAGGTGAGAGGGGGTCGCAGCCACAGCCTAACAGCTCCTTCAGTCCACAATTAAAAATGCCCTTTGCGCGCGCCGGGCTTAGCTATACTGTTGTGCATATCATTGAAAAAAAAAACATACAGCACTATAAGGTGGTCTCAAAAGGTTAGGCAAGAATAGGCTCTTTTACGCATAGATTTTTCAAAGTTCAACCAAAGTTTTTCCTGAGACTTGAGATAAGAGGTTCTACTACATTTGATCACCTATCTATATGATGGCAGGTGAATAGAAACATGGCACAGTCAGTGGTTGGAATTTGAAGAGGTCGAACGGCTGAGGATCATTAGGGAATCACATTGTAGCTAGCATATAGTAGAATTAAATGATACCAGGGCCTATGTAGAGTTCAGGAATTGGATTAGAATTAATTTTGGGGATTAAGGAGTATATCATTTGAGGTTGGGTGTGGGTGGAAATTATGGGTGGAGGAACAGCAGACCCCATGTGCATTTTGGGGTCATGTGAGAAGGGCTAAGAACCTCGAATCCCAAATGCTGTTATGCGCAAGAGAAGGTCATCTAAAGCAGTAAGAACCCCATGTGCATTTAATAGGTGAAGGGGAGGCCAAAGCTCTGAGAGCCCATGTGCATTTATTTGGTGTAGGAGGTCATACTGAGGACGCCATGTGCATTTGATAGGCATACGTGAAGGCAAAAAACTAAGAATCATGTGTGCATTTACTAGGCAGAATAAATGGACAAAGCACTGAGAAACCCTTGTCTGTTTATGAAGTTTAGAAGAAGACCAGAGCCCTGGTAACTCAGCATGTATTTTGCTGCTGTAGGAGAATGCTATAGAACTGAGAACCCGACAAGCATTTACTGGAATAGCAGAAGGTCAGTGCACTGAGAACCATGAGTGCATTCCTTAAGGGTAGGAAAAGACCAAAAACATCTTAGAAGCCAATGTGGATTTTTCTGGTGTATGTGAAGGCTAAAGCGCTGCAACCATACATACATTTTGTAGGCGCAGTGGAAGGCCAAACCTCTGACAACCCCACATTCATTAAATAAGCAGGGGAGAAGCAAAACAATTGAAAACAACATATGCATTTAGAGGTGATTGCAGGAGAAGGTCAAAGTGCTGAGAACCACACGCGCATTTTGCTGGCATAGGCGATGCCCAAGAAACTGAGACACACACATGCATTTATTAATAGAAGAAACAGTACAAATCTCAGAGAAACCATGTGGAATTTGTAAATGTAGGAGAAGGCTGAAGCACTGATAAACCCACATGTGTTTTGCTGGTGTAGGAGGAGGCGAAAGCACAGTGGAAAACCCTTCAATTTTGTAGACATAAGAAAAGGTCAATCCATGAAGAAGCCATGGGTATTTGTATGAAAAGGAGTAGAGAACGATCTGATAATCCCAGGCAAAATCTGCTGACACAGAGGAGGACAAAGCACTGAGAATCCCATATGAATTTAAAAAGCATAGGAGAAGATAAAAGCACAATAGAACCCATTTAAATGTTGTATGTGTAGCAGAATTCCAAGGCACAGAGAGCCCCACATGCATTAAGTAGACAACTCATCCACTGAGAACCCTATGTGCATTTCGTAAGTGGTGAGAAGATCAATAAAGTTTTAGGCACTCTACGCATTGAAGGCCAAATGTGAATACAATTAACTTGCCTGAAACATCTACAGTACCCAAACATGATAGGGATGTAGTATGGAGCTGGGGATTTATGTAGCTGGTGGTTATTTTTCCTTCTCCCCTGCGTGGGTGAATGATTAAATTCAACCTCCTATTGGAGAGGCATGGAAGGGAACCTTGATGGGAATGTAGAGAAGGTGCCAAATGCCTCTACCGGAAGTCATGCCCCTAATATGCCTATATGTTGAAAGTCGGAAGTTGCAGCGTGCACAATGCTAATAATGGTACCATCCCATGAAGAATTCTCAAAACAAGGTATCTATTGAGAAAGCCCTACATGATGTACCTGCGGAGATATGACAGTCACATACAGGAGGTCCCTGAAGAAGTGTGAAGTGACAAAGGCAAGAGACGGGTGATGTCACATGAAGCAGAGGTGACACACCAAGAAGAAATGCAGAGGAAGAGAGTATATAGACCTTATAGAATCTGATGACGAAGTAAAGAATTGAGTAACCTTTCATGTGCGGAATGAAGATTGCGCGTGCGAAAAGCACTGAAAAAAATGCAAGACGTTTTATAATTGTACAGATGCTGAAATGCAAGTAGGCTAAGTTACCACGAAGGCTGGCTATACATAGTGAATAGACTGCAGGCGGTGCCGCCATTATATATATATGTGTATAGAATCTGGATGTTCCACGTCACATTTTAGCAAACTAGAACCTCAGTTGCTAAAAGGCTGGAAGTGTGGCGCAGTAGAGAAAGACAGCTGAAGATGAAAGAAGATTCGAGAAGGATTGCCTGGCCCAGTGTCAAGGGTTGGGGCAGCCAAGAAACTGGTTATCTTTTTGAGAAGATACAATGAAGCGAGGCAAGCTCCTGTTGAGGTGCAATCAAAAAACACTATGAGTGCCAAATTCAAATTTTATTCATTTAATAGTATTAAAGGTGAAGAAGGAGCTAAAAACATGGTCTCCTGTCACATGGTGTAGATGAAAATAGACATTGGGCAAGCTACATCGAGACTGAAGATAAAACCGTGCTTACACTCCCTTCTATTCTCAGGGGCAGTGATACTTTGCAAGGCCGGGCTCAAAGCAAATTTGAATGTCAGACAGTTGGAGTGATGATGGATGATGGGCTAATTGGGTGGGAAGGCATGGTCAAGTCCACCCACAAGCACCTGGGGTACCAGCTTCTGTGCTGCTAGCGAGCAGAATATTCCAGAACGGTACAAGTGTGCCAACCAATTATAGAGGGCCTCATAGCAAATAGCCCTATAGTTTGAAAGCAATGAAACGTAGTGTATTTTATGACACTGAAGATGACTTGCACTAGGAGTGGGCATAGTTGTCCACTTGACTTTAGAGATCCAATCACAATCATATTCCCAAATGAAAGTATACCTAGATGTTCCCCGTAGACCAACCACAAACCAACTTAGGTTTTCTTATTTTTCCACCTAGTGTGACGCCAGTGATGATGAGGTTTTACTATATATTGTGTTTTTTCATGTAAAATGTTGAGAGACTTGAGCAATCGTCCATTGATGTCCGTTGCACTCCCTGTTTTATGTCATTGTTTATAAAACAGCTAGTTTGCCAACTTCCTGAGTCAGTCTGATTATTGGTGTAAGAGTAAATTCTACATCTCCATCCATCCCATATAGCGCTATCTCACTTAAAGGGCCTACGGTTCAGGATCATCATCAACTGGCAAGGGTAGTGGAGTCTCTGGAGGCTGCACTCCTACCCCTACCATTGTCGTGCCAGAAACTTCAGTGTTGTGAGATCTGGTAACAGGATTTTGTACCAAAAAGAGAAACCTGAAGAGAACCCTGCATGTGTGGGTTTGGAGAAGGCTTGAGAACGAAAGGAATGATGGGTGTTGAAAACTCTGTGTTGAACATATGGCTTGTAAGAAATGTGGCTTATGACCTGAAGAATATCATGTTTCTTCTTGGCTGTCTCTAAAACTTCATCCACAGCCATACTAAACAAGACTGATTCCTCAATACACTTGTTAATTAAGGTGGCATGAGTTTCTGGTTTGAAACCAGAATTACGCAGCTGAGAGTGCCTCTTGAAGAAGGTTCCCTGTGCAAGGAGTTTGTCTGCTGTTTCTGCTGAGTCTAAGGTATTTTTCAAGATATTATGGGTAACCTGTCTACCCTATTTAATGATGTTCAGTAATTGAGACTTAGTTAAATTGGGGTTGTCAGTTAAGTTATTCTGAAGCAAACCCCACTGGACATCGCTGTAGCTTTGCCAACAGATTAGTGTTATTGGCAATGTGTGCCGTGTAGGAGACTGGAGCAGTGACTCTTTTGCCTAAAGCATAAAACATTGTGCATTCATTAGCTGGAGGCGCCTTGGTATTAAATTAAATAGCATGCTTTCGACTGCTAGTAACAACCAGGCAGTCAGGTGTTAATTGACCGTGATCAGTATAGAGGGTCTGTTGGTTCAGGTTTGAAAACATGTTCCACTTGCAGATTTACTCTCTGTGTGAGGCATGGTGTGTAATTTTAATTGTAATTGCTTATTTATACAGCACTTGTACCCAGGTGGAGTGCTTCAAAGTGCTTCAAGGTGGAAAGGGAACAATGGGATACAGTAATCAATCTTAGGCCTTGAAGTTTCTAAATGATTTGACAGAACAATGTTAATAGTAAGCCTGTCAGAATTTCTCCTAGTACAAGTCCACGAAGTGTTACAGTTGCTACCCATCTAGGGACTGAGGACAAAAAAAGGGTGGACAGGACACAGAAACTAACTAATCCTGGTACATTTAGGTCATGCATACGTACAGACAGAGGTGTGAGGAAGGGGGGGGCGAGTCCAGTCCAGTAAGGCCCTACGTTAAGTGCAGAGAGGTTGCCCCGCTCATGGAGAGTAAGCTGAAAGTGAGGTAGTGCTGAACCATTGTGTGAAGGGAAGGAGAAATTCTGTTCTTGATAGAGTTTATTAGGGGAATAGACTGGCTGACCGACTGTTTCTCCTTAAAGATGTCTTCTATGAAGTCAGGATCTGAAATTGTCTGCTGAGTCTGGATCTGAAAAGACGCTGCTGCTCTTTGGAACCAAGCAACACCACAAATGCGAAAGTGCAGCAGGCTTTGAACACGAGGATTTGATCACTTTCGACAACACTTTCAAACAAAGTGTAGTTGAGGTTGAGGCCCCATTTGACGATCCCATCAAAGGTTCACTTGGGGTTGTGTGTTTTTGTGAATGCATGTGTGTGCCTTTTTCACCAGTGGACTTCCATATAGCAGCGTTTTTGGCCCACCTAGTTATGCTATGCTATGTTATCAGAACTTTTTTAAGCGCGACAAAGACCAGAGGGTATTTTGGCGCGATACATTTCCAGAAGTCAAGAAGGAGAAAAATACACATCTCAGAGGAAAGGCAAAAGACACAGAAAGCTTACTAACTAAAAAAGCTGTGTTTTAAGCACTTTCTGAAAGGCCAGGTGATCATCAGTGGCACGCAAGGTCAGCGGAAGAAGATTCCATAGGGTCGGCGTAACGACTGAGAAGGCTCGGCCCCCGATGGGGACTCTGGTAAAATGGCGGACACACAGCAGTAGTTGATTTACGGAATGCAGGATCTGGGAGGATGCGTACTTGACAAGTTTCTCACACAGATAAAATGTTCCAAAGCCATAATAGGCCCAAAGAACAAGACACAGAGTCATAAACTTAATTGTCACTGCCACTGGTAACCAACGGAGGCTCTGTAGTACCGGGGTAGCATGCACAACTTTAGGGAGACTTGTGGGGCTAGAGACTGACATGCAGGAGTCTACCGAATCTGCTTGTAAGTCTTCGACCTCTGATTGGTAGCTGTAGCTGATGAGCTCTTCCTCATCTGAACCAACAGTGTCTGTTGGGGAATGGGATTCACACTGCATGGAGTAAGCCACCCACCACTTAGTGTGCCTGCCTTTAAGCGTTTTTCAGTGTGATCCTGTGGAAGTAATTGTGACGCAACTGGTGTGTATCTTTCGAGGGAAACTTTCAATTAAAGGACAGAATTGAAAGGGCATCGATTCCAGAATTTGGGATAAGTTTAGTGGCAGCTAAAGTAATATGAGTAGACAAAAAAGCAGAAAGAGGCATTCTATAAAAGGAATGTAAATGTGGAAGAACCCCCGCTTTCCCTACTGCAAAGGCTGATGAAGGCCTGGTAAAGGCCCAAGCCAGCCGTCGAGAAGGTGACATTCATCGAAGGTTCAGGTGGTAGTCATCAGATGTTGGAGAATTGTTTGTCGAAACAAATGTTGAAAGACATTGAATATTAATTATTTTGAAACTGCAATCTATCTCTAGAAGCAAAAACACAAGCTCCACACATGCAACCGACCACAATGGCAGAACACAAAATCTGAGGAAACACAATGCGTGAAGGATCATGGGTACATTACACGTCATCCATGGAAAGGATTACAAGCATGCCTAGTCGACATATCTTTTCAAAACTCGAAACCAGAATGCAATACTCTGCCCCTGCTACTAGATTTTGGCCTATGCACAGCATGTGATTCTAAGCAGATCTATCAGCCTCAGAAGTATTATTACATGGCTAGATTATAATTTTGGTGCAGCCAGTCTAGCAAGTTATTTTGCAGGAAATGTTTTACTAGTCAGCTGTAATAAAGTAAACATACGTGATATTCCATGGCTAGAATGGCATTTTGGTGAAGACAGTCTAGCTCTTTCTTACTTTGCATGGCATTTGTTAATGGGCTACAATATCAAAGGAGGAAACCCGATAGACCACTGTATAAATCCATTGGCAGTGTCTACTCTGTCTGTATCCGGGCGCATCACTAACAGATTTAAGTAGAAGACAGAGGTAGCAGTACAGGTGCTGGTCTCAAAACATATAAAAGGAGAGGAGGACAAAACACATCTAAAAGACTATAACATCAATTTGAATAGTGGGTCAGATAGTTAAAATACATGATTAAATTCTGTGGTCCACAATACAAGACTATACAACACTATACAAAAAAACATAGGAAAAACGTAATTGGCAATCCATGCTAAATTGCACCAAAATCAGAAAAAAACTGGGTACATCTAAGACAACCTGTTGTGTACCAGATTCCATTTGGATTATTATATCATATTCTCACTTCCCTGTTTTAAATCCAGAGAGCTGTCTCAACATGTTTCTGTTCACAAACATAATTAATGAACATTCATCAGGAGAAAACAATAATTAACACGAAAAACCTAGTTCCTATAGAGTCACAGACTTGATCTGGGTCAGTCTCATAGCACCTGTAGGATTAAAACATATAAAAACAAAGAGTCAGCTAGTTAATAGCTAAAATACTTTGAAGAGTTCTCAATAAGTGAACTAGAGGACCAAGAAGGAAACAAATTACCTTATATGTGCTCGTGGGGGCTCTCAACTTTTATGAGTAGGTTGGAATAGGAGGATGAATCAGTCCTATAAAGTTAGTAACTAGAGAGTTACTATCTGGCACGACTGGCATTTTGGTGCCAGTCCAACAATGTTTTACTTTGGCACAACATGTTTTACTGGACATCTGTTACAATGAAAGCATGATATGTCTTAGTAAGTGGCTAGACTGTCATTTTGTTAGAGTCAGTGAGCTAGTTCTTTTGAATGGACATTGTTGACTAGACATCTATGATAAAGCAAACAGGATACATGTTATAACCTAGCTGGAAGGGCATGTTTGGGTCACTAGCATAATTGGTACAGCTAGTCTGTCTATGAGTTTTTACTGTTGCAAAACAAAGGAGGTGATGGATGGAAGGCTTGGAATTAATCCCAATCTCTGGCATTGCTCTGGGCAACCCTCTAGACTATTGTTCTTCACCTGCCAAGCCATTACAAAAGGGGAAAGACCATATGCAAATCAGGCTTCATCCCACCACAAATGGGGTAGTCCAGCCCATAATGCCTGGTCACATGCCTTCTACATGAGACCACAAGCATCCCCAAACATGTTTTGGCCTTGTTGGGCTTCAATAGTGAGGATTAGCTTGGGTCTTTATGTCCAGCAGGCACAGGACTGACGTCTGGCATACCGGTCCTACTCGGGGTAACTTATGCAAAACAAAGGAGGTGATGACTGGAAGGTTCGGAATTGATCCTAACCTCTGGCATTGCTCTGGGAAACCCTCCAGACCATCATTCTTCACCTGCAAAGCCATTACAAAAGGGGAAAGACCATATGCAAATCAGACTTGGTCCAACGCCAAAAGGGGCAGTCCAGCCTGGACTGTTTGTTCACATGCCTGCTCCACAAGGCCGCAAGCATCCCCACACATGTTTCTGCTTGTTAAGCCTCATTAGTGAGGAGTATCTTGGTTCTCTAAGCCCAGCAGGCATGGGACCCACATCTGTGCATAACCGTCCCGCTCGGTTGACTTATGCAAAACAAAGGAGTTGATCGCTGGGAGGTTTGAAATTAATCCTTTCCTCTGGCATTGCTCTGGGTAACCCTCCAGACCTTTGTTCTTCACCTGCCAAGCCATTACACAAGGGGAAAGATCATATGGAAATCAGGCTCTGTCCCACCACAAAAGGGACAGTCCAGCCCAAACTGCACAAGACCACAAGCATCCTCAAACATGTTTTGGCCTTGTTGGCCTCATCATCAAGGAGTATCTTGGGTTTCTAGGCCCAGCAGTCACAGAAGCCACTTCTGGGCTTACACCTCTGGCTTGGGTGACTTATTCAACACAAAGCAGGTGATGGCTTGAAGGTTTGGAATTAATCCAAACCTCTGGCATTGTTCTGGGAAGCCCTCCAGACCATTGTTCTTCACCTACCAATCCATCACAAAAGGGGAAAGACCATATGTAAATCAGGTTTAGTCCCACCCCAAAAGAGACAGTCCAGCCTGAACTGCTTGGTCACAACCCTTCTGCATGACGCCACAACCATACCTAAACATTTTTCTGCTTGTTGAGCCTCATCAGTGAGGAGTAATATGGGTCTCTAGGCCCAGAAGGCACGGGACCCATGTCTGGGCATACCCATCCCACTCAGGTTGACTTATGCAAAACAATGGAAGTGATGGTTGGAAGGTTTGGAATTAATCCTAGACTCTGGCATTGCTCTGGCCAACCCTCTAGACCATCGATCTTCACCTACCAAGCCATTACAAAAGGAGAATGACCGTATGCATATCAGGCTTGTTCCCACCCCAAGATGTGCCGTCCAACCCAAACTGCTTGGTCACATTCCTTCTGTACAAGTCCACAAGCACCCCAAATATGTTTCAACCTTTCTGGGCCTCATCAGTGTGGAGTAGCTTGCGTCTCTAGGCCAAGCAGGCACAGGACACACTTCTAGGCATAACCGTCCCACTGTGGGTGACTTTTGCAAAACAAATGAGGTGATGGCTGGAAAGTTTGGAAGTATTCCTAAGCTCTCAAATTGCTCTGGGCAACCCTCCAGACCATTGTTCTTTGCCTGCCAAGCCATTACAAAAGGGGAAAGACCACATGCAAATCAGGCTTTGTCACCCCCCGAAAGGGGCAGTCCAGCCTGAACTGCTGGGTCACATCCCTTCTGCATGACACCAAAAGTATCCCGATACATGTTTTGGCCTTGCTGGGTCTTATCAGTGAGAAGTAGGTTGGGTTGCTATGCCCAGCAGACACAGTACCCACCTCTGGGCATACACCTCCCACTTGGGTGACTTATGCAAAGCAAAGGAGGTGATGGCTGGAAGGTTTGGAATTAATCCAAACCTCTGGCATTGCTCTGGGTAACCCCCAGACCATTGTTCTTACACCTGACAAGCCATTACAAAAGGGGAAAGAACATATGCAAATCAGGCTTAGCCACACCCCAAAAGGGTCACTCCAGCCCAAAGTGCTTCGTCACATCCCTTCTGCACAAGACAACAAGCATCCGCAAACATATTTCTGCTTGTTTAGCCTCATCATTGAGGAGTAGATTGGGTCTCTAGGCCCAGCAGGCACGGGACCCACGTCTGGGCATACCCATTCCACACAGTAGAGTGGAAGATTCCCAGAGCATTGCCAGTGGTTCAGATTTATTCAAAACATTCCAGCCATCACTTTTCTGGTTGTAGTTTACATCCCTATTTGAGAGAGTATATGCCTAGATGTGGATCCCTTGCTCACTGCGACATAATGAACCAAGCAGCACCTCACTGATGAGACTCAAAAAGGGCGAAACATGTATGGGGTTGCTTGTGTTTCCGTGCAGAGGCCTAGCAGTTCGGACGGGGCTGCTACCATTGGTGGCAGTACCAGACTGATTTGCATATGGCTGGACCCCTTTTGCAATGGCGCAGACTGGCTAAAGAATTGTGGTGTGGAAGGTTGCCCACAGCATTGCCAGTGGTTCAGATTTATTCAAACCTTCCACCCATCAGTCTTTTGGTTCTATAAATTCTTACTGTGGCACAGCATTTTTTACTGGGCATCAAAGTTTAGGCAAATATGGTAAGTGTTATTATATGTCTGGTCTAGCCTTCATTAGTGCAGCCTTTTGGGGCATGCTTTCATATTGTCCTATGTCATTTTTAATGGCAAAGCTAACATGAGTATGCTCTTTCGTGGGATAACTGCCATATTTTGGCAGACTCAATGTGGACATGTTTTCTTATAGTATAATTAGTGGTGTAATGCTCATAAGTATGTTTTGATTTAGGAACACTGGCATACGGCGTTGCAGCCAGCATGGAAATGTATGTACAAAGCCACAATTAAAATGTTGTTTTTCTGGAATATATTGGAACAAAGGCATCATGAAAATGCTTTGGGAAATGCTCTAGTGCACTGTTGGTGTTTTGCATCTAGTGAATGGTTTCATAAGTTACCCGACACAACTTATTGCAAACCTTCTGGCTTTTTTGCCAATTTTTCACCACATAAACAATGCTGTAAAATGCACCATTTTAACCCATTATTCAAATAGAATGCACAGAGGATAGCCCCCGCCCCCTGATTACTCCATCGTTGGCTCAGGCCCACTCAAAGCGCTAAGTTGCTACAGCCTATTTCTGGGATATGTTTATGTCCCTCCAACTAAAGAAATCACCAGACACTGGGCTTGAATTGGCGGAATTTGTAGTCAGTAGCTCACTATTACAGTGGTAATGCATGACAAATTGAGGTAGAATCCCCACAGTCTTCCTTTTGCAACACAATGTTTAATTTATCTACTTAAGGCTTTGCCTTGATTTCAGGTCCCCACAAACATTTTAGAAGAAATTGTGCGAGAAAATGTCAAGTTAAGCGTGGTGTAAATAGGCTTTAAAGAATGTGTGGGAAGAAGACACACGTTTCATAGTCACTGCCCTTGCATTTGCAGAGACTGATATGTGGCCAGCTCAAAACGTTTAGACTTATGCGTTCACTCTTTATTTTGCAGTTCTTTGGATGTTCATACCTATTCCAAGGATGAGGTTCGTAATGATTATACTTTGCAATCTAGATAAACGCACGTTTTCTTTACTAGTTTTGCTAGATCTTTCTGTGGCGTTCGAGACCCTAGGCTAACACGTTTTAATTCAAAGGTTGTGGTAGGTAGAAATGTTTCTGGTACAGATATTCCATGGTTTGAATCCTTCCTTTTGGACTGTCTTTTTTGGACGGTATTCAATCTGAAAATATCACTTCAAAATATGTTGTTACTCAAGTCTGCACCCTCTCTGCCTTGTTGTTGAACCTTAACATGAAGACCTTCACTGACCTTCACTGATATATTAAGTTTGACCTAAAGTTTCACTGCTACAGTGACAACTCCCAATAAGTTTTCAAACTTCCTCTGATCTTAAAAAGCTTCACACTGTCCTCACTCAAATCAAATATTGGCTGCATTTTGATGTCATCGGCCAGAACACCAGTACATCCAAACTCATCATCATTTCTCATTGTTCACCTAAATGCTTTCTTTTACTTCCGTAGTTCTTGGTTTGTTTGATTCCTGGTCCCAGTGCTTTCAAAGTTATAAAAGCTTAGAAGTCCTATTTGAACCGCATCTTGAAATGTTTGTTCAAGTTAAGGCGATTGCGAGTAACTCCTACAGTACCTCCAGTTATTTTGACAAATTCTGCCCTTTTTAGCCCTGGCCATCTGGGTACAATAGCGAAAGCCATTGTGGGCTCTTGTCAGGTATGTAGGTTAACCAGCACGTACCTGCAATGGTACAGGTCTGATGGTGTAATTAAGATGATGAGGGGTCAGTCTTTTGGGTGGTTCTCAGATTTCCTTTACGATTATAACAGAACAACAGGCAAACCCACAAATGTCTGCTGCCAAGGGAAACACTGAGGTTGAAAAATAACCTTCAGAAGTCAAGGATGATGAAGAGTGAGGCAGCTTCAAGAAGTTTCAGAGCCTGGTTATTTGAACTGAAAGGCAGCAGAGGGAAACAGGTCAGAAGCAAAAGGAACCAGGAGGAGAGGAAGCAGAAACACAAACTGTGTAAAGAGAAGAGCGAGGAGTCCAAGAACAATGAGGAAATGAGAGAAACAGGGGAGCCTCTGCACACAATGCACTATGCATTGAGATGCACCAACAGGGTAGTTTGGTCTTCCAGCTTCATACGTTAACCCTGTCAGCCATCTTGGCGTAGCTATGAAGCAAGGATCCAATGAGACTGCCATCTTTGGATGGGTGAGAACAGTGAATCTGGCCCTAAAGTGGACCGTATTTCCTTCTTCTCAAGACTGTCCATCCAAGGGGACAATGGGCCATGACTCTTCGAGGTTTGTGGACCTGGTTTTCAAGGACAGGATCGGTGAAAACAGAAGACCAGGTTCGGGGCATGTACATCAGAATACTCATGGCTGATTACAAGGACTGTGACCCTTCCAATTCTGAAGGTATTGGAAGCGACCACAGAACTTGCAGAAATTGCAAATGAGTCACACTTTATATTCAGGGCCATGAGGCATCGTGACAGGATCAGGAGTTGATGCATGCCTACTCATGAATCGATCCAGTATATGACACTTTAGCTGGGATACATGGACGACGGGTTGAATACATCACAAGAGCAGGGCAAGTGAAGAAAAAAGGCTGCTGGGTTGATGTGCTTACTGACTTGAAATGGTTGAAAGTAACAGGGAGACCACTTGGGTGGTAGAAAATGTTTGGCCAGGAAAGAGGACAACAGCAAGACCTGATCTACCACTGCCAATGGAGATTCTTGGGATCTTCTGCTATGAGCATTGGACTTAGTAGATGCTTGCATCCAAGCAATGCATGCTGCTGCCTTCTTATGTCCATCCTGGATATTGGTGATCATCTCTTAGATTACTGGGTAGTGGGTTTCAGAAGAGAAGGCAGTGGTGGGAAACACTTGAGGATGATAACCAAAGGTGCCGTCAAAGGGGCTGTTAGTAACGGTAGTATGAAAAGTGTTATTGTAGGCAAATTCGGCAATGGGCAGGAGATTGCACCAATTGACTTGTGAGGCTGATACAAAACAGTGTAAGTACTGTTCACGGGACTGATTAAGCCTCTAATTCTCACCATTTGTTTGTGGATGGAATCCAAAGTCATGGCTCTTTGGATATCCAATATCTTGCACAAGGGTGACCAAGAATGAAAAACGTGTTAAGGGCTTCTGTTTGAAACAATGTATTTATTTGTATGTATTGGTTATTTGTAATGCGCAATATACAGCAAAAATTGTTTTTCAAGCCGCATCAAGGCAAGGGGGGATAGGGATGAGGAACAGGGGGTTAAACAAAAACAAAACGTTCTTGAAAGGTCTTGAAACATTCGGAAACATGCAAGTGCTATAGCATGAGTATATGAGAGAGAGGGAAGAGGGGAAGTGCAAGAAGGGGCTAAAGGGCAAGAAAACAAGCAAAACGTTCTGACTATGGCATCAGGGAAGCCGTCTAAACAGAAAATGTGTAACAGGAAGCAATGTGCCACCTCGGGTTCCATAGGTACTCAGGGTAAGATATTGAAATGTGCCAACTTGTCAAAATATCAATGGTAACCATATTAGCAGTCATTCCACTAGAAGGAGGAAGGGCACTGATAACAACAGTGGTGATGCGCGGCCAGGGTCTCTTTGGTATTAGTACCAGGAGCAGTTTCACCAAGCAGTGGTTTCAGAGATTTTTGGGCTGCAAGCAGACTTTACATGAGGAGACGTAATCATAAACTTGTTTATTCACGGTTGGCCTCCAAAAGTGGCAATGTATATTCTACAAAGTGGCATGGATTACTTTGTGACTGGCAGAAGTGCTGTCATGGCACATAAGTAGTACATTTCTTTTCAATTCTGTCGTGACCATAGTCCCTGATTTTGTTCAATCTCTTCTTGATCATGTATAGCTTGGGTCTCGGGATTGCTGTTTAGGGAAAATGCAACTCTCACAGTTTAGGAAACTTAGTTGAAAAAAGTGGGCTTCTACCTTTAGGAATACACGACGGCTCTCAGATGCTGTGTTAGCCCCCCTCTTTCAATCCACCACTGATAACATAACTAATCTAGACTCCGCTGACAACATTACTGGAGCTTATCAAAATATTATGGGATAGCTAGGTGCTAACTCAAACACCAAAGAGCTTTTCAAAAGAACTGGAGGATTTCTGTCCCCCCACTTCACTAATGAGTAAGGATAACACATGGGGCACATCCATACAGGATGCCATGAATAATAAAATCATAAAGATCCAGGATGAAACTAGTGCAAAATGAGAGATTCATGGCAGAGCCCCACACCAGGAGTCCCCTAAGGCCAGTGTACATGTCCCCTCTTTTCAGTTTGCCAGGTTACGGAAAGAGAGATGCTCTCCCTGGTAGCCCAATTTAAACCAACATTCTGTAAAGGGGACATATGTCCAGCCAAGCTGATGAAGGCTTGTGTGGACCAACTGTTCCCCCTCTTTACCAAATTGGTTAATACAACATTTAAGGGTGGTCTGGTACCAGCCAGCATCAAACTAACTTGGATTACACCCCTTCTGAAGAAATCAACCCAGGACCCTAATGTGCCCTTTAACTACTGGCCCATCTCAAATGCATCGTTCTTCCTAAAGATTCTGGATCGGGTGGATCGGGTGGCCTACTTGCAAGTACAAGTCTATGTGGAGAAACAAATAGATACTGGGACAGAGGCAGTCAGGTTTCCACAGAGGCCGACAGCACAGAGTCTGTCTTGCTTGATCTTAATGTAAGCACAGCACTTCTTACGCTTATTGATTTGTCCGCAGGTTTTGACCTAGTAGATCATAATAGGATCAGGACCACCAGGATCATCCTCTTGGCCCACTTTTAATCCTTATCAGCAAGATGGGTGGAATCTTTTTTAACATGTAGGATGGCCAGGGTCTTTGCTGATTATCAAAAAGAAGACAAATCCAACGTGAAATGCGGAGTCCCTTAGGAGTCTTGCTTGTCAGATGTTCTGTTTAATATGTTATTCATGTCTCTGTTTGAACTACTCAATGCTAAAGGCGCAATATGCACAAACTATGCTGATGATACTCAGTGTCTCATCCCACTGTCAGGAGAATACATTAGGGACATTGAGGCTGTCGGCACAGTTTTTTTCCCTTATTCAAAACTGGATGATGGACAATGGATTGTTGTTAAACAATGCTAAAACTGAGTTAATGAACGTGGACATAGCCATACAAATACAGAGACTGGGTCCAAACTATAAAGAGTTTGCTAAATCCGGCTGTGTTATAACCACTCTCTCCAAAGTCAAGATGCTAGTCATAGTGATTGACCAGGAGCTTGTCACGAAAAACCATGTAAGCTTACCTGGTGTGTTTCATCTTGTACTAAGCTTTTGTCTCACCGTAAGCCCTTCTTGTTCTGTGAAAATGGTGCCACCATTGCCCGGTCATTTATCAGAGCTAAACTAGATTATGGCTCAGGGCAAGCAAAGAGGAAATTATGCACCTTCAAATCATCCCAAAAAAACTTTGTTAGAGTTATGGAAGGCCTGAGTCGGAAATACCATATCTCAGAGGCTATTGCACTGGCTTCCTATAGCTATTAGAATCTCTTTTTGCACCCTTTATATCACACACAAATGTCTTTAAAGAATCAGTCCTGGCTACCTGTTCAATAGCCTAGCCTGGCTGCTGGCATGAAAGGCTCTTAGGTCCAGCAATGTAGGTTTCCTACAAACTCCTAGGGACAAACTTGACACTGTGGCTCATGGGTCTTTCATAAATGCTGCCCCAAAATGCTGGAATGCACCACCCCCTAATATGAAGCTGTGACAGTCTCTACCTAATTTCAAACACGGTTTAAAAACTGTCCTGTTCCAATGACTATTGGCTTAATCTTGGATTGGATGCTGTAAGTATGACTTTACTTATTCTTTGCTGTGTATGTTATGTCTGCGCTACTATGCCCATTGCCATGTGCAATATAAATTAATAAATACGATCATTTTGAAGAAACATAAATGTAGGTTGGGCAAAAACCCTCACTGAAGTAGTTTTTTTTTAGGAAACAGTACATGCTTTCTTGGAGAGGCAGTCTGTTGGCTATTGCAAAATGTATTGTAGTACTTGAAGGTTTTGATGGTCAGCCCTAATTTCGACATGGTGTCATGATCCTAGTAGTAAGTGATTCCACTGACTACAGTAGTTATAGTACATGAGCGATAGGACAATAAATGTTCTATTCCAGAGTCGTATGACTGTTTCAAGAGAGCACCTATAGCTTCAGATGATGCTTCTTGGGTTGACACAGCATAGTCAGTGATGTAAATGTTTCTTTGAGTTCTTGAAAAGCCTCATCAGCGGTAGAATCACAATGAAAATGTACCCTTTTTAACAAGCTGCTCAAAAGTGGATCGTGTCAGAATAGTTGGGTATGAACTTCCTATAGAAGTTTGCAACCGTTAGGAAATATTGTAACTCCTTTACAAACCGCAGAGCCGACCAATCCATGATCAGATGCAGTACGTTCGGCTGATAAGATATAACCAACATAAGGAATGGAGAATTGGTGAAAAAGACATTTCTCTGTTTTGGCATGATTAGAACAGAGTCGCTGAAGCAGACTGTTCACATGGACTTTGTGTTCAGTCGGATCTTTAGAGAAAATCATGATGTCTTATAGGTATATAATAACGTAATGGAGTAATAGAACTGCAAATATCTTGTCCATGAAGCGTTGAAACACAGACAGATATTTAGTGTGTCCAAAGACATTACTGTATACTCGTAATGCCCGAGAATTGTTCGGAAGGCAGTCTTTATGTGGATCAGGTGGTAGGCCTCTCTACTGTCCAGTTTTAATGAGATGGTGGCCCCCTTAACATCCTCCAGAATATCTGAAACGAGAGGGAGTAGGTATCTATCCATGTCAGTGACCTTGTTGAGGCCTCTATAGTACAGGCAATTTCTGAGCTTAACTGGTTACTTTGTGTCACATAAATCAAGAGATACTGGTTTCCCTGACAGAGTTCTAGTAAACTTTCCGGGCTTCATATGTCAGTTCAGGGCGCCCAAGCATGGCCCATAGACTAACGAGAAATCCAGGATAATTGTCTAGAATAGGTTAAAATGAAGTAACCAAACGTGTAGCCCAGGCTAGGGCCATACTGGCCATATTAGAAATCATATAGCCGATCTTAGTGGCGTCAGATAGAAAAGAAGCAGCCTTAAAGGTCAACTGAACGCTGCAAGAGTCTATGAATTCTTGCAATTTTTTGGAGTAACCTTTGAATTTACTACAAGAAGTATTTGCAAGCGTGCCTGTCCGTGGGCGACTACTTGCCTAAGTGTTGCATTTTTTGTCTTCAGGGTCTGAATCTCTACATTTGGGGCCTGTACTGCAGCCACCAATTGTTAGAGTTGATCAATTACTTTGGTGTTGCAAACTGTCATGTATGGAGGTTAACCAGCATGTATCTGAAACGGTCCAGAAGTGCTGGTGTAATCAAAATTATGAGAGCCTAGTCTCCAGGGTGGTTCTCAGATGTCCTTCTGGATTAGAACAGAAATACAGGTGGACCCCTCCAAGGCTGCTGCCAAGGGAATAAAAACCTTCAGAAGTCAAGGATGTTGAAGACTTAGGTAGCTTGAAAAGTAGCAGTGAGTGGTCCTTTCAACTGATCGGCAGTAGAGGGGAACTAGGCGAGGAGCAGAAATTACCAGGAGGAGAGGCAGCAGATATGGAAGGATGTCAAGAGATGTGTCAGGAGTCCAAGAACAATGGGAAATGAGAAAAACAGGGGAGCGTCCACACAAAATGCACTAACCGGTGCGGTGCCATGCTCTGACTGGGTAGTTTGGACTTCCTTTATGGAGCTCTGTTCCCACTGCGAGTCATGCCCCTCAATGAGCCGAGCAATCGTTGAACAATGTCACAGTGTCTCAACATTGTATGCCAACGCTGTTGGCCATCTTGGGATCGGCATGAAGCAAGGAATCAATAGGGTGGCCATTTTTGGATAGGTGAGTACTGTAGATCTGGCCCCAAAGAGAACCGTGATTTTATCTCCTCCAGAATGTCCACCCAAGGGGATGGCATGCCATGAGAGTTCAACATTGGATTATTGTAATTCTCCTTTTATGAGACTTGCCAAAATCTAAATACAAAAGCTTCAGATTATTTAAAATAATGCTGCCAGAATGGTCACCGACACACACCATTAAGAGCCTACACCCTGCCTATGCAATGCCCCCTTGTTGCAGCCAGGATTCCATTCACGGTGGCCACTCTAGTACATCAGTTTAGCTAGGGCTCAAATAGACTGACTAAGTACACTCTAAATCACTTCCTTTGTGCTGCTAATTATATGCTCTTTTGATTCCAAGATTTAAATACACTCTGCCAGTGGGAAAAGATGTTCTGTTCTCTGCCCCAAAATCTAGAATCAACTTCCCCATGAAATTAAAACGGAACTGAATTTCCACAATTTAAAAGACTTCTGAAAACAATTGTATTCCATTGTACATTTAACTAAAATGTGCTGGAAGGTTGAGAAGGTGGTTACTTGTTGATAATAAGAATACACCAGTATTATTAATACACCAGTATTATTATCAACACGTATCATCAGACCTTTTATGGCCTAACGCCCTTTAGATAGCATTTGAACACAGTTTAGCATAACATTTCTCAACTAAACAAACATTCTCCATAATATTTTCTATTAATCCACTTTTTGTTTGAGATGGCCTTGGGCTTTCCCTAGTTAATGTTATAACAAGATAATTGGCCAAAGTCTTTCATCAGAGACATGAGTACCTTAGACGGATTGCAATGGAGAACAGGAGGCATTTTATTTATTAATGTTCAGTATGAAACCCTTTGAATTTACGAATAGCAGAAATACTTCAGCCTATGACACTTGCAGATAGATACCCCACGTGTAATCTAGCTCAAATCTCAATACTGATCTTAAGGCGTGTAGAGTGCTTAAATAGCTAAGGTGTCTGTACAAAGCACACTAGCTGGTGCAGGACTGGTAAGGCAGATGTCCTTTTTGGTTTTGGAGAATGATTGGGGCGCTTGCACCACAAAATTGCCAAAACCATTGTTACAGAAGAGAGAAGGAGGGAATGGGTTTTCTGAAGTGGGAATGTCTTCTTAACATAGCAACCATCAATGCCATGGCTGGAAACTGCCAAACCACTAAAAACTCTTCTTCCAAACTGTCAAACTACCCACCCAAAGAGAAATTCCCTAACAGCTTTGTAAGAAGCAAGTCGGGTGCTGGGCTTTCCATTTCGTAGCTGAGCAGTGATTTCATATTGGGCTATTTTGGTCGACAATGTGGCTATTTTTACGTTTCATGGCAGATCTGTTTTTTGTCCTCCTGAGGCTGCCTTATATATACACCCACTCTCTCTACACCCACCCCCACTCTCTCTACTCCCACCCCCTACATTCCAAATCTATTTACACCCAACCAACCACCCCACTCCTATTACGTGTGATGGTTGAACTACTTTGGGCTACTTTTGAAGAGTCCTACTGAGATTGCTTTGTTCTTCATGTTTTTTGTCCCAAACCAACTACCATCACCCACCATCCCCACCCCCACACTCTCTATCCCCACCCGGTCACACTAGCCCCACCCTCTCACCTTGCCCCACCCTCTCTACCCTCCACAACCCAATCACAACCCTCTCTAGCTTCAACTATCCACCATACCCCCACTCTCTCTACACCCACCCACCCAGCCTAACACCATACTCTCAACCCTCAACCACCCACACTAGCCCCACTCTCTGTACCCCGCCGCCTGCCCTACCGCCACTCTCTCTACCCCCACCTGACCTACCCCCACTCTCTCTAACCACACCCATCCACCCTAGGCCCACTCTCTCTACCTCCAGCCATCCAACAGTCTCTCTCACACCCCCACCCACACTACTCCCACCAACACTACTTCCACTCTTTTTACCCTCTCCCACCCACCTCACCCCACTCTCTACCCCTCTCAACCTTCCTCTCACACTCTCGCTTTTTCTCCTACCCTCCCACTCACATACTTTCTCACTCATATCTCACCTTACTCATTGTCGTGGGCATCCTTTCCCCAGGGTTTCTTCCCTTTCTCTAGTCCCCTTCTCATTCACTTGCACACCTGCATCCCTTCTCACATCCTCCCTTGAAACTTTGCGCTTTCCGCCTTGCACCCTGGTGCTTATGAATGCAAAATGCAAAGAGCAGCAGTAAATGCTCAAGTTACTGGTTTCGACAATGCTTGTTGAGGTCAGCTGTTGAAGTGTTTGTTGCCAAATTTCACAGTACTGGTGCAAAATTACATTCTTCTGCTAGAAAACTGCTTGGCATTATTTCAATGTATGCCATTTAGCCGAAGATGTTGTTTGACTGTGTTCTGGACCCTTGTTACTCTGTGATAGGACTACATTCGTTAGCATCCTTGTGATATGTTTCTCAATCAATCTTTATTTATTTTGGCGAAACATGCTATAAAAGATACACACAAATCAACAAAGCAAACAATAATACACTCTAAAAGGAGAACACCAATTCTGGAATGAAAATCAATTATAAATACCATTGCTCACAATAACAGAGTATCCATAGTTATCATATGAAAAATGCCTAATACTTGTCCTAATGTGGTATTTTTAGCTGCAATAAATGTCCTGGGTGTTCAGTTAAAGTGTGGGGGATAAAGCCCAGTGTGGGGAATAAAGTGCAGTGCCAGGTTAGTTTTACTGCAATCCCAGAGCACAGTGTACAAGGAGACCTGCCCATTGCTTAATGACAGATATGAAAACGCAAAGCAGTTTTAGATTTAATTAGAAATCTATCAGCAAACACCAATGGCGAGGTGACATAAACCTGAGGTACTGTACGCCAAGGTTGCAGAATGACCCTACTTCTTCTAGAGCATTTCTGATTTAAGTATGAGCCCAGGGCAAACGTTCCTCTTACATCTGAGCAGATCAGCAGGTAGGCAGGAGCAGGTCTGAAAGGCCTTAATGTCGCTTTCCCTGAGAATGCTTGTCAGCCAATGCTTCCTGATGTCACCATGAATAGGGCAGAACAGAAGCAAGTGCAACAAATCTTCCAAGGCCCCACAGACGCATCTTTGTGTTGTTCCACACGTCCACTTGGGATCCGAGCTGCCAGAGGCAGATCGTTTAACCGTGTTCTGGTTAGCAGATGCTTGTGATGTTTATTGGTCACTGAGGTCCCCTGGCAGCCCATTCCCTGGTGCAAAAGGAAGATAAACTGTAACCTGTGAGCTAGCAACCAGTTTATTGTCTTTGTTGTCTGCCAAGAACTGTGCCACCCTACATTTTGAAAGATCTTTTCGGTATCCCCATGAAGGATTCATGATAAATAGGCCTATTTATTTAGAGAAGACTTGACCCACCATTCACCAACAATGTATGATATGATATCATATGATTGAAGAATGAGCCAGAATAACATAGATCTTTCCTGGATTATATCCGTTATATAAGTGGTTCCAGTCTCCAGGTGGGTAGTATGAACTGAAGTGGACTATGGGACGGACCGCCCTCTTCTTAAAACAACTTTTTCTGCCGTCTGCAGGCGGGTATAATTTATGTAACCCATATTTGAGAGCCATTCGTCCGCCCCCTTTGTTTTTGCCTCTATAACCAGTGAGCATATGGAGTGGTGTCTGATGGCAGATAAATATGTCCCCAGAGATCTGTCGGATTTAACTATGTGGTCCACACAGGTCAAATTGTTGTTAAAGCCTAAACCTAGGTAGTCAAATGTGTTACAGACTCCATATGCATGCCCAGTTAGGTATATTTCCTTCCAACTTGCGTTCCTTTTCCCCACAACACACATTGCAAGGCAATTCTTATGCATTAGTCTGAGCCCTCTGGCTGACATGTAAGCAGTAAACCCTTCAACCAAAAGTTGCCGTCATTTTGGTGATGTTGCCCTTGAAACTGCATTATCTACGTAACTTAACACAGGTAGTTCCCTGCTTCCACATAGGGGCATCTGCATTTCAAGCAATTAAATGCTTCTCCGGTGATTTTGCGTATACTTTGACCAGCAACAGGGTCAGCATGCAACCCATTAAACCTCCTTGCCCACAGCTTTACTATCACTGAGTTCGCCTCCAGTTCCGAAACAAGCCCACACCCTGGAATCTCTGTGGAGGGCCATAATCGTTTGCAAGAGTGGCCCTGGCCATATACTATTCTTGAACGGGATAGTAAGGAAACTGTGGAGAGTGTACATCTCGGTAGTGAGACCGGTTTGAAAGCTTTTAGCGGAACGACCCACAGATTGGTAGTGAGGTGTTGCCCGGGAACAAGGTGGGGAAAATGGTCATATGGTCTATGGGACAAGCATGGGAGCATCTATCAAGTGTGAGTCAGAGTACTTCCCTGGAATCATGCAAGACGTGTGTCATGCCGTTTCCTATTCAAGGGGAAACCAAGAGGGTGGGGCTGCAATTACCTTAGTCCAGGTGTGTTGCTAGGTCTGGAAAATATCCGGTGTTACGCTTATTTTGGGACTGTCGGGATTGGGGACTAGCTAGCCTTTTTGGTTGTAACACCTGAGCTTCTATCCAGGGCTACAACCAAAAGACCCAGGGCTATAGCCCCCTCAGCCCCCCACCCCCCTAGCAACGCCTCTGCTTTAGTCCGTCCTTCTGAATCATACATTGTAAAGCAAGAATGTATGGTATGTTTATGGATCATTTCTGAATTGTTAATGACTTGTTTCACTGATATCAATTGTGTTGCTCTTTCTCTCACATTAACTGGGGAATTTCAAGGGTTTTTCGGTTTTACTTGGAACCATAATGTCCCTTTAACAAGTTTTTTTCACTGAATTTCATAGGTTTTTAGTAGCGCAACTTAACCATAACGTCCCTTTAACAAGGTTTTTTCACTGAATTTCAAAGGTTTTTAGTAGCGCAACTTAACCATAACGTCCCTTTAACAAATTTTTTTCATTGAATTTCGTAGGTTTTTAGTAGTGCAACTTAACAATAATGACTTTCACTTTATATACATATCATATGGAACTGACTGAATCTCTTCTACTGTACTTGATGTCCGCAAACTCATTTAATGTTCGAAGAACAGTACCACTACCTAAAAAACTCTGGGGGGTATGTTTGATTGTTATATCATAACATAGGAACATTTAACAAATTAAAAAAAAAACACACAAACACATTATATGCACTAATACATAAGAAATGTAACCCAAATATACAACACACTAACCATTCATTTAAATGCACTATGTTCTAAAATGGAATATACCACAAGAAAATAAATTTGCTTCCAACATAATTACCTCACAAACACAACAGAACTGAGAACAAGAGCAGACCCACTGAGTACATAGGACATATCTTACCTGAAATAGTAAGTGTACTTAATTTTATTCATATATTTATAAACATTCTGTATTAGATAAAAAAATATATTATCTTTTTTTTTTTCACTCACAGAAATGTCTAGTACTCTGGAATGGCTAGAGGAACATTTCCCACATGAAGAAATGTCACAAGATAGTGAAACTAATGGTAAACACATTATAATATAAACCATTTAATTATTATTATTTTTTATACATTTAACATATATATATATTTTTTTTGTACAGAGCATACCAAAATAGAAAATACTTCAGAAAAACCTGTCATAGATAACACTTTTCACAGTATACAAGAAAAAATGTATTGTTGACTAATTTTAATAATTTGAAAACTTTTGTGGAATATCATTTTAAACCAAAAACCTCATACCATTGCCCCGCATGTACTTGTCCCTCCTCACCATATCCCAGTCAATTATCCCCAAACCCTCTCCATAACCCAAAACGTTTTGATGAGTCTTCCATCCCTTCTTCACCTAATAACAATCATGATGAAACCCCTAATTCTCCTGTTTTTGTTTCTGTTTCTGCCTCACCTTCTCTGTCATAAAGTTTAATTTTTATACTGTGTTGTAAATAGTTTCGTTTTTTTTTTAAAAAACAATGTAGGTGTCCGCGGACCGTGCAGGTGTTCTGAAATGTTCATAAATAAACGAAAATGGAGGTGTCCTGAAGAACACTATACCTGTTCGTACTGTTCGCTAGCAAGATGAAACTATTCTAAGAACACACGCAGTGTCCTGAAATGTTCGTTAAAAAAAAATTAAAGTGTCCTAAAGAACACTATATCTGTCCGTAGTGTTCGCTAGCAAGTTCAAACTGTTCTAAGAACACACGCGGTGTCCGGAATTGTTCGTAATTAAACAGAAATGGAGGTGTCTTAAAGATCACTATACCTGTCCGTACTGTTCGCTAGCAAGTTGAAAATGTTCTAAGAACACAATTGGTGTCCTGAAATGTTCGTACATAAACGAAATTGAACGTGTCCTGAAGAACACTATATCTGTCCTTACTGTTCGCTAGCAAATTTAAACTGTTCTAAGAACACACGCAGTGTCCTGAAATGTTCGTTTCACGTGTGACGCAATTTTAATTAGTTCAGGACCCGAACAGTGTCCGTAGAACATCAACGCGCATGCGCTAGCCAATCTCCGTGCATTTGGTGTCCTGCAGACATACGCTTCCTTCGCGGACTTGTTCACGAACGGATCATATGACCGCGCCCACGCTGATCGCGTGTTCTGAATGAGGACACTGTTCGGGTCCCCGAACAAATTAAAAGTACATTTTCAATTAATCCATAATATTTTTCAATAAAATCTCACCATGGCACACGTCCCACATAGTAATCCTGAGTTTCTACATACCTTTTGAAACTTTTCAAACTTTTTTTTGTGTTCGATCTGTCCGCGGACAGCGAGCATGTCAGCGAACCGCGCACAAGCACCCCTATAAAAGACCACGCCCTAGAGCTTATCCTCGTTGTGTTTCTGGCTATTCTTCAGAGCACAGCTATTTCTCCAGCAACTTGCTGATTACCCCATCGAGATGGCATCCCTGGCTGCAGAACTGCCACCTGGTGCTGCACCTGCTTCAGCACCACCATAGGACATGCCAAAATCTCTTAGAAAGGCACAAACAGCCTTATTAACACTGGGCTTTGCTTTTTCCATTTGTGGACCAAATGAAGAAGAACGAAGCCTCATTTGTCTCTGCGCAATCCGTGAAAATATCATTTGAGAATTAGGAAACATGTCCATAACCTTCTCAAGTCCTTCTTTCATAGCAAATTGCAAAAAAATTCCAGTCACATGTCCTAAACTGTTCCCTCCACAATGAATTACAATTATGTCTGGATGTTGCTCTGTCTCCAAAGTAGCACAGAGAGGTAGCAAGTCCAACCACTTCATTCCACGTACTCCATGCCAGTGTACTTCCACATGTGGGAATCCAAGATCTACAGCTACTCCACAGCTTTCTGCATGCACCTTCAACCAATATATCCACGAATCTCCCAAAATCCAAACAATCTGTTTTCTGAAACACAGAGCCATAGCTATCTTTTGTTCTCTCAGCAAAAAGAGTATCTGAGAAACTCTCTCCTGGCACAACACACCCACTAAACTTTCCTGACCAATCCCTTTCAGTGCTTATTCTCATTTGCATGACTTCTGAACCCAAAAATCCCCGGATGTAACTCCTGATGTCCGCGAACTACCGCCTTGTCCGCGGACATATCGTAACATAAACAGCCCTTCTACCATTTCCACTTCACTCTCTCTGCCATTCCCTCATTGGTTGTAGCTAAAAAATCACATGACCATGCACCAATCACATTCAATACCTCCAAATCTAACTGCATCATCATAGATCAGCACTGCAAATGTACTGTGAATCTCTCTGAGTACAAGTGTTATATCATCGGCAAGCACCATCTACCAGAAATACTGTACAAGTCTCCAAGATTTCTACTTGCAGCTCCATGCATATCCATATGCACGAACACAAACTTCAGGTATGCATATTTTCTGTACAGTAGATGAACACATTTTCAAACAGACTTTTAGCTTGTGTAATCTGTAAAATGAATTTACTGTATTTTTTTTCAAATTCCTAAAATCAACTATCACTTATAAAACTTTATACTATTTACCTTATACACACACACTCAAATCATGTTATACTAACATTTTTTAAATGAAATATATAAACTACATATGTTCAAACAAAATTGTATGCAAGCACAATCTATGTTTAAATCTTTAAAAAAATAGTTATACAATTTCATATTTTTTTGTTTTTATTTATTTATTTACTTAATTACTTTAATTTAGACATGACATTGAGGCACTATTACCTAGAACAGCTTAGTTACAGAAATAGTGGTATTCACTGGTATATTATACATTTCACAAGACATAGTAAAGATATTTTGTTTTGCTACAGTTGTCATTCAATACAATTTGTTCATTAAGAACATATCATATGTACTGAACTGATGCAATGTATCTTATGTAAATAAATTAGTTTAATGGTTTTAAAGAAGGCACTGAGGATTTCAATTAAAAAAATCAATATCTAAATTAAAAACAGCGCTATATACAAACAAAGTTACTAATTTGAAGCTTTTACGATTGCAGTGAAGACCAGTCTCCTGAAAAGAAGCAGCCGAATTCAAAGAACAAAGAAGAACTAAGAAGTTAGCTGTTAATTTAAGAAAAAAGTAAGTAGAATATCACCATGATATTTGCATTATTAATCTAACATAATATAATGTTAATACAAGCTATTTTGGTGCCTAAAAATAGAGATTGTGTACCATTTTGTCCAAAAATCTCCATGTCTTAAACAGCGATTTACAGCCAGAATGGCCCACAAATTCCTATTTTTGGACACACAAATTACCCAACTGAACCACTACAATATTCATATTATAGAACAAGCAACTGTTTTAATTGTATACATTAGATTTGCTATTTGTACTTTTCCACACCACTAGCTTACTTTTTTTTGTCATCTGAACCCCAGTTTAGTAACACATAAATTCAAGAATACCTATCCCTACTAGTTGTAGTTCCCAATGCACAATCACACACCATTACATACATCTTTATCATCTTACTCAAACACTCATGCACACAGCACACATATATTCCAGAACACCCCAACACATATCTTCTTTATTTTTTTCAACAGACCCTAAAGAATGCCTACCAAAAGTCAAGTCCGCCGTAGAAAGCAACGCAAAAGTAGAGCAAATGAAAATAAAAGTGTCCAACATAAGCATCCATCTCTAGCAGAATTTGTAAAAAAAGTTGAAACAATGCAGCTAATACAGTCATTTAGTGAAACACAAGAAGTTTCAAGTACAAAATCTTTGCCTCATCTATCAAAATGTAAAACAAACCAAAAAACAATTAACAGAAAATCAGCTATCACTACAGATAAAACTACTTCTTCAAATGTTAATATAGTGCAAAGTAAGCATACCAAGAAAAGTATTTTAGCCAAAATGTACCATCACAAATTCCTTCAAAATCTTATAAAAACAGGAGAGAAATCAGGTTCAATGCTTAAAACCTATCATAGGAAATTAATCTTAGAAGCGTTGATGGACAGTGCAATTCTTCTGAAAAGAAAGTTATTATTTTACTGTTAAACAAAATGAAACCACTAACAAAACTAATAACTAAATTACAAAAAAGACTTCTCAATAAGCGAAATGTCAACAAAAAGAACTTCTTAAGTATCTACGGAGGTGAATGGAATCACACTACGAGCACAGAACCATATTTTAATGAAGAAGCGTACAAACAAAAGCAAGCAAATACAATTGCCATACATAGCAGTGGTCGAGGTTATGAAAAAGTGAATAATACCATAATGGAACAAGAAGTACTCCTTACAAAAATATGCCCTGAAAACTTAGAATTACCCCTCCATTCAACTGAATCAGAACGTCTAGTGTACAAAAGGCCATGCACGTCAATGTGTAACATTCCCAAACAATGTTTCAAATCTTTACGCCAATTCCTCAATAAATATGTAAAAAGCAAAGACAAAATCAAAATTAAATTACTGCAAAATATGGATACCTGTCCAGTGCGCAAGTACACAGGACTAAAGGGACATTCATTGGCCTGCATTACAGGACCTACTTGTAAAACCACTTTCCATGATATCAAAAGGATATCAACACATCATTCAACTATAAGAAATCTAGTCTATAAACTGTACTATGCTAAAAGTCCTGCTTTAGCACTAGCAAAGTTAAATAACATCCCTCTACATGGTACAGCAAAAGACCTACTTGAAGAAATTCACTATATCCAGAAAAAGTATTTTGGAAGTGAAAGCCATTTACAGAATGAAATAGCTTTAAACCAATTAAGCAACAATTCTACATATGGCAACCTTTTGCTAAACACATACAAAAAAGAAATACTAAATTTTAAAAGTACATCAGCTGAAGTACCAAACCACGTATGTGTATGTTTCCATAGAACTTTTTATAAAAGTAACACAAAAACTGTAGACCTATCATACAAAATAGAAGACAATGAAGATTCTAAATGGTTTGAATTAGCTCTCTACGTTGTAGCAGAAAACAAATACGAAATAACTGAGCCCTTAATACTTTGCAGTTACTGCACTACAAAACTTGACAACAACCAAACTCCTTCACGTGCTATCACAAGTAATTTGGAATTATACCCAGTACCAAAACCCCTACAACAACTTAATTTATATGAGAGCATCATAATTCAAACAGTACACCCATTTCAAGCAATAATACGCCTTCAACCAAAAATAGCAAAATTACCTCCCTCTGAATTGCTAAAAGGCATTCGTGGAAAAGTAGTTTATTTACCATTAGATCTAAAAGAAAATGTGCATACTCTAGGAGTGCAACGTCCAATGCAGCAATCTTTAATTATCTTAGTAAATGGACTACCTACACAAGACAAAAAAATATGGCAACCAAACGGCCATGCACCCAAGACTCTATGCCCAGGCAACAACCACCGCAGCATATCACATCCATAGAGTCAAACATTTCAACTATGGTCTATGGAAACTTTTAATGTCCGTGGACATTATGAGTGTTCTTAGAACACTTTCAACTTGCCAGCGAACAATACGGACAGCGTTTTCAGGACACCCCCTATGAACATTTCAGAACAACACGATAGTTCTTAGAACACTTTCAACTTGACAACGAACAATACGGACAGTGTGCTCAGGACACCCCCATTTTGTTTATTTCAGAACATTTCAGGACACTGCAAGTGTTCTTAGAACACATTCAACTTGCCAGCGAACAATACGGACTACGCCTTCAGGACACCCCCTACGAACATTCCAGGACACCGCGAGTGTTCTTAGAACACATTCAACTTGACAATGAACAATACGGACAGTGTCCTCAGAACACCCCCATTTCGTTTATTTGCAAACATTTCAGGACACCATGAGTGTTCTAAGAACACATTCAACTTGACAGAGAACAATACGGACAGCGTCCTCAGGACACCCCCATTTTGTTTAATTGCGAACATTTCAGGATACTGCGAGTGCTCTTAGAACACATTCAACTTGCCAGCGAACAATACGGACTAGGCCTTCAGGAAACCGCCTACGAACATTCTAGGACACCGGGAGTGTTCTTAGAAACGTCTTCAGAACACCCCCATTTTGTTTATTTGCGAACATTTCAGGACACCGCAAGTGTTCTTAGAACACATTCAACTTGACAGAGAACAATACGGACAGCGTCCTCAGGACACCCCTTACGAACATTCCCCGGACACCGCGAGTGTTCTTAGAAGCGTCTTCAGAACACCACCATCTTGTTTATTTGCGAACATTTCAGGACACCGCAAGTGTTCTTAGAACACATTCAACTTGACAACGAACAATACAGACAGTGTCCTCAGAACACTCCCATTTTGTTTATTTGCAAACATTTCAGGATGCCGCGAGTGTTCTTAGAACACATTCAACTTGTCAGCCACAACCCCCATTCATATTTGCGAACATTTCAGGACACAGCGAGAGTTCGACAACACCCCCATTTTGTGTATTTGCGAACAATTCAGGACACTTTCCTTCAGAGAGTGGTGCAACTGCAAGCCCTCTGAGCCATCCACCCCGATCCCTCGCCCGAGTTTGGGAGGCAGTGGGGGTCGAAGTCGGGCACTGAACCCTAGAAGAGCGTCTGAAGGTAAGCGGATCTGTGCCGGTGCTCCCTAGGCGCTAGCCCCCACCCCCCCGTCCAGGAGATGAGGAAGGGGTCAGTCGGTAAAGTGGGTAGGCTGCTTATTTACTATTCCACGGTTATGAACAAAATGGAGGAGGTGCCGTGAGGAGTTACGAACAGCTAACGGCTGAAGCCAACCCTTTTCAATACATTCATGATGTGCCCCCCCTGGGAGTGACTTTGCTGTGGTTAGCGACGGGCAGGGGCGCAACGAAAACGACATTTCTGAGACCGTGGGGGAGGGGCGCATTTATTTGGGTGGGGGTATCCTACTTATCTACGCATTCTAGTGCAGCTTCAATGTTACAAGCAGTTAACTCTCTCATTTTAAGTCTGAAAGCACTCACTTAAGGAGTGCTGTGAGAATGAGCGGTCTCCTCAGTCCTGACTACCCTTCCAATCACTCCCCTGGCACACGTACTAATCACATCACGATTTCATTTGCCTAAAAAGATATACATATGAACAGTGCAATGCTTTACGCTAGGAATTGCCAGGCCTGTATTAGCAGCCTGGCATCTGGGGGCGTGCGCCATTTTGGGGGCGGGAGGGTTGCGCCGCTGCTGTCAGGATCTGAAGAATAACCTTGTAAAACGTGTTGCGCAACACCGCAGACCTAAACGTGAAGTGCTACTGCTGCCCATCTCTGGGGCTTTACTTGTGTTGACCTCGGGGGCCCTTAGTCCTGCTAGTTACACGCACCCCGCTATTGTGTAGCGGCCCCGGTGCACCCGACAGAGTTACATCTTCGAGGGGACTGGCAGCTCGGATCGCTTGGCGTGAACGACGAGGCAAGCCGTGAGCCGGGCGAACGACTGAACATTTACAGCGCAGAGGCTTTACGCTGGGCCGCGTCCAGGCGCTTGCCAGTTAATTTGGCAGAGTCCCAGCACATGAGCTCCACACACGAACAGTCCTATGTCCTAGTCCTCCCTGCAGAGACTGGCAACGGCCGAGTTATGCGGCCATTGCGGGTCCTGGGCGAAAATATAAAAACTGTGAGACAATTATATTCTGGTAATCATAAAGTGCCACCTGGGCGAAGGCAGAGGAGCATGTGCCAAGACACGGGCATCGGCAAACCCACCTACACCGAACACTAGAACACTACGTATGCCCTAACTTCTCCGAGGGTCGGCATCGGTTGCAGCGCCCTCCTGTTATTTCCCATTGAGGGGATGTGGGGGGGGCAGGTTTTAAGGCTCGGCGAGCCAGAGTCACCAGCCTAACCTGCGCGTCCACCTCCGACCCCTACGCATTTGCCCTAAAAACCGCCCCTTTGCGTTCCATGTCGGAGCGGATTTCAAACCGTCCCGCGTGTGATGCGAGCAGCTCACTCCGTCGGGATTTTTTTCATTGCATTTAATTAGTTAAAAACGAAATAAGTCAATCGGATAACGCCACATAACCCACAGACCCTTAAATACAGCCTCATACTTTTCCATGCCACCATCGGTCTGGCAAGATCGCCTTCACGTGGGTTGAGCTGCTTAAAGCGTTACAAGCATCCGTTCAGTGTTATTATTGAAGTAAATCTCAGTGGCCATGACAACTATGAGGTAGACTTGGTGCAAACAGCTGAAATGCGACAGTTTGGCCCATTGGTAGCAAAAACCAATTTCATCCATTGGCAAATGGGTCACTGCCAGAGACTGATGTGACTTCTGCTTGGCTTCAGTTTTGGAAGTGGGGGGATTCCCCATGCCATGAGGGCTGCCTACAGCTTTGTAACCAACCGCCCTCCTGTCTAGCTGCCACAGGGGCGCCACCATGAGCACCACAGGCCCATAGACTGCAGGCTCGTGGGTTGGAAATACTGCCAGAACACCTCCAAGGGCTTTTGGGAAAATATCTAAATGCAGTTCTCCCGTCCCCTCACACACTTTGCCTGTAATCTAAGGCTCCATCCACAGATACATTCCCCTCCCCCAAAATATACATTTTACTTTTCCATTTCCAAACATTTTACAGACCAGCAGCATTGGACAAGAAGGAATAGCTCACACCTGTGCAGGGAACACTCAGCCGTGGTTCAGTGGTATTGTAATATATTTTGTGTGAGAATTCTGCTTAACACATTGCTACGATGCTCGACATACAGCTGCAGTTTTGTTTTACCTAGCATGCGCAGTATAGGCGTGGAAAACAGCTCACGAAGGCGGCCCATGGTCAGGGTGCAACATTTAGTACCGTGTCAACTGTCTAGAACAACAATTCCACACTGATCCCGCGCCATTCCCTAAGGAGCTACCCAGTCCAAGACAGTCCTTTAGCCATCAGTTGGGAGGTGTTCAATGGGACTAAAACTCTCAGCCTGAGGGGTTGGAGGGGGGGGGGACGTTTAGTCTTTATTGATACACCTGATGTAATCCAGGAAGCCACCCCACTTCACAAAGAACCGATATGAGCTATTGTTAAGCGAATGTTTTTCTCACATATCAGGAGTCGACACATGCTCTTCATCCGCTCATGGTATCACGAGGACCTCCATACTGCCGCAGTGGCATTTCCTGCTGCCACCAGCAACATGTGGGCGCGCGCCTCCAAGCTTCGCCCACCTTGGGGCCCTGCGTGTCTAATATGCCTAGGAGACACACCTCTGGTGAGCAAAATGCCTCAATCCCAGTCACCCTATGTAAAATAAGCAACACCTCCTCCAGTGTGGCTTAAGTTTAGGGCACTTCCACCAAATATGCAGGAAGGAGCTGGAACCTCTGCATCCCCTCTGGCACCTCCCTCATTCCCCTTCCCAATATGTGCCTCCCTGTCCGCGGTGATGAGCTACTTGCAACTTTGTTCCACACATTGAGTGCTGACTGTCGCGCGCCCTGTCCCCGCCCAATCCTTGAACACTGCTCATCTGACAGTTTCAAACCCAGATCCCTGTGCCATGCTGTAGTGTAGGACAGGAAACACTCATTTAGTCTTGTGATCAGACAACCG
This sequence comes from Ambystoma mexicanum, assembly GCF_040938575.1. Classification (NCBI taxonomy): domain Eukaryota; kingdom Metazoa; phylum Chordata; class Amphibia; order Caudata; family Ambystomatidae; genus Ambystoma; species Ambystoma mexicanum. The sequence goes on along the minus strand of NC_090941.1, from coordinate 398,271,141 downwards.
TGCATAACCCCGGCATCCGTCCATTTTGTACCCAACACATAATAATAGCGCATTCCCTTTTTCCCCCAGAGAAGTGTAGAATGAGTCTTGTTGTTTCCCACAGACGCCCCTACTGTTTAGGCTCCCAAAGGGCACTGGTCTGAGAAGAGCGAAGACCCTTCCGGCTTTCTCCTGGCTCATCCGGAGTCTGTCTCATGTGTGTGTTCGGGCAAACACCGCCACGCCTCCTTGTCGTTCTGCGATGTCGACAACAAGGTTTTTCTGCTTGTTCTGTTCGTAGGGTGGGTGGGTGGAAAACGAAAACCTCTTTCTTCGTGTAGCGGGTGTCCTTCTGCGACAGCTGGATGCTACCTGCAGTATAGAGCCCACCCGTTATAAAGAGGAAGCCCCTCCCTTTTCTTTTGTTGCCCTTCGCGGGCTTTCCCCTTCCTTTGCCGCGCTTTGGTCAGCGCCTCCCCTTCTTCCATGGAGGGAGGAGGCCAGGAGGAGGACACTGCCCGGGTTATCGGGGTGCCTCCTCCATTTTGCTTTGCTTTTTTTTTGTCCTCACTGGCATAACCCCGCCATCTGTCCATTTTGTACCCAACACATAACAATAGCTCATTCCCCTTTTCCCCCAGAGAAGTGTAAAATGAGTCTTGTTTGTTTTTTGGCATAAAAGGCTGCAGATTTATTTCAACAATATCCTAAAAACCACACTGCACACATTAGTGGAAAACACTCAGAAGATGCAGCGACTGCTCCGTGTCCAAAATAACCTGCTTCCCCCTTTCCTTACCCAAGAGTCCAGAATAGGCCCAACTCTCCCAACCTTTGCGTGAAGCCTCTCCTGCCCCTGCAGGCGCTCCTTGCCGGAGAGAGTGCCGTTTCCTTGGGGGAAGCTGAGCTCTAGTTGTTCGCCCCCCCCCCAGACGCCCCTGCCGCATAGGCTCCCAAAGGGCGCTGGTCTGAGAAGAGTGAAGACCCTTCCGGCTTTCTCCTGGCTCATCCGGAGTCTGTCTCGTGTGTTTGTTCGGCCACGGGTGGGTTACTGTCTGCCGTGGCTCCCCCCTTGCTCCTCTCCCTACATTTCCAGGATTTTCGTGCAGAGATTCCAGAAAAACATATCCATTCCCAGCGGTGATAGGTGCACCCCATTCTTGAGAAAATATTCCGGAGATTTCAAATTAATCAGGCCGTGTCTGATCTGCCCAAAACCTCTGCCCCTGCAGAACTTTGCCATTGCGCAGTTTAGCTTCTGCCTGGACTTCTCCACTGCTGCGTGATTATCCGCACCTCTCCATTCTGGCCTCGGGATTATCTCTGACCAGATGATCTGTTTCCCCCAGTTGTCCCGCCAGCTCCTGTAATGAGAACATCATTTCCCGCATCAAAGCCCCCCTCCCCAGACTTGTCAAATTGTTACCCCCCAAGTGAATAACCAATATGTCTGGCTTTTGCTTGTTGTCCAGCAATCTGCGCACCTGCCCCTGCAGTTGCGCCCATTTCATACCTGGCACCCTGTGCCACCCAATCCTGAACTCGCCCGCCGTCAGTCTTTCCTGTTCCGCCGTACAGCTTGCCCCTGCCCTAGACACAAATGAGTGTCCTATTACCTACACTGACCCGTTCCTCCTTCGGGCTGGTGCTGGTGGGGAGAGAAGGAGGCATGTCAACCTTACAGTTTTTCCGGCCTGATATATCTCTTGAAACAACCTCTGTTTGATTGCCACCTCCCCCATGCCTGTGGCCGATGTAGCGGCCCCAATCCGGAACAAGTGTGTCCCAAAGACCCCCTTTGTCTCCCCTATTCCTTCCAGTGCCAGCTCCATTACCCTCCTGAATTGAAAGCGACTCAGTGCTGAACCATCCTGGTGAATGAGTAGCGGAGCCCACCCTACCGAGGGTGGTCTTAGTTTGAGGAAGCCTGACACTGCCTTGACTGGGCATACAATGCTTCCTGAGATGGGATGTAGGGACACTGTGCACCCTTTGCCTTCCTGGTCCGTCTTAGATCTTTTAGTGCACATCCTGTATTTGTAGGAATCTCATACCTTTCGCCCCTTTGTTCTCCGGTACCAGTTCACTCACCCTGAATGCCTGGAAGAATGCTAACCTAAAAGCTGCCCTAAATAATGACACTTCGAATCCCCCGTGGCAGATTTGCTCAAGACAAGTCACTACCCTCTGCAGCTTGACTACGTCTATGGGCCTCCTTTCATCACTTTTAGGCATTCCTTGCTTGGCCCAACCCTTCATGGCCATAATAATGTAATGTTCCTTAGTAGGGTCACCCTTCCCTTCCAGCTTAGAAAAATGGGCGATGGCTGCCAGGTGGTATGCCATCCATGACCTGGTTTTCCCTTCATGCCTGCCCCAGCCCACAAAGGCCCTCACCGGCATTTCCTGCTGGCCTTCCCCCAATACCTCTCGTTTTGAAATCCAGGTACCGTTCCCAGCATGCCTTGTATCTCCTTGCTGTGCCTGGTGCCAGTGCCGTCTGAATCAGGGTACTCAGATTGCCCCAATCATGCCCCACCACTGTGTTTCGAACGGGGACATCACTTTTTCTGCTGCAGGGCAACTCCCTCGGAATTTCTCCCACTGCAAACGAGCGAGAGCATCAGCTGCTGTGTTCTGAACCCAAGGTATGTGTCTTGCTCGTACTTCGATATTACCTTCCAGCATGCATCTATGGAGCTCCCTTAGCAACCGCAAAACCCTTTTGCCGCTGGCAGAACCTTGGTTTATGATATGGACTATTGCTAGTTTGTCCGACCAGAGCATGACTTTGCTGTCTTTCAGCTGTTCCCCCCCAAAGTTTAAAAGCTACCACAATGGGGAAGAGTTCCAACAGTGTGATATCCCTGGTGACCCCTTGCTGATGCCGTTCCTCTGGCCATGCCATGCCGCTCCACTTGGTGTCAAGGATTGCCCCAAACCCCAGGGCCCCAGATGAGTCTGTAAACAACTAGCACCTGTCTTTGTTGTTCCTTTCCCTTCTCAACATTAGTACCCCATTAAAGTTGTCCAAGAATGTGTCACATGGCCAAGTCCTCCTGCACTATGGACCCCAGCCTGACATGTTTGCCTGCATGTTGCAGCCCTACTGTTTTCAGCTCGACACTCCTTGCGGATGCCTTACCTACCGGGATGACTTTCCCTGCAAAATGGAGGTTGCCCGCCAAGACCTGGAGTTCCCTGAGGGTTGCCTTCTTCTTACACCTTAGCCCCTTGATGATCTCCTTCAGTTTTGCTACCTTGTCCTGGGTGAGCCTGTATTCTGAGGAGCAGGTGAGTTGCGCCCCCATCCGCGACCCCATTCCGCGTGTTTTCTTTTTGTATTTCTCCCCCCCGGCCCCGCGTTGACCCGTGGTTCCCTGCCTCTCCCTTCGGGAATCCTTCGCCCGCCCGCCCCCCACCCCTGATTGGTCACCAAGTTTGGCCTTGCTGGGTCTAGCGACCCGTGCCACTGCACCTACTCCTCTTTCCATCTGAGGAGCAGGTGAGTTGCGCCCCCATCCGCGACCCCATTCCGCGTGTTTTCTTTTTGTATTTCTCCCCCCCGGCCCCGCGTTGACCCGTGGTTCCCTGCCTCTCCCTTCGGGAATCCTTCGCCCGCCCGCCTCCCAGCCCGCCCCCCACCCCTGATTGGTCACCAAGTTTGGCCTTGCTGGGTCTAGCGACCCGTGCCACTGCACCTACTCCTCTTTCCATCTGAGGAGCAGGTGAGTGCGCCCCCATCCGCGACCCCATTCCGCGTGTTTTCTTTTTGTATTTCTCCCCCCCGGCCCCGCGTTGACCCGTGGTTCCCTGCCTCTCCCTTCGGGAATCCTTTCGCCCGCCCGCCTCCCAGCCCGCCCCACCACCCCTCCCTAGTCCAGCTCCCGCCCCCAACCCGCCCATCCCTCCCTTCATCACTGCTCCGTCCAGGGCAGCCCTCTGCCCAGCAACCCATCGGCTAAGGACCCGAGGCAAAGGACGACTCCATTATTGGCGGCTCCAAGATGTGTCTGCAGGTGTCCGCAGGGGACGCCAAGGAAGCCAGCAGCTAACAGACACCACCAAAACCGTGAGTGTGGGATGGGTGGGGAGTAGAGCAATCACTCCACTCCAGAAAGCCCATGCCACTCTATCTTACCCCCAAATAACATAGACTGCCATAATACTAGCATGTCCGCACCTAGACAGAAATGTGAAATATTAGCATGTCCACTCTTAGATGGAATTGTGAATGTTAGCATGTCCGCACCTAGACGGAAGTGAGAATGTTAGCATGTCCACTCTTAGATGGAATTGTGAATGTTAGCATGTCCGCACCTAGACGGAATTGAGAATGTTAGCATGTCCACTCTTAGATGGAATTGTGAATGTTAGCATGTCCGCACCTAGACGGAAGTGAGAATGTTAGCATGTCCACTCTTAGATGGAATTGTGAATGTTAGCATGTCCGCACCTAGACGGAATTGAGAATGTTAGCATGTCCACTCTTAGATGGAATTGTGAATGTTAGCATGTCCACTCTTAGATGGAATTGAGAAAGTTAGCATGCCCACTCTTAGATGGAATTGAGAAAGTTAGCATGCCCACTCTTAGATGGAATTGTTAGCATGTCCACACCTAGACAGAAATGTGAAATATTAGCATGTCCACTCTTAGATGGAATTGTGAATGTTAGCATGTCCGCTCTTAGATGGAATTGTGAATGTTAGCATGTCCACTCCTAGATGGAATTGTGAATATTGGCCTGCGCCGCATCTAGATGGAATTGTGAATGTTAGCATGTGAAAGTTGCATTTAGAAAGTGTGCCCTATAGCCTCTCCTTGAATTTTAGAAATGTGCCCAATAGCCTCTCTGGTAAATAGAATTTAGAAGTGTGCCCAAGATCCTCTGTGAGAGTTGCATTTAGAAGTGTGCCCAATAGACACTCTGGAAAGTTGCATTTAGAAATGTGCCCAATAGCCCCTCTGGTAAACTGAATTTAGAAATGTTCCCAATAGCCTCGCTGGAAAATTGAATTTAGATATGGGCCCAATATCCTCTGTGAAAGCTGCATTTAGAAAGTATGCCCAATAGCCACGCTTTGAAATTTGTATTTAGAAGTGCTACCAATAGCATCTGTGAAAGTTGATTATAGAAGTGTATCCAATAGACATTCTGGAAAGTGGCATTTAGAAGTTTGACCAATAGCCTCTCTGAAAACTTGAATTTAGAAGTGTGCCCAGTAGATGCTCTGTGAAAATTGCATTTAGAAGTATACCCAATAGCCTCTGTGAGAGTTACATTTAGAAGTGTGCCAAATAGCCTCTCTGATAAATTGAATTCAGAAGTGTACCCAATTGCTTCTGTGTGGAAAATTGTACCTAGAAGTTTCGCCCAGTAGCCTCTCTGGGAAAGTTGCATTTAGAAGTTTGCACATTGAAAAAGCATATAACCCATCATATCACACCACCACGCTTACTCTCTCCTTTACATCACCACTCAACTAGAACACAGAGATACTATGACACCATTCGGTATAACTGTTCTCATACGAACATCCGCCGCTTACTACACATCATTCTATGTAAACACTGCTGGTCTCACACCCCCAGCCAGGCGTTTTCCTTAGGCCTAACGCAGCCACATCCGTTCCGGATAAATCCTGCCAGAACGAACACATTCTCCTGATCTCTCAACCACCACACCTACCGATAAGAAGCAGCTATTACACAAGTACCGCACGAGCTGCACACATATCCGGTGCTCACACGCACCTTTTGACTCTCCCTACTCTCTCTACTGATCTGAACTGCGGTTCCCAAGGGCGTTCAACCTACCAGCGCCTTCAGACCATACCAATGGTATATAAGGCGCTATATAAGTGCAAAATAACATAACATAACATAACATAACACCGCAAGTGTTCTTAGAACATATTCAACTTGACAAAGAACAATACGGACAGCGTCCTCAGGACACCGCCATTTTGTTTATTTGCGAACATTTCAGGACACTGCGAGTGTTCTTAGAACAGTTTCAGCTGCTTGCGAACAAAACGGACACATATTGAGTCCTCAGAACACCCCCCATTCAGTTTATTTAGAACATTTCAGAACACCCGTGATGTCCGCAGACAAATCGAACACAAAAAGAACGTCTAACACATAAAAAACACAACTTTCATCCTATCTCATACACCCCCACCCTCCCAAAACACTCCTACACACCAACACACTCTACTAAATACAAATTTTGAACAAAGTTTCACTGCGCTGTCCGCGGACGACCGCGAATCCAAGATGGCGGGCGCTACCGAAAATCTGACGTGTTTCATGCTCCACGCCGTCCAATCAGCGAACACGTTGCGTGTCCGCGAACATCATGCAAGCCGATTGGCCAATCAGGACACTGTCCGCGGAGTGAACAGGGAAGTGTGTCCGCGGACCGAACACAGATATCACTAATTTTTTTTTACCTACTTTTTGGTCATTTTTAAAAAAAACTACTGGACGGATTTTCATCAAATTTCCAAAAGCACGCTTTCGGGACCAAGCCGCTGCTCCTGGTCCAAATTTGGTGAAAATACGTCCAGCGGTTTGGGCTGTAGACGCGAGCAAAAATGTTTTCCCATTCAGTCTATGGGAAAAAGAAAAGGTTTGGGACCCCCCTATAACTTTGCCCCCCCTGGACGAATCCTCACCAAACTTTGCAATAAAATTCAGAGTGACCCAAATAGGGAGAGCGAAGTTATAAGCCACCCAAAAAGTGCTCTTCCTATGGAAACACCAACTTAACCATAACAACATGGCCACAACCGTGGCTATGTAATATATACATATATCTATATGGATGGAAAAAACGAGGAAAGGGGCGCACTCCAGTTCCTTGCACAACCTTCCAAGCCACTGGTGTTCTCCTCCTATATATATATATGAGTGTCCTGGAATGCCCCTTACACTCACCGTACTCCACAGGCAGTTATTTGTCCATGATACGTTTCTCATTTTTATTTTTGCCATGCTGGTCAATATGATATCTTGAAAAAGTGACTTTGAAACTGGCATATCACAAAGACATATGCTTTGCATGTGCACCCAAATTTGTCATAGCAATGACCCGCAGCAGCACTATCTTGGTAGCTAGTGTGTGGCAAAACTTTGCCTCTGCATCAAGATTTTTCTATGCAGCGGTCCTGGAGCAATTACAGCTAAACAGTGACATTGAGGTGTGTCAATAAAATAATAACAATAATGATTATGCATTCATAGTATTTGTATCACCAATGTATAAACAGCTGAGCCAGGCTTCGATGCCTTGTCCTGCAAGCTGAATAGGGAGTGGCCTTGCTGTGTGTACCAGCTCCCACCGTGGTGGGAACGGATGACAGTTCACAGTAGAGATGGAATATGCCAGTCCTACAGTCTTCCTCATTGGTGGACTGGGTTGCAGTCTGCTTCTATTTGGGATGCACAACACTTCATGGTCTGACATCGTATTGCTGTTAGACTTTTTTTCCGTGTTTGTTCAGGCGTTTGCAATATTGGTCAAGTCTGTGGTACATCCACGTGTTTTCCAGGTGCACGCCTGGGATGTGGGACGGAGCGGCCTGCTGTGAGAGTTATATATGATTATATATATGTTCTCTGTTTTTTGTATGTAGGTTTGATGAGCAATATAAGTGTGACTCATCTAGGCCCTCTTTTACAAAAGGTTCGAATGTACAGAAATGTGTTGTGATCCAATGCAGCATACAGTGAATGATGGGAGTTCTGTATTCACCCCTCTGTCTTCTGTTGTCTGTAAACAATGAATGAAGCTTTGCTTGGGGGAAGCCCTGGAATGCGTGCAATGCACCCCTTTAGCACCCTAGCTACAACGAATTTCAAGGGCTCCAAACAAATTGGCCTTGTTCACGGTTCACACGCATCAGGCCCAAGTGGAGATTGTACTGGCATTTTCATTAAGCCTATGCAGAGCACAGCCGACATGAAGGATGATTTGAATAGACTGAACTGACCATCTTAGATTTTAAGTGCTGCATTCCTTTGCTTTTGAAGGTTATTGTACAGGCTTCTCACCATCGCTGCAATCCTTCTTTTTTCTTGTTTCTTTTTTTTAAAGGAAGAGACACTTCTCGAATAACTGCAGGGACTATAAGTCAGTGAGCACCTCGTTGTAAGCCTCATTACAAGCACTGATTGCTACATTCTGGCAAGACTGCTGCATATGCTGATATGTGCATCCAATTCGGATGCACGCTTCAATATCACTGAAGTGCTCGAGTTTGCAGAGCACTCAAACTTCATAGAAACTATTGAAATAAAGACATCACACAGTTTTAAAATACCGTATTTACATTTCTAATTTCTTTTACACGATGTCGAGTCAGTGGATATTTTTCGCAAATGGAAGAGTGTGTTAAAAATGAGAAGCAAACGTGTGGGATTGGTTAGGTATAACACACACACACACAAAATTGCTATAACCAGACGTCTGAAATACGCTCTCCATTTACATTTTTATTATGAACACGGTTCAGTGGCTTCCTTTAAACCTTCAGATCAAAGTTTATGGATTTCACCCACACGGTTTCACAAGGAAATTCATGGCTTCACTTAATACCAACGATAATCACTGTACGAGGGACAGAGAAAGAACTCGCAGCAGAGAACACATTAGCCTTTCCATGTAGACTGTCCTCCAGTGCCAGTGTCTCTGGCGTCGAATACAAAAAGAACAACAAATCAATAACTGCGACAAAGGGCCATCTTGACAGTTTCTGGGCCTGGGGCATAGACTTCCTTGACACTCCTAAAACCCATGTGAAGCCCCCCGCCCCAGAAACCCATGTCACCCCTTCCCCAAAACCCATGCCCCCTCCCAATCCACAAGATGAAGGAATTACATACCTCCAGTCAAATTCAACGGAAACTCGTCTAGGCTTTAAATGGATTATCTAGTTGTTAATAACATATACACATTACACACACACACATCTCTGTGTGCTGTTTCCCCAAGTGGGAATTATATTGAAACATTTTCAGAAAATAAAAGGCAGTTCTTTTTAAGCACGTTTTTATTTAATACAATGATAACCTAACTGTTCAACCCGATCATTTTTCTCTATGTGCCCTTAGAAGAACATTACATAAGTAGAGAGCAGAGAAAACAAAAAAGGCATGTAACAAACATCAAAATTCATATTTCAGTTAATGCCCACATAGCAGACAAATTCAAGCAATCATAGCAAGAATGGAATGAGAAGCACCCAGAGAGTACATGCTTTCTACTGCCCAGGGCTGATGTGCCTGAAACACTGCCATGATTAAACTATATATTTCCATCCATATTCGCATATTGCAAAATCATTAATTATGTCAGAAAATGCTTTCTCGTAAACCATTCCAGACTTAATGCTTAACAGAGTCAAAAAATTAAATCTGGCTTCAATCATAAAGGTAAAAAATGGACAATTAAGAGATATACCTCCTTTGCCTTTTGTGGTAACGTGGCCCGAGGGAAGGCTATGCTCCTAATAGGGGTGGGAAGGTGAGCCAGTAGTGACATAACCAACACACGATCACAGTCCAAAACACAGAGAATGTCCAATCAAGCTTCTATAATTAAATATATATGTATATATATTACATGGCCACAGTAGTGGCCAAGTAGTTATGGTTAAGTTGCTGTTTCCATAGGAAGAGCACTTTTTGGGCGGCTTATAACTCCGCTCCCCCTGGATGAATACTCCCCAAACTTTTGTAATGTTTGGTGAGAATTCGTCCAGGGGGAGCGGAGTTATAGGGGGGGTCCCAAAACGTCTTTTTTTCCCATAGACTGAATGGGGGGAAAACTTTGCGCACGGCTACAAGTGAAACCGCTGGACGGGTTTTGACGAAATCTGCGTCAGGTACAGGTGCTTGGTCCAGAAAGGGTGATTTTGTAAATTTGGTCATTAGTACTCCGCCATGGGTGCAGTATCTTTCTTTATAATTATGAAAAAGTAGGTGTGAAATAATTAGTGATATCTATGTTCACTCCGCGGTCACACTTCCCTGTTCGGTCAACGAACAAGAAACCGATTGGCTAAGGGGCTGCCGTCATGACCGTGTACATGCAAAGTCTCTGCCCATTGGCTGCTGCAAGACGTGTTCTGCGTCAGATGGTTTGGATGCGCCCGACATCTTGGATCTGCGGAAAGCGGAGCAACAACCAGCGTACACATACTTTTTTCATTAACCTATTTTGCTGTGTCACAGAGCATTGGGAAAGGTTCAGACAGTAAGAAATGGGTGATCTATGCATTTGTTCTTCGGGCGTCATGAATTAATTTCTATGGACACCTTGTATGTACAGTAAATGTGGGGGGTAATAACGATAGCACTTAAGTCCATGTAGTGGGCATGAACTTTGTAACACTTCAGTCCATGTAGTGGACAGGACATTTGTAACTGTTGAAAGCGCACGGGTATAGGTAGGCATCATTTAAATTGACAACATGCCATGAATGCATTATTTTTTCCAGTGGCTATTATTATATTCATTAGTACGCCGCCATGGGTGCCACATGCTATGGTGGTTGTGGCCAGGGGCTACAGTCCTAAGATATGGGTGATTAATACACTTGTAATGGGGGTCGCTCATCATGATGTTATGTGTATGGACATCTTGTACGCACAGAACACTTATACCTACTTAATGACGTATGTTCTATGGCCTCCTTGTACACACAGAAAGTGAGGGGTCCAATAATGCCAGTATTTGAGCCCGTGCACTGCACAGGGGAGTTGTTACATTTGTAAGGACACGTGTGGTGTTAGGGATCATTGAAATTGCCAACATGCCGTGAATGCATTATTTTTTCCAATGACTATTATTATATTCATTAGTACACTGCCATGGTTGGCACATGCTACGGTGGTTGTGGCCAGGGCCTAGAGTCTTGGATGCATGGCCATCGGCCGTTTTGATTGGCAAGTTGTGGGGAGTGCGTGCAGTCCTGGGTGCATGGCCAAAGGCCATGCAACCATGAACAAAGTGGTAAGTACTAGTCTTGGAAGACACTGCACACCCATCCCATGTAAGATCTACAGACATACACCTAGGAGGGAAGCCTCTGGGCAGAGGTACTGAAGGATAATACACCTATAGAATAACCCCCACTACCACACATCACCGAGGTGGTTGTGGGGAGACCCTGCACTCTTGGGTGCATGACTAAAGCCCATGCATGCAAGACTGAAGTCTTAAGCAGTCGAGTTACAAGTCAATATGAGTGTGGTGGATTGTGGTCGTTGTGTGGCCCTAGAGTCTTCACTTCATGGCTGCTGACGATGGTCCGAAAAGTAAATTTATAATCAGCTAATTTACAAGGACCATGTTTTACATATGCAACAATGGTTGTGGATAGGAACTGTACTCCTTGAAACTTGGTTGTAAGGCGTAGGTGGTAGGTTACTCACCGAAGATGAAAGGGCAGCCTACAGGCACTGCAGCATATTAGTACCATAGATTAGACGAGTAGATTCCCATGTGTAGAAAATGCCTGCCAATATACTTACTCCTTACTTTGTTCAGAATCCATAAACTTTTTTTAATTTGGTTATTGTACTTGGCGGTAGTATCACTTTTTCCATTTCTGTGATGAAAGAAAAAGGTGTGTTAGTGTTTGCAGTTTTTCCAAATTTACCACATTGCATTATAGACAGTTAACTTTTTTTTTGGACCCTCATATTTAGTTTGCAAACCAGTGTACTGTGCATTGAGCTCAGTTTCTGTGTTTGCTTTTCTAATCCTTGGGTCTGGGGAAAAAAATCCTTGTCGGATTAAAAAAAAAACTTCATTTCTTATGGTACTAAGTACTTCATTTTTTCCTTTCAGTGTTTTCTTAATTTTTCTGATCAATGTTATGTTTGTTGCCTTCCTGCCCATTTTTAACAACAGTTAGATACCTGTAGGCGTATTCTAAATGTGCATTTGTTCCTACAGATTTGTGATACTCATTCATTTGTGTCGTTGTTACATCCTGTTTCCTTCATCTTTTACATTAATGTTTTCTTTGTTGCCTTCCTGCCGATTTTTAACAACAGTTAGATCCATATAGGCGTATTCTACCTGTGCATTTGTTTCCAACGATCTGTGATAATCATTTATTTGTGTCATTCTTCCATCCTGTTGGGTATTTAGATACGTGTGGATGTATTCTAACTGTCTGTAGTCTTTGACATACTTGTTGAGAATCTTGAAGTATACATTATTTCGTAAATTTTGGCTTCAAGAACATTAAATACGCATTTGTTAGGTTAGCTGGCAACCTCTGCTTTAGAGTAATGGTGCCATCATTACATTAAAACCATCCAGAATTCTTTTTAATGTATGCAGTGTAGTGACCTGCTTTGGATGTAGCTCCTGCATGGGAGATTATTCCTACTGTTGTAAAGGTTTTCTTTCCAAGTGACACTTGACCGTGTGTGAATCCAGTCAGTTTGCAGTTGTTTTTAGTGCCATCTGAATTATAATGTAGAAGCATAAGTATTATGTAGTCACTATGTGATTTTATCAGTAAGGTGGAGCGATTGTCTGAATTGCAAATACTACATAATCTGCCATGGTTTGCATTTTGTACCAGTTGCTGAAATGGAATGCTCTCAGTATTTGGTATGGAAACATACAGAAATCGCTCATTTGGGATTTCTTCCTGTATCACTATGCTACAGAGCCTGGATGTATGTTTCCACATGTGCGATATTTGGAATATTTCATTTATAGGCATGCTTTTGTTTTCCAATACTAATAGTGTGTACATTAGAAATTCTTGTGGATCTTCTTGTGAGTTCATCTCACCATTCCAGCACAGTCGTCCAATTGTTGCCTTACTCCGAGAACACTGTATGTGTTGTCAAGATTGTTTGTTGCATTTCTATGCAGCACTAACATTTGCAAACACAATTGGTCTGTACTGTGCAGGTAAATATTGTTAATAATGGGTGGCAATTGAAATTGAATATTGATTGCTACATTTGCATAGCAACTTACCCCACTTTCATTCGTAAATTTGAATGGGCCAGAAAGTTCTGTATCTGAGTGCATTTTTTGGTTTTTCTGCTGCTTCTTTGCCGACGTGCCTTGTTTACATTCTCTAATAGGTTCTTCTATGTTTGCGGCAATTGATGAAACTTTAGTTTCTTTTCTTTGCAGAATTTCCTGTTGCATTCTGTTGCATTTCTGTTTCATTTATTTTTCTTTTACCACGTTTCACTTTATCTGGAAAAGGGTACTGTTTCAGATGAGGGGTTTACAGTGAACACAATCTATTGTATTCTAGAAAGCAAGGAATATCAGCTTTGACTTTACTTGATTCAAAGTTTACTAGCAATAGACCGTCAAGTGTAGGTAAGCGTGATAATGCTACGTAGATCATGCCTTCCTTAAACACTGAGTTAGAGAAAATTGCTCTCTACGTACATACATGTCTTTGAAGAGAACAAATCAAGCAATTGAGTGCCCTATCCTTTTCACTTCTGAAACTTTATCAAAGCGAATATTTACAAACTGAATGTTGCTATCACGTGGGTATGATTGAAAGCCAACAACTGTTCCCAGTGCTCCATTAACCAGCCCTTGCTCTACGTCCAGGTTACGTTTAAGCATTACTCTACAATTTAATGATAATTTCAATATTTTTTCCAACCCAGATGAGTTGGAGATTGAATTTTCGAAACTATTTAGTCTTGTTGAGGCTTGCTCACGCATGGGTACTGTCATACCATGTACGTCTAGTTTGCTGTGGCGCTAATTTCTATTATTGCTTGGATTTCTTTCTTTAACATTGTTTCATTGAATTTGAAACAGCTTGTAAGAGTTGGCATTAAGGCGATACAATTGACTGTTTTGTGCGCTATTTGTTCCATAACATCAGTTGCACATGCATTATCGCCATAAAGTGCATGTATATGCCATTTTTTCAATACAGCGTGTGCTTCTTGAGATAATAGACCAACTCTAATACTTTTTAAGATGTTGGCATAAGTGAGATCTGCAGTTTGGTGCATCTTCTTTTTTAATTCTCTGTATTGGAAATGTTGCCAAAGGTTAACATTGCCTATGCTAACAACAGTTTTTCGGCAGAGTTTGTGGCCTAAGGTTTTAAAAATCGATTCACCTTTCACTGGTGTCAATTGTAGAAGATCTCCGAAAACGATAATGTGTTTCCCTGCAAAGAGTTCCTAGTTATTATTTTTAAGTACTTCATGCAATCTGAGATGAATCAAAGCCAACATTAGGTTGGAGACCATGCTCACTTCATCTATTAGTAGCATTTTCATTTGTTTCAATACTCTACGTAATTCCATTGCAGCTTCTGCAGAAAGTTTGTAGTAGTCTAATTTATTTTGATGCTCTACTGGAAGCAGTAGTAATCGGTGTAAAGTCACACCGCCTATGTTGTGGGCAGCTAAACCTGTGGGGGCTGTTACAACAGCTGACAGTTTGTTGTTTGTCAATTGTTGAAGGAACTTGCTGATGATTTTGATTAAGAATGTTTTCCCTGATCCAGCTTCACCACTGACGTACAGCAGTATAGGTTTGTAATCTTGGCAGGTACATTCTTTATTTCTGTGTTATACACCAGGTACAATTTGTTTTGTTACGTCTTCAAAAATGGTGCGCTGATCATTGTTAAGTTTTGCTTGTTGTACACTTAAGTCTTCTGTATCTTCTTGATACTGAGACAGGTGTTCTCTACTTCTGCCATAGCTACATCAGCCTCATTTGCTATTACTGGTTGTCCTAATGGTTCTTGACTTCCTGTTACAGGAGGTCGACTACTGTGGGAAGAGTCATTATCTAGTTGGGCCAGAAGCTCTTCTTCCTGTTGTTGCGATGTGTAACATTGCTTTGTACTGCGTAAAGTTCACATCGGTTATAGTGCTTTTATTTGCTTTGAAAGCATCTTCATAGCACTCATAATTATCTAGTATATCTTCCTCTTTTCTCCATGGTTTGAAAAGTTGCAACAGAGACATGTGATATAGTTCTTTCTGTTGAGGAGTTTTTATTGATAATTTGACGTGATTATTTAAGCTTCGTTTGTTAAGTTTCACTAAGCTCCCTTCACAATCGGTCACTCTATATCTATGTTTGCTTCCATCGGGTTTTACATTATTTTTGTATGCAAAGTTTTGAGCTATGTGGTATAGACACATGCTTTCCAGAGTGGTACTCCTGTTCGGATAGTATGTGTCCAGTAAATTGTTTTTAAGAATGTCTTGGCTATTGGGATGATTTTTGGCAATTGTTTCTATGTCCTCATATGATTTTAGTACTCTTTTTCCAGATTTTGCAGGACCAAGACTGAGCCATACTATGTTGTCTGATTTTCCATACAAAACAGTGCCGGTTAAACAATCTGCTGCTTCATTGGCCCCACATTCTCTATGAGAAAGCATTTTTATGCCTAGGCTGTACAGTTTCTGTAATAATGTTTTGTCTGATGCTAGGTCATCCCAGAGGTTTGAAGCTCTGTTTTTTCTGTTTTTGTTAAGTAGGCTGTAACATATCGTGCAACAGCAGTTGAATTGTCTGCAATGTACTGCACATCTATGTTTGCATTCCATAATAGGGCAATGAATGCACTGTAATCATTGATATATTTTGATTCTTCCCTTCTTTTTATGTAATACGTGTTTTTAGTTGATTTACCTTTAACACTATGTCGAACTGAAAACATGAAGTTGTTTACTTCACCTGTTTCTGTAACTGGTCTAGGGAAACCAAAGCGGCATTTGGTGTAGTATTTATCTTTCTTTTTGTATTTGCGGCAACAATATTTGCCACATTTGTGTCTTTGAAATTGTAAAATCTGCCCATGCAGCTCACTATGTGTCTGTTGTGAAGGGATTTCACATGTGACATATTTTTGGATAAACTGCAAAACAGTGCTATCACTGTCGTGCCCAAATTTCGATGCACCTTTGATCAATGACAGCATGTGGATATGTGGTGCTCCTCTCGCTTGATATTCTTTTCTCCAAAAGAAGTGTTGCACTTCTCCAGGGGGAGGAACAGTTTTATTGCAAATAAAGTGTAGCATTGCAATGAAATGATGATGGAAATATCTTGAGACATTAACTGGATCTAGAAAGCAAAGTTGTCCAGGTGTCAATATATCTAGGTTGTTTTCCTTGCTGTTTGCTATGCGTAGGAACTCATGTAAATCTTCCCATGCATATTCTGCAAAACGTAGTGTAACAAACCAAGTTGGTGGTCCAAAGTTTCTGATCATGCAACATTTGTCTCTGTGCCGTCTGAACCAGTATTCCTTTGTACCACGCATGTTTGCAAACAAATTTGTTATACTTGATTGTAACACCTCATCTTTTTGTTGTACTTTTTGTATTAACTGCGAAGCTGACATATTTTGAAAGTGTGTTCCAGATTTAAGAATGTGTGCAACTCCATAACATTGTGTTGCTAAATCACTAGAGTAGATGAAATATGTATTCAACATTTTGGGCCTCATTACGACCCTAGCACTAATGGGTTAACGGCACCGTAAAAGGCTGCGGTGCCGTTCACCCATTAGCGCCTAATTACGAGGTCCCTTTGCGGGATCCGACCTTAACGGCTGGTCTAGACCAGCCATTAAAGTAGGGACCCGCAAAGGGACCTTCGCGGTAAGTATAGTACTGCAATTTGCGGTGCCGTACTTAGCGCCTTCGCCATTCCCATTATGTCCTATGGGGCAAAAATGAGAATGGGGCGGTATTTCCCCATTTCACCATGGCGGACACGTTGCGATACCGGCACCAACCATGGTGCTAATAGCGCCATGGTTTAGCGCTGGTATCGTAATGAGGACCTTTGTCTAAATCTGAGATCTTGCGAATACATTCGTAATGAGCGGTATTCTGATGCCCCAATCTGAGTGGGTCTATCATCATATCTTCCACCTTTGCCAGTAGGAAATGGCAGTGGAAAAGCATGTGCTTCTATACTTTTTCCCAAATACTCATTGATGAACCTTTGGTTTGTCGCATTTGGTACGTTTCTAGTGCATCATCTATGAATTGTGTGATGTTCTAAAAGAATGGATACTGTAGCTGGATCAAGAAGTTCGAATTGTCCAGTTTCTGATGGCTCTTGAATTATTTCAGTTGTTTGCCTTAAGCTTTCATCAATATTTATTTCCTTATAGCACTCATTATTGTCTTTTAGATATTGTAATGCTTGTCTAACTTTGCGTAAGTCCACTAATTGTTGCCAAATTTGTTTGTCCTTTTTTGGTACTCCATTTAACAAGACTATTAAAGAATGCTCTATTGAACATTCCACTCCTAGAGTGTGTACATTTTCCGTTAGATCTAATGGCAAGTAAACTACTTTGCCACAAATGCCTTTCACCAATTCAGAGAAAGGTGATTTTGCTGTTTTTGGATGAAGGCGTATAATTGCTTGAAATGGGTGAACTGTTTGAATTATTACGCTCTCATACAAATTGAGTTGTTGCAGAGGTTTTGGTAGTGATCTTAATTCCACATTATTTGTGATAGCACGTGAAGGAATTTGGTTGTTGTCCAGTTTTGCAGTACAGTAACTGCAACATATTAGGCGTTCAGTTATTTCATATTTGCTTTCAGCTAAAAGGTACAAATATAATTCAAACCATTTAGAGTCTTCATTGTTTTCTATTTTGTATGCTATGTCCACATTTTTTGTGTTCCTTTTGTAAAACTTTCTGCGGCAACATCCACACACATGGTTTGGTACTTCAGCCGATGACCTTTTAAATTTTAGTATTTCTTTTCTGTATGTGTGTAATAGAAGGTTGCTATGTGCAGAATTGTCGCTACTATGCTCTGAAACCATTGCATTTTCTATGTGGTTCTCACTTCCAAAATACTTTTTCTGAATATGGTCCATTTCTTCTTGTAAGTATTTGGGTGTACCATGCAGAAGATTGGTATTTAAATTGCCTAATTCTGAAGCTGGACTTTTTGCATAGTATATTTTATACACTAAATTTCTTACTTTGGAATGATGTACTGATATTCTTTTGATATCATGGAAGGTACTTTTGCAAATAGGCTCAGAAATGCAGGCTAATGAATGTCCTTTTAGTCCTGTGTCTTTCCGCACTGCACAAATATCCATATTTTGCAGCACTTTCATTTTACTTTTGTCTTTACCTTTTACATATTGATGGAGGAACTGACGTAAAGATTTGAAAGCTTTGTTTGGAATGGCACACATTGATGTGCATGGCCATTTGTATACTGGACGGTGTGGTTCTGCTGAATTGAGAGGTAATTCTGAGTTTTCCGGAGATGGTTTTGTAAGCAGTGTTTCTTGTTTCATGATGGTAGTATTGATTTTCTCATACCCTCGCCCACTGCTATGGATGGCAATTGTGTTTGTTTGATTTTGTCTGTATGCTTCTTCATTAAAATATGGCTCTGTGGTTGTTGTGTGACTCCATTCACCACCACAAACATGCAAAAAATTATTTTTGTTTACATTCCGTTTATTTCTGTAAGAACCACCCACAACGAGCTTGGGGGTAACAGATTCAGAACTAAACGTGATTTCTGACAATAAAGTAGATCCAAAACATGTACTCACGTAAAGCAAGCCAAGCAACGTGAAGGACCAGGAAAACCAGGAGAGTTGATTCGATGTTGATTCGATGTTGGACGGTTAAAGGCTTTCTTAATAGAAGTCCGTCTGATAATGCCAGTTCCAGGGTAAGGACAATCCAACCTAAACCTATACCCGACGGCACGAGGACGCCTAATAACAATCCCAATTCCTTATAGCAAGTTCCAAAGAAAGTCCAAAGCAAAGTTCAAAGCAAAGTTCAAAGCAAAGTTCAAAGCAAAGTTCAAAGCAAAGTTCAAAGTGCAGAAAAATCCAATGCGCCAAATCCAGAAATGTCAGACAAGAAACCAGGTCGTTCGTTCCGAGTTCAAGGGAATATTCAATCACAATCCGAGGGACAAAACAGGGTACAAGATAGGTAAAGCGAGGACAAGGTGGTGAGCTCCAAAAATCGTAAATTCAGAAGCAGCGTTCCGACTACCGGGTGGAGATTTAAAGAAATCACGTGACTCTGCGTGAAACGTAGTTACGCCGCAATCGTGCGCGAGCGTGCTCAGGCAACCAACGTCTCCACGGCAATCCCCAACGTTGTTTGATCCGCTGGAAGTGTTTCGACTCCGAAGGTTTTGGGATTGTGGAACGTGTAGTTCTGCCATAACGCTTGAGGGGACGTGAAGCAGACGCTGATTTCTTGACAGTATCCTCCCCCAAAGATGTCTTCACCCCCTGAGAGGCCAGAAAACGAGCCAAAAGCAATGGAGCATGTACATTGGACTCAGGCTCCCAGGTACGATCCTCTGGACCATAACCCTTCCAGTCAATAAGGAAATACCGAACACCTCGGGAAACCTTAGAATCTAGAATCGCCTTCACCTCATACTCCTCTTCCCCCTGTACCTTGACCGGAGGTGGACGAACGGGGAGCCTGGTTCCCTCCGAACAGGGTTTCAGAAGAGAAACGTGAAAAACTGGATGGATCTTCCAATTATACGGCAGTTCGAGTCTCACAGCAGACTGATTGATTATATTCTTGATAGGATACGGACCAACGTATTTAGGCTTTAAACAACTCCTCATGGGAATACGGAGATGTTTGGTGGAAAGCCAGACCAACATACCAGGACGGTAATCGGGCGCTGGAGACCTATGCCGATCGGCGTATTCCTTAATACGGTCTTGAGCTTCCTTTAATCGGGAATGCACCTGTTGGTGTAGAGAAGCAATATCTCTGAGACTGTTTTGTACCGCAGGATTGTCTGAGAAGACTGGAGGATCCAATGGCAAAGAACGAGGATGAAAACCATACAAGGCAAAGAAAGGAGAAACACCAGTAGAAGTGTGGACTGAATTGTTGTACGCAAATTCAGCAGTAGCCAACGCCGACAACCATGATTCTTGAAGCTGCATGGTAATGCAACGTAAATACTGCTCCAATGTAGCATTCAAGCGTTCCGTCTGACCGTCCGTTTCCGGATGATAAGCAGAAGAATACCTTGCGTCAACACCCAGAGAAGTAGTAAGATGTTTCCAGAACCGTGAGGTAAACTGTGAGCCTCTGTCAGATATAACAATATCCGGAAGACCAAAACGACGGAACACATGGCGAAGGAATAGGTCCACCAAAACCGGAGCCGTGGGCAAACCTTGACAAGGAACAAACACAGCCAGTTTGGAAAAGTAATCTATGACCACCCATATGGTGTCAAACCCCTGAACGGGCGGGAGTTCTGTGATGAAATCCATAGACACCATGGACCAAGGTTTGCTTGGAACCGGAAGAGGACACAATAGACCCACTGGTTTTGTGGTTGAGGACTTACACTGGGCACAAACGGCGCAGGTAGAGATATAATTCGAAACATCCTTCTGCATTGATGGCCACCAGCACCATCTCTTGAGTTGTTCCACAGTCTTGCGTACACCAGAATGAGCTGAAACCAATGAATCATGACTCCAATGTAAGGCAGTTTGTCTGGAATCAACATCTGGAAGATAAAGACGATCTTTGACATAAGGCAAAGAGTTGATTATTGTCATATTCAATTTCTCAATCTCTGAAGGATTCTCCGAAACCCATTCTCTAATGGATTCCTGTAGTGATGGATTCAAGGTACAAGAACATATTACCTGATTAGGCAATAATAGACCACCAAATTCCCTGGAGGATGAGTCATTCCCGTCCCTCCTTGAGAGAGCGTCTGCCTTAGAATGTAGAGCCCCAGGACGGAATGTGATCTGGAAATTGAATTGCGAAAAGAATTCGTGCCACCTGGCATGCCTGGCTGTGGTGCATTTCACTGACTGCAAGGCCAGCAGATTACGATGATCAGTGTAGACCTGTACTGGAACAGCAGTACCCAGAAGATGATGTCGCCATACCTTAAAAGCGTCACGTATGGACAATAATTCACGCTCGGTGATAGTATAGTTAGCTTCATATTTGGTAAGCTTCCTGGAGTGAAACGCCACAGGATGAAGGAAACCTGTATCTTTGCAAAACTGAGACAAAACTGCCCCAACCGCTTGATCAGAAGCGTCAGCCTCCACATAGAATGGCAATGAAGGGTTAGGATGTTGGAGGACTGGTGCGGTGGTGAACGCTGTCTTGAGGCTCTCAAAGGATACTTGTGCTTCAACCGTCCACTTGAAACCATTCTTAGGACTAGTAAGGGCAGTC